>NC_137819.1:7796622-7808353 GCF_963921795.1 Nannobrachium achirus | reverse complement strand
TATTCCCAACCTGTTTTACAGTGACAATAATTTATAATAAATTCGACAAATATTACCATAATCCATTCGCTAAACAGCAAATCAAATAGTATAAAATCAGATAAAAATTAGGAAGGTTTGTTACCATAAAACAACTATATCCCCTTGTTCATGATGTACCTAAGTACCTCTAAAAATATTCCCAACCTGTTTTACAGTGCCAATAATTTATAATAAATTCGACAAATATTACCATAATCCATTCGCTAAACAGCAAATAGTATAAAATCAGATAAAAATTAGGAAGGTTTGTTACCATAAAACAACTATATCCCCTTGTTCATGATGTACCTAAGTACCTCTAAAAATATTCCCAACCTGTTTTACAGTGCCAATAATTTATAATAAATACGACAAATATTACCATAATCCATTCGCTATACAGCAAATAGTATAAAATCAGATACAAATTAAGAAGGTTTGTTACCATAAAACAACTTTATCACCTTGTTCATGATGTACCTAAGTACCTCTAAAAATATTCCCAACCTGTTTTACAGTGCCAATAATTTATAATAAATTCGACAAATATTACCATAATCCATTCGCTAAACAGCAAATAGTATAAAATCAGATAAAAAATAGGAAGGTTTGTTACCATAAAACAACTATATCCCCTTGTTCATGATGTACCTAAGTACCTCTAAAAATATTCCCAACCTGTTTTACAGTGCCAATAATTTATAATAAATTCGACAAATATTACCATAATCCATTCGCTAAACAGCAAATAGTATAAAATCAGATAAAAATTAGGAAGGTTTGTTACCATAAAACAACTATATCCCCTTGTTCATGATGTACCTAAGTACCTCTAAAAATATTCCCAACCTGTTTTACAGTGCCAATAATTTATAATAAATTCGACAAATATTACCATAATCCATTCGCTATACAGCAAATAGTATAAAATCAGATAAAAATTAAGGTTTGTTACCATAAAACAACTTTATCACCTTGTTCATGATGTACCTAAGTACCTCTAAAAATATTCCCAACCTGTTTTACAGTGACAATAATTTATAATAAATTCGACAAATATTACCATAATCCATTCGCTATACAGCAAATAGTATAAAATCAGATAAAAATTAAGAAGGTTTGTTACCATAAAACAACTATATCACCTTGTTCATGATGTACCTAAGTAACTCTAAAAATATTCCCAACTTGTTTAACTGTGCCAATAATTTATAATAAATTCTACAAATATTACCATAATCCATTCGCTATACAGCAAATAGTATAAAATCAGATAAAAATTAAGAAGGTTTGTTACCATAAAACAACTATATCACCTTGTTCATGATGTACCTAAGTACCTCTAAAAATATTCCCAACCTGTTTTACAGTGCCAATAATTTATAATAAATTCGACAAATATTACTATAATACATTCGCTATACAGCAAATAGTATAAAATCAGATAAAAATTAGGAAGGTTTGTTACCATAAAACAACTATATCACCTTGTTCATGATGTACCTAAGTACCCCTGAAAATATTTTTCTTATGTGAGGGGGCTCCCTGGTGCCTCAGCGTGCCCACCGAAAAGAAAAAAGGAAAAACGGAAAAATTGGAAGGGGAAAAAAACAGTGTAGCACCGCCTCGGACACCCGGAGAGTGCGCTCTCCCTGACAGCCACCTACTCGGCCGTGGACTTCCTGGCGATGGGTTTTGGGGCTGGGGGGTTGTCGGTAGGGGGTTGGGAATCGGAGATCGTGATGATTTTGCTCGGTGGAGTCTTGGGGCGGTCGACGGCACCCACGCGTTTCGGTGGGGGGGAGTCCTAGGTCTCAGCATCGGTCCGGGTTCGAAGCGGGAGGTTGGGGATTGGGGACTGTAACGGTCCGGCTTGGCGGCGTCGTTGGGCGAACGGCGCCACCCACGCGTTTTGTTAAGGGGGAGTTTGAGCCCCGTCGTCGGTTCGGGTTCGAAGTGGGAGGGGGGGATTTAGGGAACTGGGACGGTACGGCTCGGCGGCGCCGTGGGGAGAGCGACGGCGCTCGCGCGTTTCCGGAGTCGTGGCCTCAGCGTCGGTCCGGCTTCGAGGTGTCGTTTGTGTTGTTTGGGCCGTCGGTTCGGTTGCTGCAGGATCGGGCTTTGTTTTTCTAATGTGAGGAGGCTCCCTGGTGCCTCAGCGTGCCCACCGAAAAGAAAAAAGGAAAAACGGAAAGATTGGAAAGGGAAAAAACAGTGTAGCACCGCCTCGGACACCCGGAGAGTGCGCTCTCACTGACAGCAACCTACTCGGCCGTGGACTTCGGAGATCGTGATGATCTTGCTCGGCGGTGTCTCGGGGCGGGCGGCGACACCCACGCGTTTTGGTAGGGGGGAGTTTTGGGTCTGGGCGTCGGTCCGGGTTCGAAGTGGGAGGTTGGGGGTCGGGGGACTGGAACGATCCGCCTGGGCGGCGCCGTGGGGCGAACGACGCCGCCCACGCGTTTGGTTAGGGGGGAGTTTGCGCCCCGGCTTCGGTCCGGGTTGGAAGTCGGAGGGGGGGATTCGGGACCGGAACGGTACGGCTCGGCGACTTCGTGGGGAGAGCGCCGGCACCCGCGCGTTTTTCCGGATTCGTGGCCTCGGCGTCGGTCCGGTTTGGAGGTGCGGGGTCGGTTGTTGGGGGATGGGGGTGGCCCGGCTAGGCGGTGTCGCGGGCCGGGTGAGGGCACCCGCGCGTTTTTCGGTTTCGGGCGGCGCCGTCGTCCCGTGGTCCCGGCGGCGGTCTCGGAGCGGCAGTCGTGTTCCGGCGTGCGTGCGGGATCGGGAGTTCGAGACGCGGGCGGGCGGCGCCGACGCGTTTTCGGGGTTTGTGTCTCGGCGTCGGTCCCGGTTCGGGGTGGGGTATCGGGGGGTCGGGGGTTGGGATGAACCCACTCGGCGGCGCCGTGGGGCGAACGGCGGCCCCCACGCGTTTTGGGAGTTTATGTCCCGGCGTCGTTCCGGGTTCGAGGTCGAGGGGGGACTTGGGGGGAAGGGGGAGGGGGTGAGGGGAGAATGAGGCCACTCAGCAGCGGCGCGCCTAAAACAGGTTGGGAATATTTTTAGAGGTACTTAGGTACATCATGAACAAGGGGATATAGTTGTTTTATGGTAACAAACCTTCTTAATTTTTATCTGATTTTATACTATTTGCTGTATAGCGAATGGATTATGGTAATATTTGTCGAATTTATTATAAATTATTGGCACTGTAAAACAGGTTGGGAATATTTTTAGAGGTACTTAGGTACATCATGAACAAGGTGATATAGTTGTTTTATGGTAACAAACCTTCTTAATTTTTATCTGATTTTATACTATTTGCTGTATAGCGAATGGATTATGGTAATATTTGTCGAATTTATTATAAATTATTGGCACTGTAAAACAGGTTGGGAATATTTTTAGAGGTACTTAGGTACATCATGAACAAGGGGATATAGTTGTTTTATGGTAACAAACCTTCTTAATTTTTATCTGATTTTATACTATTTGCTGTATAGCGAATGGATTATGGTAATATTTGTCGAATTTATTATAAATTATTGGCACTGTAAAACAGGTTGGGAATATTTTTAGAGGTACTTAGGTACATCATGAACAAGGGGATATAGTTGTTTTATGGTAACAAACCTTCTTAATTTTTATCTGATTTTATACTATTTGCTGTATAGCGAATGGATTATGGTAATATTTGTCGAATTTATTATAAATTATTGGCACTGTAAAACAGGTTGGGAATATTTTTAGAGGTACTTAGGTACATCATGAACAAGGTGATAAAGTTGTTTTATGGTAACAAACCTTCTTAATTTTTATCTGATTTTATACTATTTGCTGTATAGCGAATGGATTATGGTAATATTTGTCGAATTTATTATAAATTATTGGCACAGTAAAACAGGTTGGGAATATTTTTAGAGGTACTTAGGTACATCATGAACAAGGGGATATAGTTGTTTTATGGTAACAAACCTTCCTAATTTTTATCTGATTTTATACTATTTGCTGTTTAGCGAATGGATTATGGTAATATTTGTCGAATTTATTATAAATTATTGGCACTGTAAAACAGGTTGGGAATATTTTTAGAGGTACTTAGGTACATCATGAACAAGGGGATATAGTTGTTTTATGGTAACAAACCTTCCTAATTTTTATCTGATTTTATACTATTTGCTGTTTAGCGAATGGATTATGGTAATATTTGTCGAATTTATTATAAATTATTGGCACTGTAAAACAGGTTGGGAATATTTTTAGAGGTACTTAGGTACATCATGAACAAGGGGATATAGTTGTTTTATGGTAACAAACCTTCCTAATTTTTGGAGCTGTGTGGAGCTCCCTATACGTGGCCGTGTGTGTGGGTCTGTCTGTCTGTCTGTTTGTCTGTTTGTCTGTCTGTCTGTCTCCGGGTATGTAGCCTGCAGTAACCTTTTCTGGCCACACATGTTAAGGGAGGGGCGCTGTTGCACACACACACACACACACACACACACACACACACACACACACACACACACACACACACACAGCTCCACTTCGAACAGAGGTTCGATTTTTATCTGATTTTATACTATTTGCTGTTTAGCGAATGGATTATGGTAATATTTGTCGAATTTATTATAAATTATTGGCACTGTAAAACAGGTTGGGAATATTTTTAGAGGTACTTAGGTACATCATGAACAAGGGGATATAGTTGTTTTATGGTAACAAACCTTAATTTTTATCTGATTTTATACTATTTGCTGTATAGCGAATGGATTATGGTAATATTTGTCGAATTTATTATAAATTATTGTCACTGTAAAACAGGTTGGGAATATTTTTAGAGGTACTTAGGTACATCATGAACAAGGGGATATAGTTGTTTTATGGTAACAAACCTTCCTAATTTTTATCTGATTTTATACTATTTGCTGTTTAGCGAATGGATTATGGTAATATTTGTCGAATTTATTATAAATTATTGGCACTGTAAAACAGGTTGGGAATATTTTTAGAGGTACTTAGGTACATCATGAACAAGGGGATATAGTTGTTTTATGGTAACAAACCTTCCTAATTTTTATCTGATTTTATACTATTTGCTGTTTAGCGAATGGATTATGGTAATATTTGTCGAATTTATTATAAATTATTGGCACTGTAAAACAGGTTGGGAATATTTTTAGAGGTACTTAGGTACATCATGAACAAGGTGATATAGCTGTTTTATGGTAACAAACCTTCTTAATTTTTATCTGATTTTATACTATTTGCTGTTTAGCGAATGGATTATGGTAATATTTGTCGAATTTATTATAAATTATTGTCACTGTAAAACAGGTTGGGAATATTTTTAGAGGTACTTAGGTACATCATGAACAAGGGGATATAGTTGTTTTATGGTAACAAACCTTCCTAATTTTTATCTGATTTTATACTATTTGCTGTATAGCGAATGGATTATGGTAATATTTGTCGAATTTATTATAAATTATTGGCACTGTAAAACAGGTTGGGAATATTTTTAGAGGTACTTAGGTATATCATGAACAAGGTGATATAGTTGTTTTATGGTAACAAACCTTCTTAATTTTTATCGGATTTTATACTATTTGCTGTTTAGCGAATGGATTATGGTAATATTTGTCGAATTTATTATAAATTATTGGCACTGTAAAACAGGTTGGGAATATTTTTAGAGGTACTTAGATACATCATGAACAAGGTGATAAAGTTGTTTTATGGTAACAAACCTTCTTAATTTTTATCTGATTTTATACTATTTGCTGTATAGCGAATGGATTATGGTAATATTTGTCGAATTTATTATAAATTATTGGCACTGTAAAACAGGTTGGGAATATTTTTAGAGGTACTTAGGTACATCATGAACAAGGTGATATAGTTGTTTTATGGTAAAAAACCTTCTTAATTTTTATCTGATTTTATACTATTTGCTGTTTAGCGAATGGATTATGGTAATATTTGTCGAATTTATTATAAATTATTGGCACTGTAAAACAGGTTGGGAATATTTTTAGAGGTACTTAGGTACATCATGAACAAGGGGATATAGTTGTTTTATGGTAACAAACCTTCCTAATTTTTATCTGATTTTATACTATTTGCTGTTTAGCGAATGGATTATGGTAATATTTGTCGAATTTATTATAAATTATTGGCACTGTAAAACAGGTTGGGAATATTTTTAGAGGTACTTAGGTACATCATGAACAAGGGGATATAGTTGTTTTATGGTAACAAACCTTCCTAATTTTTATCTGATTTTATACTATTTGCTGTTTAGCGAATGGATTATGGTAATATTTGTCGAATTTATTATAAATTATTGGCACTGTAAAACAGGTTGGGAATATTTTTAGAGGTACTTAGGTACATCATGAACAAGGTGATAAAGTTGTTTTATGGTAACAAACCTTCTTAATTTTTATCTGATTTTATACTATTTGCTGTATAGTGAATGGATTATGGTAATATTTGTCGAATTTATTATAAATTATTGGCACTGTAAAACAGGTTGGGAATATTTTTAGAGGTACTTAGGTACATCATGAACAAGGTGATATAGTTGTTTTATGGTAAAAAACCTTCTTAATTTTTATCTGATTTTATACTATTTGCTGTTTAGCGAATGGATTATGGTAATATTTGTCGAATTTATTATAAATTATTGGCACTGTAAAACAGGTTGGGAATATTTTTAGAGGTACTTAGGTACATCATGAACAAGGGGATATAGTTGTTTTATGGTAACAAACCTTCCTAATTTTTATCTGATTTTATACTATTTGCTGTTTAGCGAATGGATTATGGTAATATTTGTCGAATTTATTATAAATTATTGGCACTGTAAAACAGGTTGGGAATATTTTTAGAGGTACTTAGGTACATCATGAACAAGGGGATATAGTTGTTTTATGGTAACAAACCTTCCTAATTTTTATCTGATTTTATACTATTTGCTGTTTAGCGAATGGATTATGGTAATATTTGTCGAATTTATTATAAATTATTGGCACTGTAAAACAGGTTGGGAATATTTTTAGAGGTACTTAGGTACATCATGAACAAGGTGATAAAGTTGTTTTATGGTAACAAACCTTCTTAATTTTTATCTGATTTTATACTATTTGCTGTATAGTGAATGGATTATGGTAATATTTGTCGAATTTATTATAAATTATTGGCACTGTAAAACAGGTTGGGAATATTTTTAGAGGTACTTAGGTACATCATGAACAAGGGGATATAGTTGTTTTATGGTAACAAACCTTTCTAATTTTTATCTGATTTTATACTATTTGCTGTTTAGCGAATGGATTATGGTAATATTTGTCGAATTTATTATAAATTATTGGCACTGTAAAACAGGTTGGGAATATTTTTAGAGGTACTTAGGTACATCATGAACAAGGGGATATAGTTGTTTTATGGTAACAAACCTTCCTAATTTTTATCTGATTTTATACTATTTGCTGTTTAGCGAATGGATTATGGTAATATTTGTCGAATTTATTATAAATTATTGGCACTGTAAAACAGGTTGGGAATATTTTTAGAGGTACTTAGGTACATCATGAACAAGGTGATAAAGTTGTTTTATGGTAACAAACCTTCTTAATTTTTATCTGATTTTATACTATTTGCTGTATAGTGAATGGATTATGGTAATATTTGTCGAATTTATTATAAATTATTGGCACTGTAAAACAGGTTGGGAATATTTTTAGAGGTACTTAGGTACATCATGAACAAGGGGATATAGTTGTTTTATGGTAACAAACCTTTCTAATTTTTATCTGATTTTATACTATTTGCTGTTTAGCGAATGGATTATGGTAATATTTGTCGAATTTATTATAAATTATTGGCACTGTAAAACAGGTTGGGAATATTTTTAGAGGTACTTAGGTACATCATGAACAAGGGGATATAGTTGTTTTATGGTAACAAACCTTCTTAATTTGTATCTGATTTTATACTATTTGCTGTTTAGCGAATGGATTATGGTAATATTTGTCGAATTTATTATAAATTATTGGCACTGTAAAACAGGTTGGGAATATTTTTAGAGGTACTTAGGTACATCATGAACAAGGGGATATAGTTGTTTTATGGTAACAAACCTTCCTAATTTTTATCTGATTTTATACTATTTGCTGTTTAGCGAATGGATTATGGTAATATTTGTCGAATTTATTATAAATTATTGGCACTGTAAAACAGGTTGGGAATATTTTTAGAGGTACTTAGGTACATCATGAACAAGGGGATATAGTTGTTTTATGGTAACAAACCTTCCTAATTTTTATCTGATTTTATACTATTTGCTGTTTAGCGAATGGATTATGGTAATATTTGTCGAATTTATTATAAATTATTGGCACTGTAAAACAGGTTGGGAATATTTTTAGAGGTACTTAGGTACATCATGAACAAGGTGATATAGTTGTTTTATGGTAACAAACCTTCTTAATTTGTATCTGATTTTATACTATTTGCTGTATAGCGAATGGATTATGGTAATATTTGTCGAATTTATTATAAATTATTGGCACAGTAAAACAGGTTGGGAATATTTTTAGAGGTACTTAGGAACATCATGAACAAGGTGATATAGTTGTTTTATGGTAACAAATCTTCTTTATTTTTATCTGATTTTCATACTTTTGGCAATATAGCGAATGGTTTATGGTAACCCCCCCAGAGCCGGCCCTGTGTCTTCCGGGGGCCAGGGGGCCGAGTTACGGCCTTTTAGGCGGGCTGCAGTGGCGGCGTTCTGCCGCCAGGGGGCGCTCTATGCACAGCCGGCTCCGGGGCACAGAGGCGGACGCGTGGGTAACGGTCCCGTCTCTCCCAGTCGCTCCTAGCCCGAGTCATGGACGTTTTTGTGCGCTGCAGTGCCAGACACACACACACACACACACACACACACACACACACACACACACACACACACACACACACACACACACACACACACACACACACACACACAAACACACACACTTTGAACGCGAGTTTCAGTAGGGTGATCAACAGCACGATCAAAACAAGTTTTCTGAACTCTATATGTTCATCTGAGACTGTCTAGGTTTTTATATTACAAAAAACTGTGAAACAGCTCCCACAGTTTACCTGCCGCCACCACACACACACACACACACACACACACACACACACACACACACACACACACACACACACACACACACACACACACACACATGCACACACGCAAAGGACTACAATGCATACAAGCCCCCAAATAAAAGCTCTCGGTACTTTGTGTGTCTTCCTTTGTCTTCACCTTGTGTCCTCACAGAATGCACAGCACAATATGTCCATAGATTCAGGGAAGCTTAATCCTGGTTATAAAATATTCCTCAATAACCGAATAGTCCTCATAGATTGATTGATTGATTGATTGATCGATCGATACTTTATTAACAGTTTGCAAAAAGTACAGTTGTATAATGCTAAAAGGAAAACAGAAAAGCCCTGAGGATTTGTTTCCATTGTGATCCTACAGTATCGCTCCTATGTATTCAATTCATCAAGAGTTTGTTGATTAATTGAATCAGACAAGCAGTTAGCAGGAGTATTAGTGTGATGTGTGACACATCTCAGTGTTTACAGTATGTTTCTTTCAAGTGGGATGAGAGATTTTCCAGACTACTATAAATGAGAAATTGTGTTGAGATATTGATTCTGAAGAAAAGAAGAGGCCGAACTGCTCATAGCAACGATGCAAAAATATTTTTGAACCAACGTTTTGAACTGATAGGTCTACTTTAGCAATATTCTTCAGGAATATTATGAATATTGTCATGTTATTGTCATCAGAAAAGTCACACAAATTCACACCTACAAGCAGGCAGATGTCTTAAATGTCTTAAAGGTCTAATAGAAACCTTTCTGCATGTAACTGAATGTGCCTCTATCGTGTATGACAGCTTTTTACTTCCTCCCCGTTGTCTCATCACAGGAAGTGGGAGCAACAGAAAACCAGTTTGACTTTGAGCAGTTTTATAAATTGCACAACCTCATAATGTTTACAGAACAGACACAAGTGAGTTAAAAAGCACTTCTTGCTGCTGCTACTGTATTTTAATGTAATGTTTTGGCCCACCCAATGCTTGCTATTGTATCATTCACATTCATGCTATCGTTCTTCAATCTCAGATCGTGAAGGAGTCTGAATTCATCAAGGGGTACGTTTCTATTTTTTCCCCAGGCAATTTTCAGATTTATTGTGAATTGTTGTGTGCTTAGTAGTCTTTAATATGAAAATGACATTAATGAAAGGCAAATGGCAATAGAATACACAGTGTGTACACAATTGCAACAACCTTTGCGACCTGTGTATTTTCTATATTGCAGTAGCACATGTAAGCCTGATTCCACAGAGCTTCTGCTTCTCCATGACTTCCAAACATTTCTCCATCAGAAGGAGGTAAAGGAACCATCTATTGCAACTTCTTTAATTTTCATTTATGGAAATTATTAGATATTTTCATTTTATTTACGAAATACTTTAGAAAAATGTTGGAATTGTTTTTGAATTGATAAAAGTTTTAGATCTTTTTTTTAATCTTTTGAAATCTGTTTGCCTTTGTTCTCTGTCTGTCACATCGCTCATTCACTCACACACTTACACGCATGCACTAGCACCCATGCACACACACCCTACTAATAGACGACCAAATGTCTGTCTGTCCGATCAAATTTGGTGATAACTGACATCATTGATACCGCCGCCTGTACTGCGCCGTGGTAACAGTCGCATGCTGAAACAGTACCAAAATTTGGATTTGCAGGGTTCCCACACATCTTTACCAATTCATTTTCCAAACTTTTCCAAAACCTTTCCAGAATATTTAACTCGATTTCCAGGACTATATAAAAATAATTCAGCTCAATAACGAGTCGCTTACTCCTATGTGCAATGCCCAAAGACAGGGATTGTATGCCAGTGGTTCTTAACCTTTTCAGGCCGTGACCCCCGAAATAATCATATTTGAACTGGGGACCCCCCACCCCGACGAGCACTAAGAGTTGAGGAATTTTGTATAACACAGTTTTATTGTGAAAATAGACGATCTACATGCATGTAGATCGGCTATTTTCACAATTTCTGCCTCTAATATTTGACAATTTGGCCAATGTTGAATTTGTCATTTCAGAGGTATTAACAAAATCAATAAACAAAGACAATGCATAGCTATTTTTTCCAGGACCTTCCAGGACCCTTGATCAATTCCAAAACTTTTCCAGTACTGGAAAAATATTTTTAAATTTTCAAAATATTTCCAGGAATTTCATGACCGTGGGAACCCTATTTGTTATGTCCATGAATTGAATACCAAGGACCTCCGACGTAAATAAGACCGTAAAAGGTCTTATTTGGGGCGTTCCTTTTAGGCAGGGTGCTTAACTGTACTTGTACTGTAGGCCTACTATTCTTTTTTTTTATTGAATATACTTGTACAGTTTTTATACAGTTTTTATACAGTTTTTCTCATATACTCTGCACACCCCATAACCCAAACTGCACATACTGTAATTCTGAGCACATTATGTTCGAACGGGCAAAGACTAGTTTCATTCTAATTATGTCATTTCTAACTCCCCCCTCCGCTCTCTCGTTGTATCTGTGTCTATCTCCCTTCCTCATCCTCCAGGAGTTGAAGGC
>NC_137819.1:7481622-7791622 GCF_963921795.1 Nannobrachium achirus | reverse complement strand
GTAGAACATGCCCTTTACTTGCCCGACGGGCAAGTGCCTCTGAGACCATGTCAACCCCTGTGCATGTATATTTCTTCTACATCTTTTGGTCGGAAACAATTCTGTTATAAACAAAGAACTTCACTGCTTTCCAGTCCCTTTCAGATAATGCTTGAGACGACGTAGCGATGCATCTCTCACAGTCCTTCTTTCCTGGTGTCCTCCCAGTTCGGATGAACATCATCAAAGAGTGTTCAACAGCTTTAACCTCCTCTGATGTCCACTTTTTCTTTGCCCGTTTGGTACCTTAGCAAAGGAATTGCAATATGCATTTAAAACACAAGAAACTATATGTTGAAAATAGTTAAACATTGAAGAATACAGTACATTCATAGCAAGACTCTTTCCAACAAGATGCCCCACGGCAACTTATTTCTGCCTGGTTATCAAACGATTGTACTTGTTAAGAACGTTTCGTTGCCAAGCTCAATGTCGGGCACTTAGGCCTATACATGGAGATATGGAGCGAACCTGTTTGGCCTAACATGGAGACGTGGAGAACACTATTTATGGAGATAGTCCATTCCATCATGTCATATGGGACTACCGTCATAGACAGTAGCCATTTGTTAGGCCGGAGTCAATGGTAACCAGGATTGAACGGCATACGGGTCAGAGTGACATCATCAATATGACATCACTGGAACACATAAACCGGCTTCTCATTTAGATCGGGGGCAGTTTTCCAGCGACTCCAGTTGAACACAGGTAGAAGCCCTGAGCCAGTCATAACAATAACTAAGCTAAGCACATAAGCACAGCACTCCAGATAGAGCTATTAGAGAAACATACCAAAGGGTAGAACGGGTTAGGCATTGAAGAGTCTTAACAGACATCTGTCAGAGGTTCTGCCGGTGAGGAACGAACTTGCGTCAGAGCCAAAGCCGAGCTCTATATCAGTAATTATTTCACCGTATCTGCAACCCCATAATTTACTTCTAAAATTATACAAAGGGATGGGTTTCGAGAGTCACAGCTAAATCTTATTGGGATTTTATGGCGGTTGGCTACATTATACAATGTCATAAGTCTGATGTAATTATGAATCAGACTGTCAGTCTGGCAGGCCTCTGACATGATGATGACACATCTATAAACATAAGGAGTCCCCAACAAGCTCACCTTCTGAACTTTTGACGCGTGGAGGGCGTTGATCCACCTCTCTAACCACCTCTGACATCTGCTTTCTCCCCTGCCGTGGGTTGACGGGTCGCACACTCTGGTTAGTCACTGGCTGTCCTGGAGAAAAACATTCAGAGAAAACAATTATCCTTCATAGGAAGGTTAATCACAGAGCCTAGACACGCTTTGATCTTGCCACAAAGCCGAAGTGGCATGGTTCCTAAACGGGGCGTCCTGAACCAATTTTTTGAAGCGGTGAAAGCCGCCACCAAGGAGTGGCTTTGTGTGTCCCCCGTCCATATATGGTCATTTCAGTCCAGAATGAACAGGTTTTATCTGAATATGTGTGTAGTGTCCGTCCCGGTGATTAAAAATGTCCAATGAGACCATAGTTTGAGAAGATTGGTCAAGCTTCACATGACAATACGGCCCTCCAGATAAAATTATTCTTTCATTCAGAATTCAGAATTCTGTAGCTCCAGACAATTTTATACTCAGATTCACCGCTTCACTTCGAACCGAGGTTTGTTTTTTAAATATACACTAACCTGTTTCGGGCGGATCGTCACACTCAGATTCGCCAAACTCGTAACCTTCCATTGCTGTAGATGAACCTGCAAGACAGCAAAGAAAATAAAGTCAGCATCACTGTTATATTTGGAGGGCAGATTAAGAGTAGTTATTGTGGCATCTCGCAGCCACGGCAAATATGGAGTTAGATGTTGCCTAACCAGACCTCTGACATCACTCTGAAATGTCTATAACCATAAGGACTTCCCACTCACTTTTGACGCGTGGAGGGCGTTGATCCACCTCTCTGCCCACCTCTGACCTCTGCTTTCTCCCCTGCCGTGGGTTGACGGGTCGCACACTCTGGTTAGTCACTGGCTGTCCTGGAGAAAAACATTCAGAGAAAACAATTATCCTTCATAGGAAGGTTAATCACAGAGCCTAGACACGCTTTGATCTTGCCACAAAGCCGAAGTGGCATGGTTCCTAAACGGGGCGTCCTGAACCAATTTTTTGAAGCGGTGAAAGCCGCCACCAAGGAGTGGCTTTGTGTGTCCCCCGTCCATATATGGTCATTTCAGTCCAGAATGAACAGGTTTTATCTGAATATGTGTGTAGTGTCCGTCCCGGTGATTAAAAATGTCCAATGAGACCATAGTTTGAGAAGATTGGTCAAGCTTCACATGACAACACGGCCCTCCAGATAAAATTATTCTTTCATTCAGAATTCAGAATTCTGTAGCTCCAGACAATTTTATACTCAGATTCACCGCTTCACTTCGAACCGAGGTTTGTTTTTGCCAGACCCATGAAATGGGTAGGCCTACATAAGCAAATGTCGGTCTGTCCCTTTTCTATATAAAGGGTATATATGATGATGACATGATGATGACATGCCTACAAAAGGCATGATGTCATAAATGATGATGACAGACAGGGGGTCTGGCACAACCAGGTTGACCTGGTCTAGTTTAAATATACACTAACCTGTTTCGGGCGGATCGTCACACTCAGATTCGCCAAACTCGTAACCTTCCATTGTTGTAGATGAACCTGCAAGACAGCAAAGAAAATAAAGTCAGCATCACTGTTATATTTGGAGGGCAGATTAAGAGTAGTTATTGTGGCATCTCGCAGCCACGGCAAATATGGAGTTAGATGTTGCCTAACCAGACCTCTGACATCACTCTGAAATGTCTATAACCATAAGGACTTCCCACTCACTTTTGACGCGTGGAGGGCGTTGATCCACCTCTCTGCCCACCTCTGACCTCTGCTTTCTCCCCTGCCGTGGGTTGACGGGTCGCACACTCTGGTTAGTCACTGGCTGTCCTGGAGAAAAACATTCAGAGAAAACAATTATCCTTCATAGGAAGGTTAATCACAGAGCCTAGACACGCTTTGATCTGGCCACAAAGCCGAAGAGCCATGGTTCCTAAACGGGAACCAATTTTTGAAGCGGTGAAAACCGCTTCCAATGAATGGCTTTGTGTGTATCACGCCCATATATGGTCATTTCAGTCCGGAATGAACAGGCTTTTTCAAAAACAGAATGTCCGTTTAATTACCATATATGGTGATGTCAGTCCAGAATGAACAGGGTTTTTCAAAAACACAAAGTATGTTACCTCATGTCCGTATATGGTCACTCCAGGCCAGAATGAACAGATTTTTTCAAAAAGCAAAATGTGTGTCCCATGTCCATATATGGTCATTTCAGTTAAGAATGAATAGGCTTTATTTGTCCTGTACGTCCAGAATATGTGTGCGGTGCCCCTCCCGGTCAGATGAATGGATACTTTGAGGATTGGTCAAGCTTCACATGATAATTTGGCCCTCCATTCTTTATATATTCATTCAGAATACATAAAGAATGTAGAATTCAGAATATATAAAGAATGAATAGATCACAGAGTTCATAACTCTAGAACACAGAATAAAAGTTCACCGCTTCACTTCGAACCGAGGTTTGATTTTTTTAAATATACACACTAACCTGTTTCGGGCGGATCGTCACACTCAGATTCGCCAAACTCGTAACCTTCCATTGCTGTAGATGAACCTGCAAGACAGCAAAGAAAATAAAGTCAGCATCACTGTTGTATTTAGAGGGTAGATTAAGAGTAGTTATTGTGGCATCTCGCAGCCACAGCAAATATGGAGTTAGATGTTGCCTAACCAGACCTCTGACATCACTCTGAAACGTCTATAACCATAAGGACTTCCCACTCACTTTTGACGTTTGGAGGGCGTTGAGCCAACCTCTGCTTTCTCCCCTGCCGTGGGTTGACGGGTCGCACACTCTGTTTAGTCACTGGCTGTCCTGGAGAAAAACATTCAGAGAAAACAATTATCCTTCATAGGAAGGTTAATCACAGAGCCTAGACACGCTTTGATCTGGCCACAAAGCCGAAGAGCCATGGTTCCTAAACGGGAACCATTTTTTAAAAATATACACTAACCTGCTTCGGGCGGATCGTCACACTCAGATTCGCCAAACTCGTAACCTTCCATTGCTGTAGATGAACCTGCAAGACAGCAAAGAAAATAATGTCAGCATCACTGTTGTATTTGGAGGGCAGATTAAGAGTAGTTATTGTGGCATCTCAGCCACGGCCAAATATGGAGTTAGATGTTGCCTACCTCACACAGTGTTGTCTAATAACCATCTATAACCATATAAGAAGTTCCCAATGCAGCCATGGCCAAATATGGAGTATGTTGTCTAACCTCAGACAGTGTTGTCTAACCTTCATCTAACCTTCTGTGACATCACTGACACATCTATAACACATCTGGGTATGTAAATATTAAAACAAGTTAAAATTTAAATATACACAAACCGTTTCCGCGTGGATCCTCATCAGAGTCCGACCCGTCTGAGTTGGAAGCTTCTATAATCTCTGCAAGACAGCAAAGCAAATGAAGTTGGCATGCAATTCAATAACTGCAAGCTTAAATTATACAGGCATCACACAACTTTTGCCTTCCAACTCATAACTTATTACCATCAGGGGAGATGACCATCTGGTCGAGACTCAGACCCTTGAAGTCAGCTAGTCTCCCTTGCTCACATGCCAGGAGTAATTTGGTTATCTTTGCTAACTGCAAAGTTCCTTCCGGGAGGCGATAAAACTTCCTGTGGACTCTGATATCATGTCCAAGGAAGTTTGCCAAAAGATCTTCCTCAGTGTCTTGAAGATTGAGCACTCTTGACATCGTAGCGACCTGTTTTCGCATTCCTGTGGATGTCAAAGCTTCAGGTTTTTCCGCCCCACACTCCTTAGCCAACTCACTGATGCAGTCACATCCCCTGTGGCTTGTGTCATACTCTGGTCTTGCGAATAAGAAACGGTTTCGTTCCAACACTCCACATGAACTTCTCTCCTTCACTAGGAGATCAAGAGATTTGATCATATCTGGCGTGAGGATCACGGGCACTTTTCTTCCACGTTTGCCTCGGAT
This sequence comes from Nannobrachium achirus, assembly GCF_963921795.1. NCBI lineage: Eukaryota > Metazoa > Chordata > Actinopteri > Myctophiformes > Myctophidae > Nannobrachium > Nannobrachium achirus. Next base: position 7,786,486 of record NC_137819.1, on the reverse strand, counting down.
TTCAACAAGTTCAAAATGACTGCAGAGCTTTTTTTCCACCTTTGACAGGGCTTTTTCTATATCTTTATTAATTTTGGACATGTCCCTGGAGACATATGTTTTCAATTGCATGTTAGAGACCTCGCCCGCTCTTCTTCTATTGAAAAGGATCACCTGTGCCAGAGTGACTTTGGCAAGATTGCTCCAAATTATTTTTCTCTCAGTCATGGGTTTGTTTTCCACATCCAACAGCTCATTATAGAAGTGTTTCTGCTTTTCACTCATGTGGATGTGAATTTTCTTTACATCTTCTGCTAACGGAAGTATCTTAGGCTTGTTCCATTTAAGCTCTTCAAGAGTACGGTGTGCAGCAGAAGAGACGAGTTCATTCCACCGAAGACTGTACAGTTGTCTGAATCCTTGGACAGACTGCTTCAAATCATTGTTCTGTGACGAAAGGGCCTCAGCCTCTAAGACATCAGCTACTTTCTGCATGTGCATTCCTAACTTTAATGCCAGTGAGGGTTTCCCAAATCTGTTTGTCTCTTCTACATACTTAGCTGTTGCATAGACAGCACCGATAAAGTGCATAAAATGTTGTGGATGGACATAATCCTTAACCTCTTTTACGGGGGTCATCGTCCTCCCGTGGATCAGCAGATCCCCCAGTCCCCGCATGAGTTGCCGAACATTATTAGATTGTGTGGGAGTGTCACGCTGTTTGTTAAACAATTTTTCTCCAACCTTCAGAATGTATGCGTCTCCTTTGACAGCATGGGAAATTTCATCCCGCTTCATTGTATTAACAAGATTCCATAGCTTCCTCCTCACAGTATCAGGTACTGGTTGAGCACCAGCACAGAGAACCTGGATTCGTGTCTTTACAGACATTGTACTGCGAATCTCCCGGGCTAGTGTGCAGCGTTTAGCATGCTTCCACATGAACTTCCTTTTATAACAACCACCGCACCCTATACAATGTGCATAATGACGAAAATTGGTCTTCGCATCGCTCTCTTGTTTACAAGGAACCATTACCCCTTTGCCTTCCTTGATAGTTTTAATGTTATTTGCCTGATTTCCTTTTTTTCTAAGCAGGGCCAGCTGAGCCTTCCTCTCCTTCGACTTCTTTGCATACATGAGTGCACTAGCCACCTCCAGTTCTTCTTTATGCCGTCGCTCCATATGTCTAGCTATTTTTGCCTGTGGTTCGCCGCAAAAAAGGCAAATGTTTCTCTTCTGATGGTATTTTTTTTTGCCATTTTTTTGGATGACCTGACTTAGATGAACAGAATTGCAGTCTTCGTCTGAATCTTCAGTATGAATTGGACGTCTACTGTAGGTCTTCCCTTTTTTTTTCCTTTGGACTGGTGAAGATGGCTCTTTGTTGCTAGAAGTACCACCATTGGAGTGTCTTTTTTGGCAATTTTTTGGGACGACCTGACTTAAACGAATAGAATCGCAGTCTTCGTCTGAATCTTCAGTATGAATTGGACGTCTACTGTTGGTCTTCCCTTTTTTTTTCCTTTGGACTGGTGAAAATGGCTCTTTGTTGCTAGAAGTACCGGTTGTTGGTTCTGACTCTGCCTCAGTACTAGATTCTTCCGAAGCCCTTGGCTTGTAAGTGCGGTCACTCCCATCGCAGGTAGTTTCAGAGTCCATGTCTTCGGTCAGCTACAACAGAAACACAGATGTTTGTTACCGCAGTTACATAATTCAAGAAGCAGAAACATTAACAACCTTTAAAAATATTTAAGATATTTTGAAGTGGGGATGTAGATGAAGCTCATCCATAGCCAATGTGTTTTTACTACCTACAGTAAAAGGTGTACAGCCAATTTGGAGAGTCAGGCAACATGACAGGGATGGAGTCTTTTTTTCGGGACAAGCAAGTTCAATAAGGGATGCCATTCCATCCACTGAAACCTTCCTCAAAATCATATTTGTAAGATATTTAGTTTAGTAAGATATTTAGTATCTTACTAAACTTGCCCGTCCGACAAAATTAAACCAAATCTGTTTGACTACCTACTAACTACTGACTACCTATTGACTACTACTGCGGACGGGCAAAGCTTAGAGTATAGATAAGTAAACCGTACAACCATACTTCAAAAGATCTGAACTATCCCTTAACAAGTCCTTTTTATGTTACAGAAGAAAACTCACTTATTTTCTCGGTCATTAACGATTTCTGAGTCAAATGCAATTAGTGACTGTGTACATGCCACACAAACTTAATAAGAAGCTTATTGCAACTGTAGGTCGCAAATTACTATCAAAAGTTTTACATTTTGTCTGTCCCTCTGTATGTTACAACACTGATGTCAATATGTTTTGTAGACATCTTGAATTCGATGACATCCAAAGACTGAAATCAGTCGTGGAGACTGAGAATCAATGTGATAGATGGTAACTGAGCTGAATGAAGTAAATGAGTTCAGTACCTTGTGCGCTACGCTGCGTCCTCTGCTGCGAGTCGTAGGCCGGAACCTTGAGCGTCTGTGCGGCCGGCTCTTGGCACTGGTTCTGTCCTCACTCTGAGTACTGCAACTGGACACTGACCTTGACCGTGAATAGACACTGCGGCCGTTATCCCTGTACAATTGACAATGTAGGCATTAGAGCAGACACTTTAGTGCAGAACAACTTACTACATGCTATGGTAATTAAGGAAATGTAGAGGAAGGATTAAAACAATTAGGCTAAAACATAAGTAACCATAGTGGATTAACAACTATAGAACTAGTGCATAATCATATGTAAAGGATTATAAGATAAACGGCTTTGGTTCATTATACCAGTTTCAATTACATTTTATGTGTAGTGCAATCCACCTTCCCAGATGGCTATCTTGCACACTTTACAGAAAGTCTCTAGGTTATCATGTTGGAAAATCGCAGATTCACATATTTGAAATCGTGTGGTGAGTACCTAGAGCCATCTCCAGGACTGAAGCTGCGGCTTAGAGAGCGCCGGCGGCTGTTGACACTGGTTCTCTCCTCACTCAGTCCCTTAAACCAGGACACTGACCTGGAACGTGAACGGCCACCGTTTGTCTGTTCCCTGTACAATTGACAATGTAGGCATTAGAGCAGACACTCACTCCTAATGCAGAGCGACTTAGTACATGTAGAGGAAAGTAAAACAATTAGGCTAAAACATAAGAAACCATAGTGGATTAACAACAACTGCTAACCTGTGTTTGGTGGGGCTGCGTCTACTCTGACGACTCCTGTTGTGGCTGAACTTGTGGCCTAGAGGGCTCGGGCTACGTTCACTGGCGTGGCCATGGGTATTGTCTTTGCTCAGAGTACGGCAACTGGACAATGACCTGGAACGTGAACGGCCACCGTTTGTCTGTTCCCTGTACAATTGACAATGTAGGCATTAGAGCAGACACTCACTCCTAATGCAGAGCGACTTAGTACATGTAGAGGAAAGTAAAACAATTAGGCTAAAACATAAGAAACCATAGTGGATTAACAACAACTGCTAACCTGTGTTTGGTGGGGCTGCGTCTACTCTGACGACTCCTGTTGTGGCTGAACTTGTGGCCTAGAGGGCTCGGGCTACGTTCACTGGCGTGGCCATGGGTATTGTCTTTGCTCAGAGTACGGCAACTGGACAATGACCTGGAACGTGAACGGCCACCGTTTGTCTGTTCCCTGTACAATTGACAATGTAGGCATTAGAGCAGACACTCACTCCTAATGCAGAGCGACTTAGTACATGTAGAGGAAAGTAAAACAATTAGGCTAAAACATAAGAAACCATAGTGGATTAACAACAACTGCTAACCTGTGTTTGGTGGGGCTGCGTCTACTCTGACGACTCCTGTTGTGGCTGAACTTGTGGCCTAGAGGGCTCGGGCTACGTTCACTGGCGTGGCCATGGGTATTGTCTTTGCTCAGAGTACGGCAACTGGACAATGACCTGGAACGTGAACGGCCACCGTTTGTCTGTTCCCTGTACAATTGACAATGTAGGCATTAGAGCAGACACTCACTCCTAATGCAGAGTGACTTAGTACATGTAGAGGAAAGTAAAACAATTAGGCTAAAACATAAGTAATCATAGTCAATGTACAACTACTGCTAACCTGTCTTTACTGAGGCTGCGTCTCTTAGGGGGACCATTGTTGTGGCTGGTGGGCATCAATGCACCCTTTCTGTAATGACAACAGGTTTTAACGTTAGCGGTGAAAATTTATGACAGTGTATCGGTGACACAAATGCATGGTGTAGTGTTACTGTGTCACTAAAAACTACATTTTTGGACACGTTTTAAAAGTCTGGAATAAAGTAACTTGTTTAAGAAATCAGCAGTCTGTACTGTCACTGTACTATTGCAGACCCCCAGTTGAAAACAAGATGGACCTCCACAAGAGAAGATTTACGGCTTAAGCAGTGATTCTCAAGCATTTTAATTTGCCCCAGTTTGAAATCCATTGAGCTACGGACCCCCATTTAATGTAATTTCTATCTCTGTGACTCTTATTTATTTAGTATAATCAATTTGAATGTAACTTCGAGTGTACAAAATATGGAACCAAATGGACTCAAGGTTCCATTCCATTTGCACACTCTCAGAGTTACAGAGCGATAAGGTTCCATTTGCTTCGTAACTATCCATCTATCTGGGGCCCCCTGGACCCTGCTTTGAGAACAATGTGGACACAAAACCTTATCCAGGGGTTCTAGAGAGTTACTACAGGGGCCACAAAATCTTTGTGTGATAGGAACTTCTTTTTTACATCTACCCCTTCCTTATTCTGAGGGGAAAATTTGCCATACATATAGAAAAGATCTACAAGCTCACATCACCGCTAGCTGAGAGGCGTTGGGCCAGCACTACTACAACGACATGTGTGTACCTGTTCTGTAGGTGACGAGGGGGGGCGGAACCAAGCAGCCCGCCGGTCAGCTCGCTCCCTCCTCTAGGAGATGCAGATGTCTGTACAGAAAACAAATGAAACTGTTGACAGGGGTCACCAACATGTCCGTACGTGGACAGATGTGTCTGTGACAAGACTTGGCCTCGTCCGAGGCACAATAATAAAAATCAAGACATTTTCTCCCAAATATGTTATAGTAGTCCCGGAAAAATGGGGGTGAACGTGGATTCGCCTGTAAAAGTTTTTTTTCTCGACTGATTCTTGTAGCTTGGGGTCACCTCTTAAGGATTCAAGAGGATGACCAGTGATATCCATTGATTATTATTAATAAAAAATGCTCAATGGATATCACTGGTCATCCTCTTGAATCCTTAAGAGGTGACCCCAAGCTACAAGAATCAGCCAAAAATCACTGTTTTTTTACCGGGCTATAGCCAGACTGATGCATCGTGAGTGTTTTGAGCTTGTAGATCAGCCATTTACACTTTTTGTATTGGTCACTTTTGGTCAATGAAAACTGGTCACATTTTAGTCTAGTTTTAGTCATTGACAATAAAGGGTATGGGTTGTCATTTTACAATAAAAAAGCAAGATTAGCAGATCTACAAGCTCATCACAGAATCTCACTTTGCCACCCAACTACTAGTGAATGCATTCCAGATAAGATGCATGTTCTGATTGAGTTTGCATTTATATATGTTTATATGTATGTTTATTCATATACTGGAGAGCTCCCCCTCCACTAACTCTGACAGTGTACAAAATAGAATCAAATGGACCCTAATGGGTGCATTTGGTGCCATTTCTACACTGTCAAGAGTTAAGGGGAGACCTTGAAATGTTAAGTTTGAGAAACGTTATTTAGGGCAGTGGTTCTAAAACTTGAGGTCAACCACACACAAACTGCAACATCAGATAGCAACTAGCAGCCCAATTGCCATACACATAGGTTCACTCACAATTCACTCCAAACAACATGAACACGGTGGCACTGTGAATATAGGTACATAGCAAAGCCTTCTAGGTTGATTCCATGCACACAGTAACAATAAACAGCTTTTGAAATCTCAACCAAAAATGACAGTGAAAGCAGTGCTTTGCTATCGCAATGCGATAGCAACCTAAACATACTGTAACTATATGAACACAAGCACAACTCATTTTGAACAGTTGCTCATGATTGCAGGGAGCATGGTAAAAATGAACATTTGTCCCAAAAATTGTGTTTGTGTTTCATTACTGCTAAGTACAGCGTGCTGTGTATGCCAATTCAACAGCATGGAGCCAGCTTGAATGAAACACTTTAACCACGTTGTGGAAACGAACATTAGGCACAAATTGATTGCACTTTCAATTTTTAATTCATCTTACCTTACGGCTGTCCGGCAAAATGTTTTCTTTGTTGACTGAATAAAACACACAAGGCTTCATGTTGTCGGAAGAAAAGAACGCTGTGTTTGTGTGACTGCTCAGTGCTGCTCACTCTAGTCTGTGCCAGGTGATTCTACCACGCAATCAACTCGACACTGACAGTGGGTGGGGGAGGGGAGGTATGTAGGGCTGCATGCAGTCTCAGAGAGACAGCCAACACTAGAGATGGGATTTATGGCTCTTTGAAGTGAGCCGAATCTCTGGGATCCGTTCCTTACATACCTGCCATTTGAAAATAGCCGAACTACCAGTTCAAATGATTTTTCTACATTTTACTCATTGGAAAACCTGTGAAACAGGACATTCTGCATAATGAATACTTTCTACTATTGGTACTTTGTAGGCTACTTTAATTATATTTTTATACCACGTTTACTCAAGTATATTAACATTCCAACCTTCTACTTGTGCACCACATGTTCATTAGAAAGGAACGGTTCCCTATACTGCGAAACGGATCCCATCGTTCATTTCAAAGAGCCGTTCAAAAGACTCGATTCGTTCGCGAACGTCCCATCTCTAGCCAACACCGTTTTTTCTTACCAGTTGGTTTTAAGACATGGTTCTCAAACCTTTTGGGTCAAGGCACCCCATAAATAGTTGTTTCAACCAAGATAATACCCTTTTTGGTTACTTGGAACTGACTGAAAATGACTTTGTACTTCAAGTTTAAAAGTATGTAAAATAATACTGTCCATAATTATAGTCTAGTATCCAGGTATGGATCCCATGCACCTAAGAGGAACATTTTTTCATTCATTTAGTGGCAGGACATACATTTCTCTGTGTCAATGAGTGAGTAAAATAAATAAACAAGTCTGCATTTCTCAACACAACAACATTATTCTGGTTGACTAAAGGAGTACATTATGCCAGTGGTTCTCAACCTGTGGGTCGGGACCCCCAGAGGGGTCCCCAAATTATTTTTGGGGGTCCCCAGTAGTTTAGCTAAATGTTAACATTGTTTTCTCACTCAAAAGTAAACAGACCAACATACAGTAGTAGTAGTAAGTGTATAGAGGGTATCTGCACATTTCTAAAGTGACAATTTAAGGACTTTAAAGATCTTTTTAGTACCTCTGGTCAAACATTGGTCAAATTGTCAAATATAAGGGAGAAATTGTGAAAATAGCCGATCTACATGCTCACCACACATGCTATTTTCAGAATGGAATAGATGGGGTCAAACTAAACGTAATGCCAACTCCTACAATTCCAAGTGCTCGTCACGGTGGGGGGTCCCCCGTTCAAATATGATTATTTTGGGGGTCACGGCCAGAAAAGGTTGAGAACCACTGCATTATGCTACCAAAATGAACACATCAGCTGGTAGAAATGTGATTATTGGAAGCTACTTAGCTCCAGCCAAACAATGTAGGAGCCTGTGACAGATCACAGGACACCAGTCTGTGTGTCATGTGCCTACAGCAGGGGTGCCCAAAAGGTAGATCGTGATCTACCAGTAGATCACCAAGAGTGTGCAGGTAGACCACATGACATGCCTCTAGAAATATATAATTAAAATATAAAAAGAAATGGTCAATATGACATCAAGAAGGCCTGTCAGCTCCCTTCATAGCTTCTAAAGTAGGCAAACCTCCAATGCAATGCTTTGTTCAAGAGTCAGTAGCATTACAAAGAACCCCAAATCCTACCACTTCCATACAGAATGGGATGAAGACATTTCCCCCAGTATTTCCCATTTATTTCCCCCTTACAGTAAGTTTGTTCGTCTAAAATGTAACGCCAGTGCTGCTATTCCAAAGCCCCCCTCAGGCCCTCAGCTGAAACATTTTGGATGGGTAGATCATGTTGAGCTAGTCATTTTAAAAGTAGATCTCACGTTAAAAAAGTGTGGGCACCCCTGACCTACAGTATATTATACAGGAGAATTGATAACCCTGCACTCACCTCCATTTGTATATGTTGTTATATGTTATGTTTGTTATATGTACATGAGATGACTGACAAGAGTATCACCCACAGAGCAACCAGTGTAACAATCATTTAACTTTCTGGACAGGTCATCCATATATAAAAATATATAAATTGCCTAACCCCATTACTGACCTGGAAAGGCTCAGAGATAGAATTGCCCCATTTCACTTGAAACGTCTGCTGTAACTGGCCTATAACAATAGGCCAGGAATCTGACCAGAAATCTTGGAACCCCTCTATCAATCAGTTTCATAAATAACTTGGCATGGTTTATTTTATCAAAAGCCCGACTGGCATCAATAAAACACAAAAATAAAGTAGAATTCTGGCTATTTTATGTCAACCAGCTCTTTTAAGGCATAGATACATAGGTCAGTGCTGTGTTTACTTTTAAATCCAAACTGATTGTCTGCAGTGTGAACATACAGCTCCAAAGTTTATTAATTTAAAATTATTCTTTCCAATATTTTAGATATGACACTGGCAAGGGCAACAGATGCTATTTAGCTTCCCAGCCTTATCTTTGAGGACTGGCACCAACAGCACAGACATAATAGACTGAGGCAGGACACCATGAATCATGAGACCTGTGAAACACATGGCAAGCAGTGGACATAGCCTATAGCTGGAGTACCTAAGGCAGACCCGGGCATTATAAGGCCCAGGGGCCACATGCGGCCCTTTGGCTGACTCTAACCGGCCACCTGACAGGTTAGTAGGGAATAAGAAAATGACTCTGACCGGCCACCTGACAGGTTAGTAGGGAATAAGAAAATGAAGTTGTTTCTAATGTTATCTTATGTTCTAAATTTGCTTCCCTTGTTTCAACAGTACGTCACTTGGAGTTACTGTAATTTAGCTTTGTTTCATATTGAGCATCATGTCAAGTTATTTGAATCAAACAGCACACTGAGATGAGCTGCCAACTTTAATGTAATTTGGACATTGTTGCAAACTTAAAATACCATAACATCTGGAATAATATAACATAATGAATGTTTATTGAAATCGTCTCTATTTTTAATTAGCATGTAATGTCTATCTACCTGTAGTTTTGGGGGAAATTTGGGGGACTGACTACTGAAATTTCAAGCATCATCGTCAGCATGGCTAAATAGAAAACATCTCCATGCATGGCCCCAGTTACTCTCTCTGCATGATGTACAGTATGTGTTCCAGAAGCAGGAGGTCTACATGTGCAGCAGGCTGGCCTTTGTTTGCCTATACGTGAAGCGTGTTGTTGCAGACTGGAGGTCAATGCTTTGTTCACACAAGTGTTAAATTGCTCTACTTCCTGATAGGAATCATTGCTAATATAGTGTTTGTTCAATGACAGTGAATAGCTCAATATTGTGATAGCAGGCCTAATCGTTGCTAAAAAGTGTTTGTTAAAATGTAACAAACACTAGTATGCTCAGTCTATAGCAACGACTACTATCATGATATAGAGCTATTCACTGTTATTTATCAGTTAAATAAACCCTGAGAAGGAGTGGGAATGGATGATTGTAATGATAAAATGTAATTACCGTATATAATGTATAGGCTATTATAATACTAGGAAGACGCCTGAGGGCGGGAAGCGACGCACGAATGTCACATTTGCGCGACCACAGGTCGCAGTTTACTCAGTCGCGGGGAATCTATTAGTGTAGAGGTCAGGTCCATGTATAGAGAAGTAGTAGTAGTATGATCCAGTGCCCATGTTGCCATGACAACATATTCATTGTAGAAATGTCCATTTATGTAGATCTCAGTAGTATCTTTCTGCCTGTATCCCTTGTATGTCCATATGTGGAGATAAAAGAGCTACAGGCTTTATGTTTTATGTTTTATGTTTATGTTTTATGTTTATTAAATAAAACATAATTAAGTTATTATTCAAAAAGAGACAAAAAAAAGAGACACATTTATTAGTTTTTTCATTCTATATATTTTATGTTCTTCAATGTAGATGTATCCTTCAATGGCATTTACAAAACACACAGGCGCTAGTCTCACTGCAATTGCATAACTTGACCAGGCAGATTTGCACTTCAAAATTCTACACACACCAGTAATTAAAATATTAAGTTCGCCAGATGGTCCTAAGTCGGACACACACAAGAAAACACACACTCGAAATTCTACACACACCATTCTACACACACCAAATGTAAAAATGACTCCTTTTTAGGACCATATATAAAAATGCCTCCTTTTTAGGACCATGCCAATTTCAACACCAGGCATGTTAAAATGACATTATCTATCTGTTATAGTGGTCAAACCTACTTAGGACCATGATTTTGGTCCTAACTTGGTCAACGGTCCTAATACGGAAGGTGGTTTTCTTAGTAACGGTCCTAAGTAGGTGAGTAATGTAAGAACACACACACACACACACACACACACACACACACTCACTCTCGCAGTCAGTCACAAACAGGAAAAACACAAGCTTCTCTGCCACGACGGTGACCTGGCAATAGATAACAATAGCAGCAAATACATTCTATTCTATTCTATTCTATTCTATTCTATTCTATTCTATTCTATTCTAATGTTCTGTTGTCTTTCAGCACAAGAAGCTAAATGAGTCCAAGAAGGAAGACAAGGATACTGAAGAGCAGGTGCTGTAAAACAGTGATCTTTCATCACCTCTGAACCCCAAAGTATTTAAACTCCTGGCTTCATTCAGTTCTGTTGTCATCACCTTTCCTACAGTAAAGGTGACGAGTCTTTAGTAAGGTGGATGGAATACATTCGTATTTTTAGACTAAAATGAATTACTTGGTCTCTCAAATCCAGGCCAGAAATCCAACATTGTTCAGTGTGAAAACTGAGTTTGTGAGATTTAGGCTGGCTGTGCAACACTTTCCCACTTAAAGGGAAATATATATTGTGCATTTCTATTCTGGTGTTATGATCTCTTGCAGCACAACTCACGAAGCAGGGAGACTGGGATGCAAGCAAGGATGTTACACAAACAGGGCGACCTGCATATCTGGGATCCCATAGACCAGGTAGGCCTACTGTAAAACAATGACTTCTATCCAGAAGTGCATCATAGAAGAATGATCCTCTCGCTACATCCTGTTCTGTTTTCATCAGCACATACTGTACAGTATAGTCCTTAGCCAGGTGGATGGAATCAACTATTATGGGCTAGTAGGTTATTGGATGCTCAGATTATGGTTTGTCAAACATAATAAAATATCATATACAAATTAATATATTTCTGGTTGCAGTAACATTACTGCAGGTCCATCTGGACTGCTGTAGCATCCAGGATTTAGATATAACCATGTCCTTTATTGATTGATTGATTGATTGATTGATTGATTGATTGATTTAATACTTTTATTATCAGTTTGCAAAAAAAGGGGAAAAAAAGAAAGCACTAGAAAGTACAGTTCAATACAAACCCAAACCTAAGAAAGCACTATGGCTTGTTTCCATTGGGGTCTTTTGTACTCAAATTATCGAAAATCTGGAATTAACTGTATTTAACTAAATGTAGATTGTGTAACTAAAGTGTGCAATGCAAGGACTGACTTCACCCTAAAGCTGCTTGTGCAGATTGGTAGGTCACCGACTCTGGCGTAACTAGCAAGCAATAGCATGCAAATAGACAATCTGAAATTAGACTTGTAGATTGCAATGTGCAATGTAACGCATTGAGGTTGTCACTTGGCCACATTGTAGATATTTTTTGTGAGAGGAAGTAAAAACATGGCAGTTGGCACCATGCCCTAAATGTACACATTTTTTAACTGTATTGTGCAACAGTAGGGGGAAGGTACATTTGTACACTCCAGTTAAATTATCACCAGCTTGAGCCCAATGGCTAGTTTGTCAGTGGGTCAGATTAAGGATTCACAAACATAACATACTGTAGCTGTATGAAAAATCTTTGGAGATTATGAGTTCATAGCCCTGCTGGCAGTGTGCACAAGACATTTGATTCCAACCAGTGTGGTGGTTTGGAAGAATATTTGCAGACAGCTAATCTTGCAAGCTCTATACAAGCACAATCGGTTTAGGGGAGGGAAGGGTGATCTTTGTCACTGACTGAACTCCTACAGGCTCTACTCCTCTCTGTTCAACACTCTGACAATAACCACTAAATTTAGAGAAAATAATTGTAGTAAATACTGTATATTTAAAACCTTGACAAGACCTTGAATAGAAAGAAATTCCTGTTTGCTTTTATGCAGTTTTTTTTACATATTGACATCAAAACTGGACTGAAATGTTATGACCAAAGCAGGTCAGGAATTTCAGGGAGGCCATGAAGGCCATGGACGTTGTTGCCCCTCAGTTTGGCCTTGTGCTCCTCCAAAAAATGGCATGGCCTGAGGCCACAGTGGCCTGAGGATCAGATTGTAAATACCCATTTATTTATTTCACAGCAGATATTCTACATATAAAAGTGTTACCTTTAAATTCAATTAATTCTTTCAATGGATTAAAATCTTGTTTTATTTGATGGCCATCCTACCTTGGCATTTGGCCTTTGTGCCCTCAAAGATGGAAAGATGGTTCAGAGTCTTGCCAAGTGGCCTTGCCCCTAAAATGATGAAATTCCAGGCCTGGACCACAGTTCTACTCAGGGATTCATAATCATTGCAGCTCTTTCTTGTTTCAAATCTCTTTTATTGATTTTCAATAATAGTCACCAATAACATAAGAAGACAGTAAAACAGTGAAAAGTTCAAACACAAGAAAATGAAAAAGACACATACAAACCTCCACTCTTTCACCTCATTACTTATGAATCTTTTAATGTTCAAAAGGTGGTTTATCATTCATGCACAGTATCATATACTACTAAAGTATGGGTTTCTCGTGCAGCTGTTGTAGTCGGGTGAAGGGGTACTCAGTCGGTTTAAGAAATCTGTAGAAAGTGGGTAGTGAAACCAAAACAGTTTGATAATAACCACTGCCATAACAGAATGAAACAAGTGAGGCTTCTGTATTTTCTCTGCAGCGTTGGAACACACACTACTGTATGATCTCAAATGGAAAACTGTATTATGCAGAGGAGGAGGACAAACCTGAAGACCCCAGAGAGGTAAAGCAGTGAGGGGGATATCTCATCTTTCATCATAAATGGTAAATGGTGCATTTATATAGCGCTTTTATCCAAAGCGCTTTACAGAGATTGTGCATTACATTCACCCATTCACACACACATTCATACACCGGTAGCGGAGGAAACCATGCAAGGCACCAACCTGCTCACCGGGAGCAATTAGGGGTTCAGAGTCTTGCCCAAGGACCCTTCGACATTAACAACCCATTTAGTGCTCCAGACATGAACGGGTTAAATGTCCAGCGTGCCGCCCGCAGGATCCCATACGCATCCATTGTCTTATTTTGAAGGCCAGAAGTCCATTGCGTAAACACTTCCGGTTTGACGTCATGACGTCATTCACCGGAAGCGATCGTCATCAACATGTGGTTGTGTAATGGCGGATCGTTGCCTTTCAACATGTGTTTTATTAGCGAGAATCTAATGCCATCCTTGGCTTTAAAAGTGTTGTTTGGAGAAAATGGACATTAAAGATGCGATTCCCCGTCGGCCTCCATGTTATGGGATTACTATTTTGTGCACGTGGATCCGTGATGATGATGAATCGGCAAGGCCGATCGTGTCAGGACCTTCCGCCGGGCTACAGGGTAGGAGAACCGGCGTTACTCCATATACAGTACTTTTCGCGAGTATACTCGGGATCGGCACTCTAAATACTCAAGTATTTTTCACGAGTATTCTCGGGATCGGCTACAAATGAGTTAACACAGGGGGAGCCCGGATTCGAACTGGGAACCCTTCGGGAACCCTTCGTGCTCTAATAACGGTTTCACTACCCCTGAGCTACCCCCTATATTGGATCAATTATCAAAACTCTTTTCTTCACAGAAAATTCCTGAGTATCTGTTTAATTGTTAAGAGTAAAAGTAAAACACCAACTTCCTACCTATCTCTTATACATTTCAGCGCCACCGCTGGGAGCCGTGGTTCCACGGCCGCGTGCCAGAGGGCAGGCAGAGGGGCTGAGAGGCTGCTCCAGGAGTCTGGAGGCAGAGATGGAGCCTTCTTGGTCCGAGAGAGTGACACATCTGTCTCAGACTACACTCTCTCATTCTGGTACCAAGTCTGCACAATAACACATTTCATCAACACACAGGGCTGTATTAATGTCAAACTGGGCCCTAGGCACAGGCTGATTATTTGTGTTCATAGTCATGTTCCCATAGGTGCAGTGGGCGTGTCCATCGCTGTCATATTCACTCTGGTCCAGAGGGATACAACCTGACGCCTAAACGTTACTTCCCAGACATCTACACTCTGATCCAGTATTATCAAGACATCCCCATGTTATACCCAGAGTTCCAACTGTGTCTCACAGATGCCATGCCTCAGTCTGATCCTCATCTGAAAGAGGGGTAAGTCTTATGTAACCACACGCACATGAACTGATCGACACGCACGCGCGCGCGCGCGCACACACACACACACACACACACACACACACACACACACACACACACACACACACACACACACACACACACACACACAGACACACACACACACACACACACACACACACACACACACACACACACACACACAAAAGAGTTGGCCAAACTGGTGGAGTTAGCTGGTTTGGCAGACAGTGTGGAGTTAGGAGGTTTTGTTCCAATCACTTTTTACTACTTTCCATTGGTTCAATATTTGTTTAACCAACTCAGATGTAAAGGGTGTTCAATAGCCCTGATTTATGCCAAAGAATCAAAAACTTCAAAAATTGAGTTAAGAGGTTTTGACCAGACAGTGACGATGTACAACAGTCATACACCCACTCTCGCATACAAACCTGCATTTAGGTGTTTCTGGTTTTGCAGCTGGTTCTACAGTAACCTGAGCAGAGGCCAGGCGGAGGAATACCTGATGACAATCCCCAGAGATGGAGCTTTCCTCATCAGACAGAGAGAGGGAGAGACAGACTCCTTTGCCATCACCTTCAGGTACAGTCAGTGGTACATTATTATGACACAATACATTCAACCCTGAGAACCTTTTGAGTGAGTCTGTCAGTAGATGATACACATTCACAGTGTGTGTAGCTCATAGAACTATAACCTACTTAAAGCCTTATTCAGCTGGCCATTTATTAATCTTCTCCCAGTACAAAACAGAACTTTTTAAAATACCTTTAACCACTTAAGCTCTATTCAATTCCATACAGTATGTTGGATATTCAAAAATAGCTGATCTATAAGCTTACAACACGTTGCATTGTGAGCGATCTTCTAAACATGGTGCAAAGTTTGGGGACATTTTCCCCTGCAATGACATGCCCAAAATATCACCTTAATTACATTGCTTTCAATCAGTTATAACAAATTAAAGAAAGTGAGCATATGCTTTTTAACTGTATATTATCTTATAATATATGTTGTTGTGACTATTCCATTGGTACATTCACAACAAATGTGACACAGTATTAATCACTCAAGTAGTACAAATAACAATGTAATTTAGGGTTAGAGTTATATTAGAGTCATATTTCTACTCTTGTTGTCGCTCAGAGGAGAAGCTAAGGTGAAACACTGTCGCATTCATTTACCGCCTGGGCTCCACCATGGAGTTTGACAGTCTGGTGGAGCTGGTCAACTATTTCAGGAAAAGGCCACTGTAGAAAAACCAAAACCAAACTACGTTACCCAGTCACCCCTGCACTGGTGGAACGCTTCAGCACGGTGAGTGCAGTATGCAGGAGGAGGGAGGATGCATGCTAGACACAGTTTGAGGAACTACTTGGCCTATTTCTCACCTAAATGCATTAGTCATTTAAAAAACAAGCTGCTAGAGATGATTATCGGGTGTAACTTCTCCTTCTTGTCTTTGAGCTCCCCACCCAGACACAGCTGCTCATACACATTATAACTGTCATAACACATTATAAAGCAATCGTGAAACACTATAAACTTTCATAATGACAATTATAAGGTCAAGTGTCATAATACTGGTCATCCCGACGTTTTTTTAGTTTTTGGCTAGGATCATACTGTAGTGTAGTGTAATATAATTATCATAGTTCTAATACATTGTAATAATTTTATAATGCATTGTAATTATTATATAGCATTATAGTGTGATTATGAGGTTGGGCACTTTAAGAAAGGGGAAATAAGCTGTATGTGAGCTCCCCAGCGGGGCACAGCTGTTCACAATGAATCGTGGGGCTCTCGCACAACTTACTATTTTATTTATTTATTTTGAGTTTCACCCATAATAACTCAGACACTCACATTTTATTGCATTTGGCAAATAGCCGCATTGCAGACCTCTCACCCACAACTGCTGATCTGTCCCTGTAGGAGAAGGACTGTGCTTCTCTCTATGACACAACATATGTGGCCCCCAATGAAACCGAGCCGTCACTGGTATGTACACAACAGTGACTGATGGTGCTGCACCATGCATTTAATTATACATTTCTATTCTCCTCTTGAGTGTCTCTCTCTCTGTGTGTGTGTGTGTGTGTGTGTGTGTGTGTGTGTGTGTGTGTGTGTGTGTGTGTGTGTGTGTGTGTGTGTGTGTGTGTGTGTGTGTGTGTGCCGGCCGTGTTCTAGTCTCCAAATACTTTCAGAGCCCTGTACTCCTATCAGGCCCAGAGGTCAGATGAGCTCAGCTTCAGGAAAGGAGATCTGATACACAACGTGTCCAAAGACACTGAAGGATGGTGAGGCCACACATACCGTACTCACTCAGCAGCGCACTGTATTCCAGTAGTACCGAGATCTCTTTGCTGACTATGTCATGATGCTTTACTGTGAGGTGATGCTCAACCTCTGAGCCAGTTGCCTGTATCTCGTGACAGTTGTCTATGATGTAACTATGAAATATAAATGCAAATTTGGGCAAGGTTTCACCCTTGCCCAATTAATCCTTTGGCTTCCATTGTAAAATTTAAATTAAATATTTAAAAAAATTACAAAACATGTGAAAGATTGGTGCCTTAGCGGCCTACTAACATCGCACACTAAAGATTTGGCATCGATTGTTCCGGCAGTTTGTGAGACTCACAGAACACTCACAAAGTACAATAGAGGCGGCCTGCCTGCCTACTGCAGAGACAAGGCATGAAAATACGCATGAAGATGTGGACATCCTCGCTGCCATTACCTTATTATCTTGACATGAGTTGCACTTCATGTGCTGGCAGAGCATCCGCCACTTCAGAGCAGCACCAGTATAGTCTGAGACCCATGTCATTTTCGGGTTTCTGATCGGGTCAGGAGCTGAAATAACTTTACGTCATGTTGTAGTTTAATGTTGTAGTCATCAGGCGAACCACAAGCCCGGAAAGCTGCAGCTGTTTTTCCCATCGAACTACATAAAGGAAGTGTCCAACAATGCCATGTCTGAGAATAAACAAAAGGTATACTGTACATTTGAACTTAATTGATAGATTGATATGAATTTAACTACACCCTCATTAACCTCTTAAGCCCTATTTTATATTTTGTAGATCTACAATCTCGCAATGTGTTGCATCACGACACGTTGTAAGCCTTCAACAAACATGTTGACATATTTGTGCTGTGTAATTAAACCAGGAAGATCATAACCCACTGAGTACGCTCTGTCAAGGTGTGGTGGACGTCACTAAGTGTAAGGTCCAACGTGTACCCAACTGTGAGTATATCTCTGTCTCATGCTATGAACATTATCAACATTATGTTTATAATATGTATTATTCATAACACATAGTCAGTCACAGTCTAAATTCATTTGAATTGTATGCAATAACATAATGCAGTATTTATGAGTGCTTATAATGCATTATAAGTATGTTTAAAATGATGATTATATATGAGGGCTTCATAGGAAGTGTTACCCTTCTCTAACTTGACCTTCCTTCCTTCCTTCCTTCCTTCCTTCTCTCTCCAGTGAAGAACAGGAAGGATCATGTGATGACTCTGCAGGACGTGGAGAATGACAGTCTGCAGTTTGACTTGGCAGCAGACTCAGTGGAGGAGCTTTATGAATGGTACCAGGTGGTCTGGTACCATTCCTATGAGCAGCAGCTAATACGTGAAAATGAGGCTAGTATTTAATATCATTCCTATGACCAGCAGTTAATATGTGAACATGAAGCTAGTATTTATCATTCCTATTACCAGCAGTTAATATGTGAACATGTATATGTGGCTAGTATTACATATCCTATATCCACCATCACGTCATTTGTGGCATTTTTGCACCGTGACATTTGAATTCACATGTTTTTGCGTCTTTATATTGATTTTAGCCAAACGGTGGAATGAACTCCCCATTGCGATTATAACTGCAGACTCCCTCCATGCCTTCTGCCGTAATCTGAAGACTCACCTCTTCAGACTCCACCTTAGCCCATAGCACTTACTGTAGCACTTGCCATAGCCTTGATGACCTTGCAGGTTTATGCAAAGGCTAAATGTAATTAGATAGCATGTTATGTAGATTGATGCCAGGTCATTTATATTGTGTCAAAATTGATACTGATTGATGTTTTGGTTATTCTACTGTTAGACTGACGATTCTAGATGACTTGGTTCAGTTTCAGGCCATTATTTTAAGTCACCTTAAAATATTTTAAGGATTTTAGCTGGAATAGATTATCAGCTAGTTTTCAATGCCGTATACGTACAGTAGTATTAGCATCTGTAATGTTTTGAAATCTCCAGTGTAATCTGTAATGCATTTGTAAATTAGTAATATGTCATTGATTCCAATGTATCGATACAGTTCATAGGATAGTAGAAGACTGCTATGTGAAATAGTTTTTTGTATTATTTTTCTTATTTAAAATGTCCTTTTTATTTTAACAGGACAAAGGGAGTACAGCAAAGAAAAGGCTGTCTTTATAACAAAGGATTCAACATAGCAGTCCTCTACATTTTGTTGAGGTGCTTTACTTTTATTGAGCTGCTGTTTATTTCGTCCATGTGTGGCTCTATATATTAATTGTGCATTATGGTTCAAGGTCTTCAAAAACCTTAATAATAATTCATGAAAAAGAAACTAAGTAAGGGCTGGACAGCACATCAATATTATTGTTATCATGATAAGACTATGAAATTGTCTGGGATTTGTGATATTGTAATATTGTGAAATAATAATAATTGTTGTTTCATCGCTCTGGATTAAGAGCGTCTGCCAAATACCTAAATTGTAAAATTGTAAAGGCTGCATTCCGGTAAACTGCTTACCTGACTGTTATTTCCCTATAGTCTTGTAGTTATTATGTAGGCATTAATGATGATTATTTTGCAAAAAATATCATTGTGTAAATATTATGTGAATGGACCAACTGTCTTCCCCACAATATCTTACCAGTATAGTCTTTGTCAGAGATGTTATGCTAACAGGAAGTGGTTGCTTTGTTGTGTCCAACTTCAGCAACTTTACAAGAAGACCGAGACGGCCAAGGAGATGTCAGACCTGATGGTCTACTGTCAGTCCCACAGCAAGGACAAAGACAAGTTTGGCACACACACACACACACACACACACACACACACACACACACACACACACACACACACACACACACACACACACACACACACACACACATACACACACACACACACGCACGCACGCACACACACACGCACACGCACAGCCCTCTAACAACCAGTCTGTGGGTATAAGTCCTAGGCTTCCAAATATAAAAACAAATTGTCTGCACCTGTAGCTCTGAGATAGCATGTAGAAGTGGGTGGTATTTAAAGACCCTGGCCATGAAAGCTTCTTCTAATACAAAAAATACATTAAATTAGCAAAACACCCCGAATACATACTAAAATACACACAATTGGTCTCATCTGTAGGTGAAATGACCAGGATCACTCACAGCGAGGTCCGCTCCTTCGCCGAGACCGAAGTTCCAGGGAACATAGGCACCCTGCATAGAAAGAAAAAATCAAACCTTGGTTCGAAGTGGAGCCGTGAATTTGAGCACTTCCAGATCTATGTTTTTGATTCTATGTGTTCCCCCCCTGTGTATGTGTGTGTGTGTGTGTGCGTGTGCGTGTGTGTGTGTGTGTGCCTGGCCTGGCCTGGCCTTAAAACAGCGCCCCTCCCTTAACATGTGTGGTCATAAAAGGTACTGTTCGAACTGAACGAAACAACCTTTTCCCACTAGACGGGACAAAAGCTGAAAGCTGTGCACTGGGAGCTCATGTGCTTTGCACACGGCTCCAAAAAGAAGAGAGAGAGAAGGACCAGAAAGGCTTCCTGCAGAACAACCACACAGGGCTGAGTAGGATCTACCCTAGAGGAAATCGTGTGGACTCCTCCAACTATGACCCTTACCCTATTTGGGCCGCTGGTTGCCACATGGTGGCGCTGAACTGATGCGATATGATTCACAATACTTCGCGATACACCCCTGGTCCTTACGATGCGATACGATTCACGATTCGGTGCGATTCAAAACAATGCAAAGGATTTATATTAAAGCCCATGTAAATTTCCCCTCCAAAAAATTACAAAAAATGCATTACATTTAATTTCCAAACAATTTATTGTTTCACTGTAGTACTAGGCTCTGTCTAACAACCCAACTTATTGAAATCTGGGAGAACACTCCTTGCTGGCTGGTAGAATTGTTTGATTAATACTATGGTATATCATTATTATATATCATTACATCCTCAACAGGTGGTCAGGGACCCCTAGGGTCCTCAGAGTTATGTGAGGCGGCCAAATATTAATAGTTAGTTTTTACAGTAACCAATTGAACCCTAGCAAGTAGCAACCCTATAGGGGAACATTAGGCAATACACTAACACTTATAATAATAATATAATATAATATAATAATTCATGGATTATAATGAATAACATAAATCCATCATATTAATAGAAATGATAATGTGTGAACAAATAAACACAACATAGTAATGTATTAATGTCACTGATGATATAGTGCTGTCAAACAAGTCTCTGACAAGTTTTAATCTATAACAGTTTTATATATAGCCTACAGTAGTCTAACATAGCTTACAGTGGGGGTCCCTGCTTGATCTCATTCTTCTCAGTTAAGGATCCTTGACCTGTATTATTCTTATATTGTATGAATATAATCTAGGATTTTGCCATTTCTAGCCAAAATGTTTTAAAACGTAGATATTTGAGTCACAACGCAACGCGTTGTGAGCTTGTAGGTCTGCTATTAGGTGCGTGCGCGACACCGTCGAGCTGCCAAGTATAAATCAGGCTCCAGACTCAAGTAACAGTAACAAGTTGTGAAACAGTATCAAATACTTTGTTTTAATCGCTAGCTGCACGCCCAGTATCGTTGTTGTAGTTCATACTGTACGTGTGTGTAGTTAAAGCGCGGAAGCTTCTGCTTTGTTTAAATCAATTCCATCGAAGACTCGACAAGAAGAACAAACGGGTGTGGAATGTGGATCATAATATCACACAGCGTACTCCAGTCCAGTGACACAACAACGGATCACATCAGCGAACATTGGACAGGGATGTTATAAAGCTAAATGTGGTACTGATAGTAAAATATGTTATTGTTGTTTAACATGGTATAGATACCATTTTCAGGGTCAATGTCATGATGTTTTGAACAACTAACTAACGCAGGAGAATGACCACTGAGAGATGCCAATCAGGTCATTATGTACAGGACACAGGATAACAAAACGCCAAACATACTATCTGCCCTTACGACTGGTGCCTGTAACACGAAAACATCTGATATCCATTGCTCTACTGTACTTGTCATGTTTAACTTTGTCCAATCAGAATGTGACTAATGTATTCTGTAAATCCATATATCTGTGAAATCATTATGCTTGTGACTCAGAGAGATACTATGGGTGAAAATGCTCTATACTGTACTTACTTGTACAGTACTTTGAACTCTGACTAAACTTCAACACAAAACGCATATTCCCTGGTGTGGACATTCATCATTTCTTGTGTGTGGAGTACTTTATTATGGTTGGGGAAAACTGGTTTATCCATATGGAATATGATCCAAAATTCCATCAAATGGCCCATTCGATTGCCGGATTAGCTCCGAGGAGATATTGGGGACTCAACTTTGTTGGACTCATTTTGTCTCCCCCGCTGCTAGAACCAGTTAACAACCAGCCGAGGATATTATCAGATGTTTCCCCTGACTCCCACGGATTATCACTGAAAGGACTCTCTCCCACATGTTTTTTTCCTCCTGCGCGCGGAGAAATTACCATGGGACGTCTATTCCGCCAGCTGAGGTGGCAAGCAAACTAGCTTTTATTTCATCCTCCACCTACCCGACCAGCTGCAAAATGGGAAATGCACAGGGAGGCAGAAAACACCTGCCGAAATCTAAACAACCTTTTTACAAACAGAACAACACCTTTGAGTTTGAAGAAATGAAACAGGTTGTTTCTAGGTGCCCCACAATTGCACCATTTTTGCCCATATGGAGAAAGGAATTCGGATATGATGACTCTCTCCCACATCAACATATCGATAAAATCTCACAACGGTCTGAAGAAAGCCGAAATGGAGGCAGCCAGGGTTGGCTCTGGCACAGCGTTCCACACCAGGGACCGGACACAGACAGTTTCTCTCACAGAGACTTGAGAGGCGGGCTTCATTCTCACACACTGTCCTAATTCAACAGAACCCAGGTCATACGTTTATACCTGCTGTCTTAAGAGTCTAGCTAGCTCTTAACACAGCTGCGTTTTTATTGTTTAATGTTTTTAGTCTATTGTTTCGTCGCTTTTTGAAGACCTCACAGCCGTTGGTCCGGAACTGTGGGTCTTACGTTGGCAGCACAAAACTTCATTTTATTAAGATTTGCATTCATCCTGAAGTTAGTCAAGTCTCCTGAGTTGCACTACAACAGAAGTTGTTCTTACTCCTTCTGTTGTGAATTAAGTCAAGTCAGGATTTCACCGCCAGACCAGCATTCTGTTTCCTGGTTCTGTAGGAAGTTTTGGCCAGTGCATAAGACCGACACAGCTGGTTTTCAGCTATCTTATTTAACCAGATTACTGAGAAGTTATGGTTATTTGATCATGTTACGCTTACACGTCTTTGTTTTAGTCTTATTATTATTTTTAATTCCGTCTCAGTCCAGATGAGATGTTGAATACAGGAGCTTTTTTATCTCAGCGCTCCCAAGAACATTTTTAAGAAACATGACCATTCAAGCTAAAAAAAGCCCCCTGCTCCGAGAAGCAGTGTTTTTATCGTGTAAAACCTGGACCCACACAGATGAGATGTTAATACCCTCTGACCCAATCATTTCCTGGAACATTTCAATGGATATGTGCGGAGCTGCGGAGAAATCGGACATTATTTGCCACTGGATGCCTTTCACTCACAACGCGATGGGACGCGTTGTGAGCTTGTAGATCTGCTACGACATTGCCACTGGATGCCACTCAAGATGAAATCGGATATTATTGCCACTGGATGCCCCTCAAGATGCTGAAGGGCTCGACAATGCCCCCCCCAGCCGAACCTGGCTGGCACTGCCTTTCACAACGCGATGGGACGCGTTGTGAGCTTGTAGATCTGCTACGCGACTTTCTGGATTACAATGTCCCGAAAAGAACAAACACTCTTTTGACCTGGGGGACGTCCAGATGGTACTATATTTTGTTTACTTTTGACTAAGTACGACTTCTGAAAAAAAAGAAATCAAGTTCTGACTGACAAACCCTTTTATTAGTGTTAAATGTATGATATATATTGTCTGTCTAATCCTCTCTAATCCCATTTTCCTTCCCTGGTTACATTTCGGTTTGTCTATTATGAAAAAAAAGGGAAACTAAAAAATCAAACCAAGGTGAAGTGAGCAGTGCTACGGAATTCATGTGCTTATCTTCAGAAGCGGCGATTGTGTGCTGAGCGCCTCACAGTAAAATACATTTCTACTAATTACCCATCAACCCATGTGTCGGCAGTGTGTCAGGAGGGGAGACAACAACAAAACAAAATGAACAGAAAGAAAGCAAGTGGGGCGCAAAACAAGAGGAAGAAGGAAGAAAGGGCAAAAAAATTGGAATCATATCCAAAATTGACATCTTTTTTTACCGGTGGCGCTGCCGCAGCGGCCGCGCGCGCCAGCCCTGAGTCTAATGTTACCAGTACCAGTGACGGTCCGGCGGGTCCGCGATCCGGGGATGATGATTCAGATCATGGGGAAATGGAGCAGGATCCACAGCCACCTGCCGAGCCTGCCCAGGACGAAGTGGTGGTGGCTGGCTCTTCTGGAGCGCAAGCTGCTGGAACGCAGCAGCCCGAAGCCGTAAGTGAAAATGATGATGATGATGATGATGATCATGAAGTGATTGAGCCCATGGAGGGCGAGGGCGAAAAAGACAGTGACAGTGAGACAGAGACTGCAGAGGTCATTTTATCTCTATCTGATGACCCCACATTGTGGCCAAAACGAATCAGGACAGAGCTCGTTAAAAGAGGCCCAGAGCAAATTATGGAATATAGTTTCCCACAAAATACTGAGTCCCCTCCTCGGCGATTTCACAAAAATTACTATTTCATTACACTCAATAATGGAGAACAAATAAAGAGAACGTGGCTAATGTACTCAAAATCTGAGGATAGGGTTTTCTGTTTTTGTTGCTTGCTTTTCGGGAAACGTGACATGATGGGGGGGGGGGGGGGGGGGGGGGTGGACGGACATGGGGGGGGCGCATCATAGGTACACTGCCCAGAGCGTCAGAGCCTGTTCCCCCGGGCCTGCTTATCTTGCTTAAATGCTGCTAGCTTGCTGGCTTGCCCGCGCTCGCTTGACCGATGCTTACATTTTGGTTTATGGTTTATTATTGTTTATTTTGAAAAAAAAACTATGAGGGGATTGCTGGAATTGCTCGATAATCTATGTTTTTATTTCATTTTTCTTATTTTCACCTTGAGAGGCCACGAGCCGCTTCTCAGTCTCAGGGTGCCTATTTCAGTTTCTGTGTGACCTTGCTCTCTCTCTCTCCCTCTCTCAAAAGGGCTCTCTTATTATGACTAAATCCACTTGCCTTCCAAGTCCAATCTAGGACTGATAACAACCAACGTTTGGGTTTATTTCAATATGTTTCTATGTGATGCTCCTAATAACACATCTTTTATGATATTTTATTCCAGCTTGTTTTGTCTTCCCACCACTCAAAAGGGGTTTCATTCACTCTTGTTACGACCCCTAATGCCTTGTCTTTTTCATTCCAATTTATTACTCAAATAACAACCAACGCTTGGGATATATTTGAATCTGTTTCCATGCCCCTAATGTCTTAAGTATTTTTTTTTTCATCAATGACAGGATTATTTTTGCTTTATTTATTTCATTTTATGGGACAGGACGGACTTGACTTTGGACTAACTAACTGATTATCAGCAGATCAGGTGACTGACTGACTGACTGATGACTTTATTTTATTTTAACCAGTTTCTCCTGTCCTCCTGTTTTGTCGTGAAAAACACTATTTCCTGTAACAACTGAACGCTGGCTGACTTGTTGAGATTGTTTCATTCCTTTCAGAACATAAAGGGGGAAAAAAAAACTACTGATAAGCCCTACTCTCATCTGTCCCTCACTCCCTCACTCCCTTGCACGTTTACCAGAATCAGAGGGTTTGCCTGGTTCTGAAGAATTTGGACATAGCCACCGGTGGTCACGGTTGATGCTAGTCCCCAGTTGGTGTTATTAACAGAAGATTTCATTAAGTCCACAGAATCAGATGTTGTTCCTGTTTCTAAAAAAAAGGGTAAAAGACAGAGGTTTTTCCTGTCTTTGGAGGAGAAGTGGACTTATTTTGATCCAGACAGAGGTTTTTCCTGTCTTTGGAGGATTCCCAGTACAGAGGTTTTGCCTGTATCGGATGGAAATCTTTTGACCGATGTTATTTAACCCAACACTCATTAATCACATAAGAAAAGCTGTGGTTATTGTAAGGTGAAAGACAGAGGTTTTTCCTGTCTTTGGAGGAGAAGCTGTAGCAGGTGGGGGAGTACGGAACAATGCCTAAATTAATTTAATATTTGCCAAAATCCATTCTTAACACATGGACTGCAGACCATGTGTTAAAAAAAAAAGGAAAGAGGCTTATCATTATTATTATTTATATTTGTATCTTTTATTTCCATTTTTCAACCTTCTGTCTGTGTTCTAATGTCAAAAAGGCCTCTTTACTTGAGTAAAAGCACTTTGATTACTCCCCCAGTTATGGTAGACCTCGTCCCACAAGCTCACTCTAACTCTAATGTCTAACCATACACTCTACTTCTGTACCGTATATGATTATTGTCCTATCCACAGTGTTTACTGTACGTCTGTACACTTCACCATCTGTTTCTCATTGTTACAAGGGAAGAGAGGCTTATCAGTAATCATGTCCATAATCATTATTATCAATATTATTGTTATCTCTATTTTCAACCTTGCCCTGTCTTATTCGACCTTTAATTTATCTTTCTATCGTTTATTCTGGGTAATCCCTTATCCTCTTTACTTGAGTAAAGGTACTTCGATTACTCCC
Source organism: Nannobrachium achirus (assembly GCF_963921795.1). Lineage (NCBI taxonomy): Eukaryota > Metazoa > Chordata > Actinopteri > Myctophiformes > Myctophidae > Nannobrachium > Nannobrachium achirus. The sequence goes on along the minus strand of NC_137819.1, from coordinate 7,759,687 downwards.
CCAGATATAGCTGGGCTCCATTTTAACCTTTTTTCAGTCAAATTTCACAATTACAACCCTACTGTACTTATACGAGATTACACATTATGAAAAAAAAAAAAAAAAAGAATGACATTATGATTATGTTATGTATTTTATTTCTTTAAAGTCTCTCTCTGGGTTTCGGACACTTTCAGTAGAGAGGCTTTCAGCAGCTAACTATTGTTTTGGGAAAGCCTATCTATGTTATGGAACACTCCCCCCCCCCCCCACAGGCCTGGAAGCTCACTAACTCTGACAGTGAGCAGAATCACTGTCCATCCACAAGGTTTACTGTACCTCTGTACCATCTGTTTCTCATTTGACCATATGTTAACAAATTAATTCTCCAAACATCAACAAAACAATTTTTGTCACACCCAATATTTTTGGCCGTGGCAAACGGGAGGGAATGTGTTTGGAGAATTAATATTTCTGTTTGGAGAATTAATATTTAGAATTAATATTTTTTCATTTTAATTTATTTCTTTCATATTTGATTTCATATTTACATATTTCATTTTGTTTTCATCTCATTTTATTTCAGAATATATATATATTTCATTTTTGCTTAACCATGTTTAAATCTGCCCCCCCCTAACAGAACAAATTTATTACAATTCGACACAAATCGTGTCCTTTGGTGATGTATATCTAAAACAAATCAAACCTTTCTATACATAAATACACACAATGGTCTTAACTTCCAAGTAATTCTGATGTGTATTTTATTTTTCAGATTAATTGACTTATCTATGACAGACGGTCCATATCTCTTCCCATGATCTGTGACGAAGGATCATTTTTCGTGAGTACGAGGATTCAAGTCACATGAGTTCCTATATCATTTTTGTTAATATTTACAGTTGTCTTGTCCCAACATCTTCTTTTGATAAGATCTCATAGCCTCGTCCTGGAAATGTTAAATACTGAAATGTCATATTCGTTATAAAACCTTACTGGAAATGATGAGGACAGAGGTCCTACCTTACTGTTGTGGAGTCAAAAAGTCCCCCCTGGCTGGGACACCCTGGCGAAGGTCATAGGTCAAGCAAGGAATGGACCATGACGCTCCACCACACTAAACAAAATTTCAAAATTCTACATTCGTCAATCTCAGGTGATGACTTCACCAAATAAATCAAAACTTCAAAAAAAAAATATATATATATATATATATATATTCTCTTTCATTAAATGCACTCTCTGTAGTGAACCCCACCATCAACCCAGGTGAGGCTGTGAAGAAACTTTGGAAAGATTCTAAATTTAGTGATAAAGTTTGTCATGGTGCGACAGGACAATGTTTGTTATTGATGGATCAAAGGTTTCCTTTTCCTATCAATATATTTTAAGGAACGTGTGATTTTCTCCTCTCTCTCATAAAAATATTCTAACTCATGTTAACTAAACGTTACAGGCCCCAAATTATAAGAGAAAATATCCTTGGTTTAATCTCAGACTGCCCTTTGACGCACTCCCCCTAATGATTCCAAATTATACAGTCCTTTATCTTTCATTATCAAAATATTTTCACCTTTGGTTGTATTCTGATTTAAATACCTTTAAAAATACTTAAATACCTTTGGAAATATACAGTTCTTTTAACTCTCCTCTTTAAAACTTAAAGCTATCGAAATGTTTATGTTGACTTAAAATTTTCAATGATTGTTTTCCGTTTCAAATACTTTTAAAAAGTTTAACCCATGTTTTCTTCCCTTGTTTATGCTGCCTGGACATTTAACACTTCAAATGCTATCTCAGGAGGGAATTGATAGTAAAATATGTTATTGTTGTTTAACATGGTATAGATACCATTTTCAGTGTCAATGTCATGATGTTTTGAACAACTAACTAACGCAGGAGAATGACCACTGAGAGATGCCAATCAGGTCATTATGTACAGGACACAGGATAACAAAACGCCAAACATACTATCTGCCCTTACGACTGGTGCCTGTAACACGAAAACATCTGATATCCATTGCTCTACTGTACTTGTCATGTTTAACTTTGTCCAATCAGAATGTGACTAATGTATTCTGTAAATCCATATATCTGTGAAATCATTATGCTTGTGACTCAGAGAGATACTATGGGTGAAAATGCTCTATACTGTACTTACTTGTACAGTACTTTGAACTCTGACTAAACTTCAACACAAAACGCATATTCCCTGGTGTGGACATTCATCATTTCTTGTGTGTGGAGTACTTTATTATGGTTGGGGAAAACTGGTTTATCCATATGGAATATGATCCAAAATTCCATCAGTGATATGCTCAACACAAAGGTGAACTTAACGAGGGATATTTGACTTTAAAAACATGTTGGGGTCATTTTATCTTCTACTCAGGCTTTTGTTTGACAGACAGTTTTTAGGTTGATTGATTGAGTAGACCATTATTTATCTAAAGACACAAACGCCTGAGTAGACGTTAAAAGGACCCACAAACATGTTTGAAAGTGAAATATCCCTTTAGTTTAAAACATACAAATTGTGGCAAGAGAAACGTGCATTCATTTAGTATTTCAACAACATTTACATATCAACTTAAGCATTGAAAACAGACTCAATATATATATATAATAAAGCCATGCCTTTTTTTAATAATGTGTAGAAAAATAAAAGCCAACTCAGGTGAAATCAAACAAAATGTTTCAGAGACTAAAACAGCCTAAAACTCTTTGGAAACACCAAAGGTCATCAAACCTCCACCAAATACTGGAATGACATGAAAAGTACATTTGTTTCTCATTCTATAAAGTATGTTTAATTACTGTTGCGCTCTTAAAATATTCTCCGGCAAAACACATTGTATTTCAACACATTTCACTCTGTATTGCACTTTAGTAAAACACAATGGTTGATATTATAATATCATATATTTATAATTTAGTCCCATGAAACAGAAGCAAGGGCCTGAGTCTCACTGGCTCCCTACAGTGGGGATCACTGGGGCAGGTAGCAGGAGAATGGCTCCCTCCAGTGGAGAAGGAGAGTAGGACGCCTCACTGGGGCCGGTAGCAGGAGTCTGGCTGCCACGTGCGCAGATCCACCAACACCTGGTTGAGCTTCAGCATCCAGAGGTTCCTCTCGTCCTTGGTGTCTGCAGACAGCCAGTTCCTGACAGGAGAGCAGAGGCAAGGAGGACACCTTGTTTAGCCCGGTGGTTCTCAAGCTTTTCAGGCCGCGACCCCCAAAATAATCATATTTGAACTGGGTACGAGCACTAAGAGTTGAGGCGTTACATTTTGGATAACACAGTTCTATTGTGAAAATAGCAGATCTACATGTGAGCATGTAGATCTGCCATTTTCACAATTTCTGCCTCTAGTATTTGACAATTTGGCCAATGTTTAATTTGTCAGGTATTAAAAAGTCCTTAAATTGTCACTTTAGAAATGTGCATAAACCCTCTATAAAATTAAACCTCATGTTGGTTTGTTTACCATTGAGAGAGAGAGAGAGAGAGAGAGAGAACAATGTTGCACATTAAGTTAATCATCTGGGGACCCCCCAAAATAACTTGGGGACCCCCAGGTTGAGAACCACTGGTTTAGCCTGACCCTTTCCATTTGCTTTAACTTAAAATAGCAAACATACAAGCTTGGTGCTGTGCTGCGAGCTTGTATATCTGCTATTTTTTGGTCAAATTAGCCTCCCTGATGTGATAATTATTGCTAAACAGATGTTATGCTGTTATGTCAAGTCCCTGAAAAGACACACTGTGATTGGCCAGTACATTCACTTTGATTGGTACTGGTAGTTGTGCCTAATTCTCACCCCAAAACATGATTTACGTGACGGTGACGGCTTGTGTGGGACAACCAAGGCATGGATGGGTTTGCTCTCGCTATGAAACATCAGCAGCAGGCATGTTTTACGGTGTTTGATTACTAGTTAGTAGCCACTAGCCACATAACAACACCAATAAAGGTCGCTTAACGACGTCATCTGCTTTGCTACTGTTGTGACTGATCAGGTGGTGAACCAATCGCAGAGGACTTCCTCTTTGGCAACGCCCATCCCAGAAACGGCTGTAGTAGGAAGGGCTTTCAGACTGAATAATGAATGGAGTAACCCGAAATGAAAATTCAGGCACTTACTTGGTGACACACATGGTGTTGTGGCACTGGGACACCAGCTCAAAGGTGTTGGGACGGGCACAGAACTCCCTGTTGGCCGGCTCCACCTTACGGCTGGTGCAGTTGGCCAGGTTGAGGCGACCCATGGGCTTCTGTTTTCACAGAGCACAGCACAATTTATCAGAGACAGACAGGGTTATGGATGAAGGTTTTTCATTTGAATCCAAAAGTAACAGTTTTTGAAAATGTAAACCAATTTCAAACTAAGGGCAATCATTTTGGAAGCTCTGATTGATCAGAAATCCACAAATGGTATTGATATCAGGCTAACATGTAACAGAGAGCGTATGTCAGTATGTTTGGGTTACCTTGGGTCTCTCGTCATCAGGGAAGGTCCAGTAGGAGATGCAGTAACCAGACAGGACACACCATCTCCTGTGCCACGCTCCAAAACCACTGACGTCCTCAAACATGGTCTGAAAGACACACAAACATAAGCATTGTACAATAATATATAACTCCACGGTTAAAGGGATATTTCACTGCATGTTGCAGCCAGGATGAATACAATGCAATGGACGACCGCATGTCGACGGATGTCCTATTTTGCGAGGCATCATGGGAAACTGAGTCTTTTCCCTGACTCCATCTTGCGGTGGCACGATGGCTATTGGTTACCATGGTAACCTGTTAACACGTCAGGTAACGTGAGGGGGCGTGTTTTTTTTTTCAATTACAATTGTCATATAAACATTGTCTTAATTTTCTCCCAAAATTATTACAAAAGAAATGGTCTGATAAAATGAATTTAGCGTAGGAACTAGTGAGGTAGCCAGTTCGGGGGAGTGGTCTAGAGGTTGCGCGGGCGCTCACACGGTCGGGACCCCTACCCAGAATACTTAGGGGGCTCTGCCCCGTAGCTGTTCAGTTGCCACTGCGCTGCTGCCCCGCCACCTCCCCAGCTCCACCTATGGGTTCTGCGTCAGTCCCCGCGGGGGGTCTCGGATCAATTGACCGCAGAGATAGGTTGAAGCCCACGATGTGCGTTGCACTCGGGATCGTGGGCCTGCGGGAATTGATCCGAGCGCAGAATCCAAGCCCATAGTCATGCTCTGCTTGTCTGTATAGGATGCTTGTAATATTTCTCATGCTGTTATTGCGCCTATGCTTAGTGTATGCTGCTGCTTTATGCATTATGCTGCTGCTGCATATGTCATGCTCTGCTTGTCTGTATAGGATGCTTGTAAAATTTCTCATGCTGTTATTGCGCCTATGCTTAGTGTATGCTGCTGCTTTATGCTTATGCTGCTGCTGTATATGTCATGCTGCTGTTTATATGTTTGCTGTTGCTGCCTTCACGCTGCCATTCTTGTCAATAAAGTATTATTTAACCTAAAGAACGCTCCCCTGAAATATTAAATATACTGAATCAAGCAACATAAAAACTCTCTGGGGTGTTGACAAAAGGTTATTGTTCAGACTAGATGGACACTCAACACTCACCAGGAAGCCCCTCTCCTCCACACTGCAGCCCACCTGACACTGCATCTTCAGGTGGATGTGGCCTTCTAGAGGGCATAGGGATGGAACCTGCACACACACGCACACGCACACGCGCACGCACACACACACACACACACACACACACACACACACACACACACACACACACACAGAGGACAGAATTAGCAGCCAGCAAACACCTCTACAACATTAACCACTTTAAACCCATAAATACTTAGTAGCCTGGAGGATCCTGGGATGTGTACTAGTAGGGCATTAACGACTTTTGCAAGTCGACTCGGCTCAGTAAAAAGTTGAGTTGAGTCGACTTTATCGTTTGATGACGTCATCACATCACACCTAATTATTTTGGGGGGTCCCCAGAAGATTAACTTAATGTGAAACATTGTTTTCTCACTCAACTGTAAACAAACCAACATTAAGTTTAAGTGTAGGGTATCTGCACATTTCTAAAGTGACAATTTAAGGACTTTATAATACCTCTAAAATGGCAAATTAAACATCGTCCAAATTTGTCAAATATTTAGAGGCAGAAATTGTGAAAATAGACGATATACATGCTCACAGTGCATGTAGATCGGCTATTTTCACAATAGAACGTTAACTTCGACTTTCTCTGGTGGGAGTCGACTTGTGTAATGAAGTCGACTGAGTCGACTTGTCGACTTTTTCGTTAATGCCCTAATGTGTACTAGGGCCCCCTCTAAACCAGATATGTGTGTGCAGAGGTGTAAGAGCCAATGTTCCCCTGAAGTTCAGGTTGTTAAGACACCATTAATGCAGGAGTGGTGGAAAGAAACACCTCATTATTAGACATGTTTAAATCTACAATCTGGGACTTTAATTTAGCCAATCCGTATGGTTATGGTATGTTAAGTCAGTGGTTGGAGGCAGTCTCCCTACTCTTCTATCGGTAGGACAGGGGTTTTCAAAGTGGGTGACGGCCGGGGCACCCTGGGGTGCCGTAACGGCAGTCCAGGGGTGCCGCGAGATCATTTGATAATAGTTCAAATTCATTTGGACTGCAGTGTACATATAATTGTGCCGCCATCTTTATAGAAGTCGCAGGACATGGTCTGTTGGGAGAGACTTGATGCTCACAGATTGTAGCTTTAAACGGACACCCACAAGTGGCACAGATAATGTGCTTGACATTAGTTTAACCCATTCAGGCCTAGGATTATTGACTGCTTTAACTGTTGAAAAACAGCAGATATACAAGCTCACAGCGCGGCACCGAGTGCCGCGCTGCAATCTTGTAGATCTGCTATTTTTGAAAAATCGTGAAAATTAGAATTCTATAAGTGTCTTTTGAATCCTTCTAAGATTTTTTGAAAAAAAACCTATGTTTATGTCAGCAATCTGGCCACTGCCAGCCATCGTCAAAGAAAAGGTCCTTTTCACTCAACTGGAGCTCAGTTAGTCTGTTCTTGAGAGACTACTATGTCAGTGGTTCTACATTGTCACGACTTAGCAGATCTACAAGCTCGCAGCGCGGCACTCGGTGCCGTGCTGTGAGCTTGTATATCTGCTATTTTTCACTGGTTAAAGCATTCAATAATTTTAGGCCTAAATGGACAGAACTTATTATATTCCATACAATAAGAGAACAGACAGGGAACCAAATCAATGTGACAACGTTGGCGTCAGAAAGAGACAGAAAGAGTCATCGTGTCACCCTTTCCCAACCTTCATTGAATGAATTAAAATGAAAATAATTAAAATTAAAAAGAATAACTGTAGCAAAGTTAACCTTGTAATGAAACATGTCTGTGTGAAACATGTCAGTGAGAAGTTGTCCTTCATATTTGATCTACAACAGAGAGATGAAGGTGTGTTTTAACAGACCACCATGTCAACCTGGCATCAAGATTGTTGGGCGGATTTTGGTCATCTTGAAATGTTTTCATCTCGCATTATTCGCTTAATTAAAAAAAAGTTATCTGTAGAATAATCTCCAAGAAGATGGATAGCTGAAGCCCCTAGTTTGAGCCTCCCACAATGTTCAAATGCTTCTGCCATACAGTCTGGAGCTCTGATCAAGATTTAAGCGGAGGTGAAGCCTCCTCCACACTTCTGTTTCATCTTTACATCCGTGCAAATTTATCCTAACATAAATCAAAATCATCTAAGCATATATAGCTTGCTGCTTAGCAAGTAAAATGTAAAGATATTTTAAAATATATTATCGTTATCGTTAACGGAAATGCCTGCTTCCTTACTGGGAGTTGGAGGTGTAGTTCCAGACTAGCACTGGGGGATTGTAGAGTAGTTGTCTGGCTACGTGAGACTACACAGATAATACTGATAAGGTAGAAGCATAGAAGATGGAAAGACACAATAACACAAACTGTGTGGGTGTGTTTACCTTGGTCAGGGGGAATTTCATCCTTCCAATGGAAGCCAGGGTCAGTTTGAGGGATCCCACCAGGCTGAAGTTACTGGTCCTCACAGAGTTCGGTCCTCCGGGGCTGGCCAGCACTGAACACACATCATACAAGAACAGGATAACATGCTGTGTGTTTCAATAGTAAAAGATACAATCCAGGGCTTGACACTCAGGTCTCAGAGGCACTCGAGTGTAAAAATGTATTTTCTATCAACTACTTTGTAGTTTGTCTTACCTGGAGTTTGACTAGTTTTCTGCAAGGAGAAAAAGAAAAGTCCAAATAATTATAGTATTGTGATAAACGTGAAAACTACTACCAATAAATCCAACACAAGCAGTTATTTTTATGGACAACATTGCAACAGCGGAGTGTAAAATGTGAAGACTTACAGTAATGGCAAGGAATCTCTTTGGAGTGATGGCCTGGAAAGAAAGACAGGACATTACTTAAATAAAAGGGACAACAGAGTGTTTGTCAGTGAGACAGTTCAGATGCAGCTTTCAGTACACCTGAAACCATTCACATGTACACAATGTGTGTACTTTGAAGAGTGCCAGCCAAGAGGGAAATAGCACCAGTAAGACTCCCTAATCGGGAGATAAGCGACCGTAGGTGGCTTATCTCCACAAATAGGGCAAAAATTTGTTTTTCCAAAATGTTCCTGATCCATGTTGATGACATGAGTGTAGACATGCTGTGTAGTGATATTCGTGATTTTAGGGCAAAAACTGTAGGAGCAGTGTCCAAAAATGTGTTTTAAAAATCGGCCTGAAGGTGGCGCTACAATAGGACCATGTGAGAAATGAGGGGTGGGGTCTCCGCGTTGCCTTGGCGGACGAATAGGTACCGGCCCCGGCTCTCCCGGACGCTCCTAGCCCGAGTTACGGCATTTTATGTGCGCTGCAGTGGCAGGGGGTCCTCCACTGGGGGCGCCACCACTTTTGCATCCGTTCTGGAGCACCAGGAGTCGGTGGTCCCCGGGAGACATGCCATCTCCGGTTTACTTCCTGTACAGTGAAGTGGTTTGGAGTATTCATTCCAAGGGATGTTTCACAGCTTCTGAATCATTCTTTAAGCTCCATGGTCTCTGAACTAAACTAAATGTTGGACCCCATCGTCACAAGCCACACAATATTCCCAACATTTTCATACTTTCCCTTCTCCCAGAGAAAACTTATTATCGACCTTTATCTGTCCCAGCAACACACTCTCGCAGGAGCTAGCACCAGTAAACACACCCGAGCCCACAGTGCACATAATAATAGTTACCCATTTCCTCCCTCCAGGGAAATTCTGTATTTTCAGCTCAACCCAGCTGATTCTCTGCCCACAAGGAGCGCACGAGGCTAAAGGCCCATTCCCACTGGGCCAGATAACAGATATCTGGAGATATTTCTCCAGATATTTTTCAATGCAAAGTGGATGGTAGATACAGATAAAAAAAAATATTTGCCACAGATAAAAGTATCTGTGGCAAATATCTGTGGTAGATTTTTTTTTTATCTGTATCTACCATCCACTTTGCATGGAAACATATCTGGAGAAATATCTCCAGATATCTGTTATCTGGCCCAGTGGGAATGGGCCTTAAGAGTCTTGCTCAGGGACACACATCCACGTTGCTACCCTGGCCTGGAATGGAACCAGGGAAAACCAGGGGCTCTGGTTCCCCAGGCGGGCTCCCTAACCATTCAGCTATGGAATGGAACCTGGGACAACCAGGGGCTCTGGTTCCACAGGCGGGCTCCCTAACCATTCAGCTATGGAATGGAACCTGGGACAACCAGGGGCTCTGGTTCCCTAACCATTCAGCTATGGAATGGAACCAGGGACAACCAGGGGCTCTGGTTCCCCAGGCGGGCTCCCTAACCATTCAGCTATAGAATGGAACCTGGGACAACCAGGGGCTCTGGTTCCCCAGGCGGCTAACACATCTCCCCACCCAGCCCACAGTGCACCCCCCACCAACATGTGAACTGGTGAGTGACTGAATACAGAAGATGATGTTCGTACCGACATTAACAAATCATGACCGTCAAGAATTCCACTCCAGACAACCTGAACACACACACACACACAGTCTCAAGGGAAACACACATCAGACGCGGCGCATGAGAACATACGCCCCCAACCCCCATACATTATTTTCAATGAAGTAACCCAAACCAGCGGTGCCAGACGCGCACAGACGTGGGTAACAGTTCTGCCCCGTTAGGCTTGATCAGTGTTGGGAAGAACGCCGTTACGTTACGTAACGAAACTACTTTTCTCGGTAACTAATAACGTAACTCGTTACCTTTCCCCATTCAATAACGCCGTTCTAGTTACTGTAGTGTAAAGTGGCTAGTTACTTTTTCTCTCCGCACGCAGAGGCAGAGCGGCCGCAGAGCGGAGTCTGCCTGTCTGCTGCCTGGGTCATAAACTTGCCTCTGTGTGTGTGGTAACTCTCACTAGTCAAGTCAAACACATGCTTGGCTTAGCACACTAACGTGATGCACTGTAGAGGAGCAATGATTGGTTGACCTAGCTTAAAGATTCAGGCTAAGCCAATCAGAGACGGCCTTGGGCGGGTCTTAAAAAATACACACAAACTCAAAGCGAACGCACACACATTGTCAGAGACGGAGGCACGGAGCGGAGAGTTCTCCTGTCTCCAAATGCTGGCGAGATCTCGAGACAACAGCAGCTTTGGAACTTGGAAACATTATTTTAACTTTGTGGAGATAAATCGCCACAGCATGTCACTCTTCTCTCCTCCTGGACGGTGTAAAGAGAAGAGGACCAGGACCATTGTAATGCATACTGTCTGACTGAGTGTCAAGCTGTCAAACGATCCTAGCCAGGATCACGTTGTTGTTTGTTTTTCCGATAGTTAACATGCAGTGTGTGTGTGTGTGTGTGTGTGTGTGTGTGTGTGTGTGTGCGCGCGCGTGCAGGGGCGTCACAAGAGGAGGGGGGGGGGTCCCTGGAACGAAATACTTTGAGATGGGGTGAACCAAACTGATTGATTGCCAAGCCACGTAATGCAAGTGCTAGCTAGATATGAAACATGCTTGATCAATGATGCTTTCCATGCAACCTTTGAGTCTGTTAACGCAGTCTGTTGCCTTCAGATAACTACTAAGTGTTGCACAGCAAAAAGGCTACAATGAATATATGCCTGTCAACATTTCTAAACATATCTTTAGCTTTATTGTTCCACTGCATTTCTATATGCATAATTGCTACAATGTCAGGGAGTTGTATTTTTTTCTTTATAAGGTCATTATTGAAGCCCCCTTAAAAAAAAGAAAAAAAGTGTAACTGACTTTTTCCAGAATGCTTCGTTTTGATATATATATTTTTAAAGTAAAGTAAGGTAACTAGTAACGAGTTACCTTTATAATTTAGTAACTAGTAACGTAACAAGTTACTTTTTCAGAGCAGTAACTAGTAAAGTAATAAGTTACTTTTTTAAAGTAACTTTCCCAACACTGGGCTTGATTTATACTTCGTTATTCTCACCGAACCTACAATCTTTGGCGAGCAAAACGGTTGTAAGAACAAGTCAAATTTATGCAGAACAAAGGATGTGCTTGATTAGTCCTAAGTTTTTGGAGCTGTGTGCAGCTCCCTATACGTGGCTGTGTGGGTCTGTGTGTGTGTCTGTCTGTCTGTGTGTATGTAGCCTGACTTCGGCGCGTAACTAGTGCCGCACCATTTACGCCACTCGCGCAATATATACATCAAAATGTGCGGCTCGGCCGGGAATGGTGTTCTATTACCTTTCGTTCCGATCCGCCTTACCATGCCGACGTAATCGGCAAAAAACGACGCTTAATTGTCCCCATTGACTTATAATGGGACAATGCAAGAAATCACTTTCAAGTATTTTTCTCTCGTAAACCATAGGAGCTACAGTTTCAAACCTCGGAGAGGAGATTCATAATGATTTTAACTCATTGAGTGCCAATCCCGAACTAGTTCGGCTTTATTATCGTATCGCAGAGTGCCGATCCCGAACAAGTTCGGCTTTAAAAAAAAAAAAAAAAAAAATTGAATTTTTTTTTTTTTTTGACCCCATCAAATCTGGTGAACATGATTTCAATCGCGATTTTGCATGTTCCACCCCCATACAACCCCATCTAACATACAGGGCAGCCATGTTTGTTTACATAACATGTAAAACATAATGGCGATTATCTCAAGAATGCCTGAACGGATTTCCAATCGGATTTTTTTGTTTGAAAGCTGTGAACAAACTGCACAAATCCACTCCAATGCAATCCAGGATTGCATTGGATTTTTTAGAGCTCATTCTTCTCTGTTTTTTTCCCATGCATGAGGTGTGCAAGGTTTAATCATGGCTAAGTTGACGAAAATAAGGCTTCTAAAATGCTTGGTAGCCAATAGCTAACTTCAAGCTAACTTCATCCTCTTCCTGTACATGCACAAAGGAAAGTGTTCAGGCAAGTCATGGCTGCAGGGCTTCTGCATATACCAGCATATCTCTATGGGATTTTCTATGGCCACTGGGCGCCCTCTAGTGGTGAAAGGGGTGGCACTAAATGAGTTAAGAATGAATCGAAAAATAATTACATCACTCGGCCTCATGGTGGCGCTATAACGGCCCACTTTACGTTTTGCCCCGTAACTCTTGAACCGTAGATCGGAAAATTAAAATTCTTTTTTCCCTGGATTCCTTGGGTCAAGACGCATCTCCCCATATAGGCCACGCCCATTTGCGCCAGGATAGATTTTCCGCCATCTTGAATTTTCTCCAAAACACACTTTTTGCTCCTTTTCCTACATATTTTCTTCAAATGTCACAAAAATCGGTACACATGATCTACACACACACACACACACACACACACACACACACACACACACACAGCTCCACTTCACACAGGTGTGATTTTTGAAGGAAGAGGGAATTACCTTGGACTTGCTGGGTTTCTTTCTCTTGTCACTGCAAAGCTCACGCTTCTGCACCGAAACAGAGTTTATATCACTTTAATTATTTATACTATACTTCTGCACCCAAACAGTGTTTATATCACTTTAATCCATTCATATGTAGACTAATTATACTGGTTTTTAAATGGAGATGATTGTGCTGTTGGGTTGGTGTTCCATAACAGCAGTAAAACAATGAGAAAAAAGAGACACCCACCAAGTAGTAGACCTCAATGTCGATCTCAAAGCCACTGCTGACGTCAGGCCTGAAGGTTTGACATGGAAGAGAACAGAGAAGAATACTTTCATATAGAACAGTGACAATCAACTTATCTAGGCCTTCCAATGCAGTCATACATTGCATGGATGAGAGCAAAGGTCACCAACTTATGTCGATAAAGCCGAGTCTCAGATGCTGAACACTGATGTAGTGCCCCGTACGTATGTGTGCAATCTATTCTCATGGCAGTACCCTGAACACGGTCTGGTGCAGGTTGTACCAACACTGTGCCTGTGGCCTGTGTGGGCCCCTGGGTACCACACGAGGCCCCTGGTGTGGCCTTGCAAGTCTGCAATGTTACGTTTGCGATGTCCACCATCCACCCATTAGGCAATTTTAATATAGGGTTATCACTCTTTTCCTTTTTAAAAACTTAAAGTAGGCAACAATCCCCCCTCCCTCTCCACTATTTAGTCGTCTTGCCCATTCATTGCGGAAATGTCACCCGACCCTAACCCAATTTGATTGGTTGCCAGTTACTTCTATACACTGATTTCCTGAGCGACACCCTGGAGAGGGCGCTGCCATATCTGTGGTTTCAACCCTACATACAGGTAGAAAGACGCCTGCAACAAAGCAGAAAGCCTGCAGCATTTAGATACAGTCTTTTCGGTGCACGGCTCGAAAGAACATGTGAAATGAAGAAAGTTGCCAACACTCAAAGGAATCTCCTTTTTACAAAAGTTTTTATTTACCTCATACAGGCTCTAACACGAAACACGGACGCGTTTCGACCACTCAGGTCTTCATCAGCGTGAAATGTTTCACGCTAAAAAGGAGATTCCTTTGAGTGCTGGCAACTTTCTTCATTTCACAACCCTACATACAGTACAACCAGTAAACCAATACAAAACACGAGGCTGTGTGCTAACATTAGGAGTGAGTCGCTAAATAAAAGTTTCCAAAACCTGCTGTGCTGTTCTTTGTGGCAACAAAGTCCTTTAGGTTGATATTATATTTTATCCACATCTGGCGAAGATCTTTGTAACTCCTCGTCCAGCGTATCAACAGACTAGAGTTGCACCGCAGCTATGGCTGACTGCGCCCTCTACAGGGGAGAGCTCAGGAAAACGCTCTATACCAAGGGTCTTCAACAGGGGGTCCGGGACCCCTAGGGGTCCTTAGAGTTACTACAGGGGTCCTCCAAATCTTTGTCTGTTAGAAACTTGTTTCTCCTTTTTTATATTAACCACTTAAATCCGAGAACTTTAGCCAAAAATAGCAGATCTACAAGCTCACAATGCCTCACGCTGCGAGGCGTTGTGAGCTTGTAGATCTGCTCATTTTATCGGCTATTTTCGGCAAAGACGTTTGGTGTAGAGGGGGAAAAGAGCAGACTAAGTAAGGAGTGAAATGTCAAATATGTATTGACAATTCAACTGGTTAGATATCTGAAAACACACATTGACATGAATCCAAAATACACTGATTGTGCTGACAAACAATGAAACTATATGGAATCTATGAAAAGGTTGTGGGGGTCCCTGCTTCATCTCTCTCTCAACTTGAAAACGTTGAAGACCCCTGGTCTGACACACACCAGTGCGGGCAGTGAGTGAGTGAGTGACTTACATAGTGAACTTGGTGCTAAGTAGTATAATATAATAACTTACATAGTGAACTTGGTACTAAAGGTATCTAGTATAACAGTATTAACTTACATAGTGAACTTGGTATTAATAACCTGACTTGTGTCAGATGGTGGCAGTAGTGCGTAGGCTACCGCTCTACTTTACCATCTGAGATCTCTCGGTGGGAGTTGATAACGCTCGTAAAGCCCCGGGCCGGACCAATCAGCGGCAGCTACGGGCGGGCTCTGAGCGGCTCTGAGCCAATAGAGTCTGATTGCAGACCACGTGGATGCAGACAGGCCAATATGAGTGGTTGGAGTTGGCACTCCCAGACTGTGACAGAGAGACGGCCACATCCAATCACCTGCTAAAGAATTTCAAAACAATGGCCCGCCCCTTACATCGAGTCTGCCCGAGAGATCTCAGATGGTAAAGTAGAGCGGTAGCCTACGCACTACTGCCACCATCTGACGGAAGTCAGGTTATGGTATTAAAGGTATCTAGTTATAACAGTATTAAATTACATAGTGAACTTGGTATTAAAGGTATCTAGTATAACAGTATTAACTTACATAGTGAACTTGGTATTAAAAGTATCTAGTATAACAGTATTAACTTACATAGTGAACTTGGTATTAAAGGTATCTAGTATAACAGTATTAACTTACATAGTGAACTTGGTACTAAAGGTATCTAGTATAACAGTATTAACTTACATAGTGAACTTGGTATTAAAGGTATCTAGTATAACAGTATTAACTTACATAGTGAACTTGGTACTAAAGGTATCTAGTATAACAGTATTAACTTACATAGTGAACTTGGTACTAAAGGTATCTAGTATAACAGTATTAACTTACATAGTGAACTTGGTACTAAAGGTATCTAGTATAACAGTATTAACTTACATAGTGAACTTGGTATTAAAGGTATCTAGTATAACAGTATTAACTTACATAGTGAACTTGGTACTAAAGGTATCTAGTATAACAGTATTAACTTACATAGTGAACTTGGTACTAAAGGTATCTAGTATAACAGTATTAACTTACATAGTGAACTTGGTACTAAAGGTATCTAGTATAACAGTATTAACTTACATAGTGAACTTGGTACTAAAGGTATCTAGTATAACAGTATTAACTTACATAGTGAACTTGGTACTAAAGGTATCTAGTATAACAGTATTAACTTACATAGTGAACTTGGTACTAAAGGTATCTAGTATAACAGTATTAACTTACATAGTGAACTTGGGCCTAAAGGTCATGGCGTCTCCGTGCAGAGCACTGCGGGTGCTGGCCAGAGTTGTGGCCACTGTGTTCTCCGCTCCCGCTCGGATCATCAGGAAGAAGTAATGGTTGGCTGATTCTGAGGAGATGGAACAATAGAACAATGGAAAGGTTTGAGCACCACTTATATAAACAGAGCTACACTTTCTAATCACCTGCCCACTGTACCAAGACATCAGAGACACATACTGTACTTCCCACAGATTACACACACCTAAAGACAAAAAACTCCCATACTGGGATAAATACAACTACAGATGTGTGAACTGTTGCGATAAACCCCCCTAAGGACTACAAACCATTGAATGGCATCCAGACCTACTGCACATACAGTATAAACAGAGCTGCTACCTTTAAACACATTTGAAATTTGAGGCCCTTTTATTTTCTTTGTATACTATGGAAATCGTATGAGAAATAAATTCTGACATTTGTTCCAAAAAGCTTCATACCCTGTACAGTACATAATGACAACATGTGACATAGCTCTGCTTCTAAAACGGCTAGTTCCATTCCTTGATTCTGATTGGCTGGTTGCCGTGGTATATCTGAGACTATAACCCACACCTTGAATCAGTTTATATCAAACCCAGGTGCATTATTCTTTCCACAGTGTTCCACAGTGCACCAATTATCTGCACCTGTGTCGTTTCTGCTGCCTGGACGGGAAATACATTCTTGCAGAGCAGACCTTATTGTGTATTATTAGTGAAATAGAATAGCTTTAATTGGTACATGTCTATGATTTTCATGTTGCAATATTGTGACCGTTTTAGAAAAGCAATAAGCCACAAGAGGCGAGTGGTTACACCGGCTGAGAGGCGTTCGGAAACACAAGGCGCCATTACACAATGCTGAACTCCCTCCAACAGTACATGTTTTGAAACTCGCTTTGGCAATGTAAACGTATGTTTTCTCATGCCAATAAAGCTCCTTTAAATTTGATATAGAGAACTGTTAAGATTTAGAAGACATTAGTGTTAATAAACAAACAAAGTAAAGCTCCTCCAGTACCTGGCTTGTTGGCAGCGGAGCAGACAAAGTCAGCTTTGAGGGGCAGGCAGATGGAGCCCTGCAGGCAGATGGAGCCCTTAGAGGCTGAGACCCCCATCATCTCCTCCTGGGCCTTGGAGCCTGCAGCAGCAGAACCCTGCTTCTGAGCGCCTGCAGACCCTGAACCCTGGCCCTTCAGCTGCTCCAACTCTGCCTTCACTGTGGCTCTCCTCTCAGCTGGGGGGAGAGAGACAGAGTGTTCAATCATGATGGAGTGGTGGAAAAAAGTACTCACATGTTTTACTTAAAGGACGAGTTCACCACTTTTTCACCCATCCCATCTTCATATAAATGGTCCTCACTAATGATAAAATAGCACAATCTCTTTCTACTTGGTCTGTGGCTCAGTGGAGGGCTGTGGGCAGGTCAGAAACCCATCGTCTCGTGACATCATCGATGGTGAATCCAAGCTAATAGAAAACGCAGGCTTTATATTCCTGAAAAGTTGCAATGTTAAAGTGGAAGCCATTCTTCTCGCGATAATAACAAATAAAAAATCTAAACATTTGTTCAAAAATGTTGTTTTAAAAGAAAGAATCTGTCAAACGATGGGTTTCTGAACTTCCCACAGCTCTCCTAAAAGGCTTGGACCAAGTAGAAAAAAGGGTGCCATTTTATTATGAGTTATAAGAAGATAGGTTGAAAAGTGGCAAAGTCCTCCTTTATGTAAAAGTATCAAACACTGCAATGTAGGTATACTCTGTTACAAGTAAAAGTCCAGAATTCAATTTTTCAAAGTTGTTTTGGACAATTATTCTGTAGCCTAAATAGTATTGGTATCAAAATCCATCTACAAGCTTAGTTGTGAGCTTGCAGATCTGCCATTTTCAGAGTTGTATTTATTTGTGGGTTTTAGTCATCATAGCTTAGATTTTATTCAGTTTTCGTCAGTGAAGAATGGTAGTCGTCAAACACTCACTGGCCACCACAGCAGCAGTCTCTCAGTATAACATGGTTTACAGTGTGTTAGAACAGGGTTTACAGTATAATAACTCACTTGCTATCAGCAGCAGTCTCTCAGTATAACATGGTTTACAGTAAAATAACTCACTGGCTACCAGCAGCAGTCTCTCAGTAGAACATGGTTTACAGTATAATAACTCACTTGCTATCAGCAGCAGTCTCTCAGTATAACATGGTTTACAGTAAAATAACTCACTGGCTACCAGCAGCAGTCTCTCAGTAGAACATGGTTTACAGTATAATAACTCACTTGCTATCAGCAGCAGTCTCTCAGTATAACATGGTTTACAGTAAAATAACTCACTGGCTACCAGCAGCAGTCTCTCAGTAGTACATGGTTTACAGTATAATAACTCACTGGCTATCAGCAGCAGTCTCTCCGTATAACATGGTTTACAGTAACATAACTCACTGGCTATCAGCAGCAGTCTCTCAGTATAACATGGTTTACAGTAAAATAACTCACTGGCTACCAGCAGCAGTCTCTCAGTATAACATGGTTTACAGTATAATAACTCACTTGCTATCAGCAGCAGTCTCTCAGTATAACATGGTTTACAGTATAATAACTCACTTGCTATCAGCAGCAGTCTCTCAGTATAACATGGTTTACAGTATAATAACTCACTGGCTACCAGCAGCAGTCTCTCAGTATAACATGGTTTACAGTAAAATAACTCACTGGCTACCAGCAGCAGTCTCTCAGTATAACATGGTTTACAGTAAAATAACTCACTGGCTACCAGCAGCAGTCTCTCAGTATAACATGGTTTACAGTATAATAACTCACTGGCTATCAGCAGCAGTCTCTCAGTATAACATGGTTTACAGTATAATAACTCACTGGCTATCAGCAGCAGTCTCTCAGTATAACATGGTTTACAGTAAAATAACTCACTGGCTACCAGCAGCAGTCTCTCAGTATAACATGGTTTACAGTAAAATAACTCACTGGCTACCAGCAGCAGTCTCTCCGTATAACATGGTTTACAGTAAAATAACTCACTGGCCACCAGCAGCAGTCTCTCAGTATAACATGGTTTACAGTAAAATAACTCACTGGCTACCAGCAGCAGTCTCTCAGTATAACATGGTTTACAGTAAAATAACTCACTGGCTACCAGCAGCAGTCTCTCAGTAGAACATGGTTTACAGTATAATAACTCACTGGCTATCAGCAGCAGTCTCTCAGTAGAACATGGTTTACAGTAAAATAACTCACTTGCTATCAGCAGCAGTCTCTCAGTATAACATGGTTTACAGTAAAATAACTCACTGGCTATCAGCAGCAGTCTCTCAGTATAACATGGTTTACAGTATAATAACTCACTGGCTACCAGCAGCAGTCTCTCAGTATAACATGGTTTACAGTAAAATAACTCACTGGCTACCAGCAGCAGTCTCTCAGTATAACATGGTTTACAGTATAATAACTCACTGGCTATCAGCAGCAGTCTCTCAGTAGAACATGGTTTACAGTATAATAACTCACTGGCTATCAGCAGCAGTCTCTCAGTATAACATGGTTTACAGTAAAATAACTCACTGGCTATCAGCAGCAGTCTCTCGGCCTCAGCCTCCGCCTGGGATCCCTTGCCGTGCTCCTCGTCGGTGCAGCAGTTCAGAGCCTGGCTGGCCTGGTGGATGATGGTCTGCTGCAGGCTCATGTCGTTGTTCAGCATCTAGAGAACACAGAGGGACAGTCATTACTGCTCTAAAACTCTAACCCTGGTGGATGATGGTCTGCTGCAGGTTCATCTCGTTCAGCATCTATACAACATGGATCACAGAGGGACTTTCAACCACACAATGAAAAAAGACAACATGTGACAGTGAAAAGCCCTCCCAAGCTAGCACTGTTCTCTAAACAATCAGGCACGATATGTAACATTATGATTAGGTTTTAGGATTTGTCCAATTTTCACATTCATGCAGTTCTAAAAGGTGGTTACGTTAGTCTGCTGCATCAATGAGCGATTCATCACAACAGGGGGGCCGCCAAATCTTTGTGTGATAGGATACTTCTTTTAAATTAACAACGTGAACCCTCGCATCCCTATTCCGAGGAGAACTTTAGCCAAAAATTGCAGATCTGGCGTTGAGAGCTTGTAGATCGGCTATTTTCGGCAAATAGGTTTGGTGTAGAAGTAAAAACAGCAGACCAAGTACATGGTGAAAGGTCAAGTTTACAACATATTGACGATTTAAGTGGTTAAATATCTGAAAATACACATTAAAGATTAACATGAATCCAACAGACTGATGACAGTGCTGTCAAACAAGTCTATGAATCCATCTATGAAATCGATGAAAATCTCCACCACCCATTTATACAATATGTAGAGGGGGCCGGGGGTCCCTGCTTCATCTCTCCCTCAGCTAAGGGGTCCTTGGCCTGAACACGTTGAAGACCCCTGGCTTAAATGTCTCGTGCAGAGAAAATAAATGCCTTCGTTATTATTCTCCACTCAGTTATTCAACAACAATCTTGTTATACACATAAAAGATTTTCCAAAGCAACAACATAATAGGTATATTAACTGCATACAGGGTTCCCACACATTTTTACCAAATAATTTACAAAACTTTTCCAGAATATTTAACCCAATTTCCAGGACTATATAACAATAATTCAGCTCAATAACAGGTCGCTTACTCCTATGCGCAATGCCCAAAGACAGGTAGTGTATGCCAGTGGTTCTCAACCTTTTCAGGCTGTGACCCCCGAAATAATCATATTTTAACTGGGGACCCCTCCACCCTGAAGAGCACTAAGAGTTGAGGAATTTTGTATAACACGTTTAGATTGTGAAAATAGCAGATCTACATGCTCACAACGCCTCGCGTTGCGAGGCGTTGTGAGCATGTAGATTGGCTATTTTAACAATTTCTGCCTCTAATATTTGACAATTTGGCCAATGTTTAATTTGTCATTTCAGAGGTATTAACAAAATCAATAACCAAAGACAATGCATAGCTATTTTTTTCCAGGACCCTTGATCAAATCCAAAACTTTTCGAGTACTGGAAAATTATTTTTCTAATTTCAAAATATTTCCAGGAATTTCATGACCGTGGGAACCCTGTGCATAAAACATGTTTTCCAGAATGCGTGGGATGTGAACCCAGTGCTGGTTCAGACCTTAATGATGTTGTATCTGCTGAACACTCCTCCAGCGTTGCCTCCGTCCCTGTGCTCACGGATAGTGCTCTGCATCTGGGGAACAAAGGCAACACAAAACATGTTTTATCACCTCCAAACATGAAGCACAAGTGATCAGAGGGTGCAAGATTAACACCAGCAACCAGTCTGTCAAGCAATGGTAAAATGTTGTGGCTGGCAAATCACTCCACTGTATGAGTTTGATAGCATCATGACCATGGGGTATATTTCATCATAAGAATGTGGCTGGTTATATGGTTAAAAAAGTGTGTAATATGTATTATGGCGTGTAGATTAAAACAAATATTTGTGTTGATTGTGGTCTATTACAAAAGCTCACGGCGACACTAAACTCCACTAACCTCCTCTTCGACAGATTGGCACTCCTTATCGTCAGTGGCAAGGTCGATGAGGATTGTGCCCTGGCTGGCACAATGGAATGTCAGGTATGGGTTGGCACCTGAGGGGAAAACACAGGTACATTCAAAGGGTGCATTTGTGGTAAATTAATAATAAAGAAATCAAGTGAATGCACTTTCCCCCCGACGGAGGACAGATTGCATTTGGCCTCGAGATGCTACAGTGGAGCTGAGAATATGTTCTAGTTTTACGAGACAGCTCTAGGTGACTACAGTGGGCACGTGGTGATTTTCCGATGGCGTTAAAGTCCGAGAGACTTAAAGCCCGAAAGGCTGTTCAACTAGGAGGAGAGGCGGCTGTTAGACTGAGGATGCCGACGCTCGCACACACACGTGTGTGTGTGTGTGTGTGTGTGTGTGTGTGTGTGTGTGTGTGTGTGTGTGTGTGTGTGTCGCGCTCTCTCTCTCAAAAATCAAAAAGAGAGAGGGAGAGAGCGCACGCTTGAGAGGTGGTTGCATCTGTCCAAAAGCAAAAAGGTCTCAGTGCACTGTCTGTCTCTACTTTCTTCATAAAGATCATGTTAAACTTGGTCACATATAGTTTTGAGTGATTACTTTGTTTGTTGTTTGATGTGAAAGCATCGTGATGGATAAAGACCTGGATGTTACCTCTTGTGATCCAGGTCGGATCCAGTCAATTTGAAGAAATAAACCAGCGTTTATTTTGAGGTGAGGACAATAAGATAGCACAGGCCAAATTGAAATGACCTACATATTTTCGCAGTGAACAGGAATTATATCATTACTTATTTGGCAGCAGGTGTGTAAAGATTCTAATCTATCCACCTGTTTCCGCGGGAGTTTCCTGGAGATTATTTGGACCCGTTTGCACCACACTTCCGGTTTAACAGCAGACATACAAGCTCACGTCGTGTCGCAGATGCAGCCTGTTGTGAGCTTGTAAATCACACTCGGCTGCGGCGCCGGAAGCTCGGTACAGCGTCTGCGCAATGCACTATGGGGCGTTGGAAACTCGTGGATAAACATCTCAAATCGCTTTTATACTCTTAGATTTGGCCTTATATATTGATATGTGCTCAGATCTGGCTATTTGCTGGCTTTTTGGCTAATTAATTAGTTATTTTAATCATGCCAAAATCTGCGCATGAGGGGGGACCGGACCCCTCTCTCTCTCTCTCTGGGACATCGGTTTCGGATATCCGTGCCGTCGGATTTTCAGGCCAACGGAATATCGAGATTTAGCCTACTACAGTATGTGACTGCATGAATGTGAACCAACATTCTACTGTAAAACAGCATGCATGCTTAGAAACCTGTCAGTATATTTTAAAAAGAGGTCAGTCTCCGTATTGTGTGACAGTAGCCAGGTCGAGGTGTCCACAGAGGCTTTCTTTACCTTGTTGACCGCCCAGCAGTCTCTCTACGCCTTTAATGAGTTTGTGACGGTGGCCATAGGCATTAATCCCGATCTCCTTGAGCTCCTCGTGACCCATGTCAACCAGTACATCCAGAGTGATCTGTAACAAAATAAGTTGACTTAACGTGTTGACAAGCAGCACAACACTAGAGTATAGTTAGCATGGAAACGGGAATGGGATCTAAAATATTATTTGGATCATTTAAACAAAAGCTGTATATTGATGATTACTGTTGACATGCATCGCACTTGAACTACAAGTGCGATGCATGTCAGAATTTGTTCTCCTTCAGTTGTGCAAAACCCGTTGTACTCATTTTCCGGATTATATTGGTAACTATGACCTTATATTGATGAAATCAGGGAATATATGGGAGTTTGTGAATTTGTGGATATTGGTGTCAGTGCTGAAGTTCGAATTTAGATTTCTTATATTGTGACTAAAGCAGTTGTTACAGTATTGAAGTATTCTGTGTTAGGTCGATGTAGGTACAGATGAGGTGTGTTTGGTTCGCACCTGTTCCCTCTCAAAGATGTCCCTGAGGTGCTCCAGGCCCAGGCTCTTCAAGAACTGACTGATGTTCATGTCCAGCATTGCCACTAAAACAACAGAAAGAAAGCACAAAGTGTTAAAAGATACCGTAAATCAGTACCAGGACACCGAACTCAACCAACACTAATTATCACATAAACTCCTTAATCAGGTCCTTTGAAGGGTCAAAGCTATGACACCTAAACCAGTGGTTCTCAACCTGTGGGTCGGGACCCCCAGGGGGGGGGGGGGGGGTCCCCAAATTATTTTGAGGGGTCCCCAGGTGATCAGCTTAATGTGCAACATTGTTTTCTCACTCAACAGTAATCAAACCAACATGAAGTTTAGGTGTATAGAATGTGTCTGCACAGTTCTACAGTGACAATTTAAAGACGTTTTAATACCTCTAAAATGACAAATTAAACATTGGCCAAATTGTCCAATATTACGAGGCAGAAATTGTGAAAATAGCCGATCTACATGCTCACAACGCCTCGCGTTGCGAGGCGTTGTGAGCATGTAGATCTGCTATTTTCACAATAGAACCATGTTATAGTTATCGTTATAGTAATCGTTTAACAATGAGCCTCCCAATAACACCACAATCCAACTTACTCTCCCCTTCCTTCCTGTCCGTTCCTGTGGCTCCGTCTGCGACTCCGGAGGCCCCGGCGGCGGCGGCCAGCTCGTTGAGCGGGCCTGACAGGTTGTCTATGCTGCTGGCGGCCGACAGGCAGGAGAGTGTGGAGGCCGGGGAGATGACCGAGGCGCTGACCACCGTGGCCTGGGGCTTAAAGCAGCTGGGGAGGGCGTCAGGGGGCATGGCGTCCATTAGCAGGGCGCGGATGTCATCGGCCTACACAGTGACCATGGAGAGATGGACAAAGGACAAACTATTATTTAGTCAGTTTTTGATTCATCATTTACTTAGGAAGTATGGCAGGG
This sequence comes from Nannobrachium achirus, assembly GCF_963921795.1. Classification (NCBI taxonomy): domain Eukaryota; kingdom Metazoa; phylum Chordata; class Actinopteri; order Myctophiformes; family Myctophidae; genus Nannobrachium; species Nannobrachium achirus. Next base: position 7,735,133 of record NC_137819.1, on the reverse strand, counting down.
TTACACCCCGCCACTCCGACATGTCTCCATTCAGACACTAACCCAATCTCTAACCCTAAAGGTGGTTGCACACTGCACTGCGTGTTTTCGTTGCGTTTTGGAAATCCAAAATCCAAAAGCCAGGGAGAGAGAGAGGAAAGAGATAGAGAGCAAGGGACTCAGTGCAACAGCTGCGAAAATCGAAAAAAATCAACCCTGGTCCGAAAATAAATACGAAACGGGCGGCAGTGTGCAAACGTGATTGACATAACGTGAGGTTGATTTTTTTTATTCACGCAATCCGAAATTCACTCTGATATTCGGCCCGAAAAACGCAGCAGTGTGCAAAGACCTTAACCCTAAACTTAACCCCTATGGGAGTGTCGCCACTCCGACAATAAAAAGTCAATTTCGGAGTGGCGACATGTCGGAATGGAGAGCGACTCCCGTATGGCAGTATTGAAGGGAAGTGGGGCATACAAACGCCAGCAAACAGTCAGAATCAAACCTGTGATGTCAAAGCAATATAGAATATCTTACATCTTTTGTAGCCCTTTACTAACTCGATCACTTTTGGGGAAATCCAAATTCAAAGACCTTTCCCAGGTAAAAAAATAAATAATCAATTTCATGGCAGGCTGCTTCATGTCAACGTGGAGCCCTGGTGGCCTTACCGTGGCGAGGTCCAACGCAGTCTGCCCTTCCTGGTTCTTCATGGTTGGGTCGGCACCGTGGGCCAGCAGCAGAGCACAGAGCTGGGTACGACCCTTCTGTGCTGCCTCGTGGAGGGGCGTGAATGCCCATTTGTCTGTGGCATTCACACACGTGTTGTACTTGATCAGCAGAGCTGCTATGTCAACGTGCTGTGGAGAGATGGATGAGGAAATATTACACACACGCAAAATGGTGATGTATTTTGGTTAATATGTCATAATTGCAACTGGGTATGGTTTTAACGCCATGCCAAAATGTATTGTAATTGGTGAGGAAATTGATGGTGGTAATGTTGCACATCAAGTTGTCTCACATGATAAGGAACTGCTTAAAACAAGAAAAGTCTGCACGATAGCTTTGCTCCGGAAAATATTTTGTACTTAAGGGTTCCCACACATTTTGACCAATTATTTTCCAAAACGTTTCCAGAATATTTAACCCAATTTCCAGGACTATATAACAATAATTCAGCTCAATAACAGGTCGCTTACTCCTATGCGCAATGCCCAAAGACAGGTAGTGTATGCCAGTGGTTCTCAACCTTTTCAGGCTGTGTCCCCTGAAATAATCATATTTGAACTGGGGACCCGGCACCCTGACGAACACTAAGAGTAGAGGAATTTTGTATAACACGAGGCGTTGTGAGCATGTAGATCGGCTATTTTCACAATTTCTGCCTCTAATATTTGACAATTTGGCCAATGTTTAATTTGTCATTTCAGAGGTATTAACAAAATCAATAACCAAAGTAGGGATGAGGCCGAATATTCGGCACCGAATATTTTCGGCCGAAAATGGCTAAAAATGCATTTTCGGTTTTCGGCTGGATAGCTTTTAAAACCGAATAGTTGAGCACCGAATAGTGTGAAGGACAGGGTCAGGGGTCCTCAATAGGCGGACCGCAGTCCATGTCCGGACCGCGGCACATTTCTGAGAAATCTCCGCACAGTTGTATCTGACGATCGGACTGACTGTGTGTGTTTGTGTGTGTGTGCGTGGGTGTGTATGCTGATTGTGCTCATTCGCTCAAACACATACACAGGCTCACAAGACACACCCCTACGCCAATTTGCAAGCCCACAAAGCGTCGCGGGTGCAACGTGCTGTGGGCTTGTAGATCAAAGGTTTTCCTTCCCTCCGAGTCTCCGACGCAGTCTGCTCTCCATGCTGCTCCCCCCCCTCCCCTCTCCTCTCCTCTCCACACACTCATGCCGCTCGCTGCCTTAAAAAAGTTGCTAAAACCTCTTGGAAACCATTGCTCCCACTGGATTAATAACTTAGAGATCTTCTACCTTTGGCTGTTCAATTGGAGAGGACAACAGCAACACATTAATATCCACGATGTAAGGCTCCAACTGCTTGCATTAGACGAGAAATGGTCGCGAAACTCGCGATGCGTGATCATGCGTCTTTAACAATGTGATGTGTCGTCGCATATTATTGCCAGCTATCCTAGGCTGTGTTAGGTTAATAACTATGACTCGTTGACCCTGATTTGACTGGTCATTTGACATAGTCAATCAGCACAGTCAGTCTGGCTTGTGCAGTACGTGTGTCAACTAACTGAATGTCAAGTAATCCTCTCCCCCTCACGCTAAGTTCCACTTTATTTTCCATTCTGAACGACAAGCCTAATATTGCATTTATGCTCTTTAGTTTCCAATAATTAAACTATAAGCCAGTGTTTTGCATGCATAAATAATTATCCATTCATCCATCCATCCATCTTCAACCGCTTATCCAGCATCAGGTAGCAGGGGTAACAGTTCCAACTGAGATTTCCAAAGTTCCAAATAATAATAATAATAATTAAAATAAACAATTCTAATGATTATAATAAACATACATACATACAGTACATACTGTATAAATGTATCCGCCTTATTTCGCCTTCGCCTTTTTTTCGGACCTGGACCTGTTTCAAAAAAATATTTCTGGACCTTCAAGATTTGTATTTGAGGACCCCTGGGCCCTAGATCATTTTGCAACATACAGTATGTGCATTTGTTGTTGAAGGCCTGGCTGTTACAGCCCTTGTGTTTACAATAATATTTTGTTGTAGGCCTAGATCATTCTGCAGTTTTAAGCACCTTGTTCTGATGCACTTTTATCTCTGTAGGATACTACAGAAATAGTTGCACTATTTTGACTTTGTTTTATGCTAACATTGCAAAGAGAAAATATTTTATTTTGTTATGTGTGCATTCAAAAGTGAGAAATAAATGTTTTATGGAACCATATGGTGATTATTATTTAAGTTAGGGTTTGCCATAATCAGGTAGCTTTACAACAAAGGTACAGCAATGGTACAAACATTTATTATACAAAATAAATTATATACATGTATTATTCGGCTATTCGGTATTCGGTATTCGGTGGAATGTTTCCAGTATTCGGTATTCGGTTTCGGCCAAGAATTTTGCTTTCGGCCCATCCCTAAACCAAAGACAATGCATAGCTATTTTTTCCAGGACCTTCCAGGATCCTTGATCAATTCCAAAACTTTTCCAGAACTGGAAAAATATTTTTCTAATTTCAAAATATTTCCAGGAATTTCATGACCGTGGGAACCCTGTATTTTGTAATTACTATAGAGTTCACCTGAGGACCTGTGGCCGAAAAAGACAGTACCTGTACCCGTGATGTACCTTTTCGGAGCAAAGCTGTTCTGTGGACTTTCCTTTTTAAACTATTAATATTTTGTTGTGACTGACCCCATAGGAGGCTGCGTTGTGAAGAGGGATGAGGCCTCCTTTGTCTTGGGCGTTTACATCAGCTCCATGTTCCAGCAGATACTCGGCCACCTCCAGGTTGTTGTAGTCAGCTGAAGAGGACAATATAATATAGCAACATTTATTTTTACTGCAACTGTTGGTGACAATGATACGTTAAATAGACACGGATACTGCTGCTAAAGATATACCTGTGGTTTATCATACCTCCCTTTCTACCTGTACTTTAACTAATCTACACTTATGTATTTTTTTTTATAAACGTTACATTACATCCAGTATAATAATCCTTTTGGGTCATATTGTTTTGTTGAGTTGGCCACCTAACATTTTGTGCTTGTACCTGTATTAGCCCGTGATCCCCAAAATAAACATATTTGAACTGGGGACCCCCATCCTGACAAGCACTTGGAATTGTAGGTATTATTTAATGTGACTCGGTTCCACAGATAAATATTGTGAAAATAGCAGATCTACATGCTCAAAACGCCTCGCATTTTCACAATGTTCGCCTCTTGCTTACTTAATATTTGACAGTTTGGCCAGTCCTGTCGAATATTCGACTATACTTTGAGGTTGAATAATTCGAATACTAAAAATCACTATTCGCGAATGCCCTACTGTTACCTGCTAGATGTAGTGGTGTGGAGTTGCGTCCCTGGGTGTCTCGGCAGTTGATGTTCTCTGGGGAGCAGAGCTTCTGGACGCGGGCCAGGCAGCCTTTCTTTGCAGCGTCCAGCAGGGCAGCGTCCCCTCTCAGCAGGTCCTGGATGTCCGTGTCTCCGTCCTTCACCATGTCCAGAGGCATGTTCCCATCACAGTTCTTCTTAGTGGGGTCTGCTCCATGCTGTGGAATAAAAAAAGACATCAGTGTTGTTTTTGACAGCACATTTTGATTTAATTGTGGGCTCGCCTGGAAGGCGAGCACACGTATGTTATCTTCATTATTTATCTATCAGTCAGTCAGTATCCTCAAAACTTTGGCGCGATTCATCTCTTAAACGCTTACACCTTTCAACACCATTCAAATTTTTATGTGTTCAGCTTACTGAGGACACGTGTGCTTGTATTTTTGGTTTTGAAATGTTTTGTAGTATAAATATAAAAAAATAAAAATGTTTAACTTTTAAATGCACCCAATGCATTTCCAATGGGTTTAGCAGAGTGAGACAGAGGAAAGGGACCCATGTTTATATTAAGTCGCTGTGGCTGCAATATTCACACTTCAGATATGCTATTTATATCAATGCGTTCACACAGGTCTGCTGTCTGATTTGATCCAAATGTCTAAGCTGTGTGATATATAAAACTATAGTTATAGTTAAAACTATAAATAAATGTCCCTCTGCACTCTACTGATTGACACAGCTGTGATTAAATGCTTGGCTGTCATTGGCTGTTCTGTGGTGATTTAGCCTTACATAAGTCGGACCTGCAGTGACAATGCGAAAGTCTCGGCAGAGACGTCTTAAAGGGGAAGACCACCCATTTTCAATATTGAACTATGTCATTAATATACCTTAGAGGAGTTGTGTGGAAATAAAAAGAAAGTTCCCCATCTTCTGTGTTGCCTAGAACTGGAGGATTGATTTTGGGGTTTGTATTGCAAATTACAACTTGATGACATCACACATTGTACTTTACAATACAAACCCCAAAATCAATCCTCCAGTTCTAGGCAACACAGAAGAGGAACACACACACACACACACACACACACACACACACACACACACACACACACACACACACACACACACACACACACACACACACACACACACACAGTCCCCGACTAAGGATTTGTATAGTCGACTATGATTTTAGTGTAATAGCGCAATAAGTGTAATAGTGTAATAGTGTAATAAGTGTAATAGTGTAATAGTGTAATAGTGCAATAGTGTAATAAGTGTAATAAGTGTAATAAGTGTAATAGTGTAATAAGTGTAATAGTGTAATATGTGTAATAGTGTAATAGTGTAATAGGGCAATAAGTGTAATAGTGTAATAGTGTAATAAGTGTAATAGTGTAATAGTGTAATAATTGTAATAGTGTAATAGGGCAATAAGTGTAAAAGGGCAATAAGTGTAATAGTGTAATAGCACAATAAGTGTAATAGTGCAATAAGTGTAATAGTGTAATAGTGTAATAAGTGTAATAGTGTAATAGCGCAATAAGTGTAATAGTGTATTAAGTGTAATAGTGTAATAGCACAATAAGTGTAATAGTGTAATAAGTGTAATAGTGTAATAGTGTAATAAGTGTAATAGTGTAATAGCACAATACGTGTAATAGTGTAATAGTGTAATAAGTGTAATAGTGTAATAGCACAATAAGTGTAATAGTGTAATAAGTGTAATAGTGCAATAGTGTAATAGTGTAATAAGTGTAATAGTGTAATAAGTGTAATAGTGTAATAGTATAATAAGTGTAATAGTGTAATAAGTGTAATAGTGTAATAGTGTAATAGTGTAATAGGGCAATAAGTGTAATAGTGTAATAGTGTAATAAGTGTAATAGTGTAATAATTGTAATAGTGTAATAGTGTAATAGTGTAATAGTGTAATAGGGCAATAAGTGTAAAAGGGCAATAAGTGTAATAGTGTAACCGCTGCCCCTTGTGACGTGGGTAGAGCTGCGAGGGCCCGGTCATCGCTGCTTGCAGCTTTAATTTAATTTAATTTTGATTTAATTGTCCATACCGTTAAAGGACCAGGTCACCTCTGGGACAACCAGATCTTATTTTATTGTTGTGTGGGACACGATCAACACAATCCTGAGTAATTTCTTGTGTTCAATCTTTGTTTTTAGATATTTTAGTATTTCAGCATGCTACAACTGGTCATATGATGCTTTGTAGCATGATATTGCATCATCTCATGCATCATATGATGCAAAATGCATCATATGACCAGTTGTAGCATACTGAAATACTAAAATATCTAAAAACACAGATTGAACACAAAAAATAACTCAACATTGTGTTGATCGTGTCCCACACAACAATAAAATAAGATCTGGTTGTCCCAAAGGTGACCTGGTCCTTTAAGTTCATGTAATAACACTGCTTGTCTACATTGTATTTGCATTACCATTTTACGTCAGTAAAATGAAAGAGAGCATTGCCTGGGAACTTGACACTTTTACTATTATTGTTTTGGGTTGGAAGCGAGCCCACACTGTTTCGAAGGAACAGTATTTCTAGTTTTAGTCATAGTCTTTTGAATAAAATGTCATTTAGTTTTAGTCATAATTTAGTCACCTGAAATGTTTTAATTTTAGTCGACTAAATATCATAAGATTTTAGGCGATCTACAGTTGATTTAGTCAACTGAAATGTATTTTGGCAGGCCTTGATGGCATCGTAATGACTGATTTTACACTTGATTTTACATCAATATATTTAGTCTTAGTTTTAGTCATCACAGCTTAGTTTTTATTTCGTTTTTGACAGTGGAAAAAACTGTCGACAAATTTTTCGTCATAGTTTTAGTCGACGAAATCAACAGTTTTCTGTCTTCAGTAAAGGAAAATATATCCCTGAGAGTTAGCAGAACCTACATAGCTCTTGTTGGGTTGTGTTAATTATTACAGATTATGTCCTGTGTTTTGGTTTACATACACAGTACTGCATATCAGTGAGATCACCGTAAAACTCACCTTCAGCAGCAGTTTGCAAATCTCATATTTGCCTTTGGCCGCAGCTTCATGAAGGGGGGTGAATTTCCACAGGTCAGCTACGTTGACTGAGGCTCCGTGTCTGACCATTAATATTTTGTTGTGACTGACCCCATAGGAGGCTGCGTTGTGAAGAGGGATGAGGCCTCCTTTGTCTTGGGCGTTTACATCAGCTCCATGTTCCAGCAGATACTCGGCCACCTCCAGGTTGTTGTAGTCAGCTGAAGAGGACAATATAATATAGCAACATTTATTTTTACTGCAACTGTTGGTGACAATGATACGTTAAATAGACACGGATACTGCTGCTAAAGATATACCTGTGGTTTATCATACCTCCCTTTCTACCTGTACTTTAACTAATCTACACTTATGTATTTTTTTTTATAAACGTTACATTACATCCAGTATAATAATCCTTTTGGGTCATATTGTTTTGTTGAGTTGGCCACCTAACATTTTGTGCTTGTACCTGTATTAGCCCGTGATCCCCAAAATAAACATATTTGAACTGGGGACCCCCATCCTGACAAGCACTTGGAATTGTAGGTATTTTATCACTCCAAATTTAATGCAAGAGCCAGAGGAGTGGCAATACTGATAAATAGTAAAATTCAATTTACAGTCTCAACTATCAAATCAGATGTAAATGGAAGATACTTAATAATTTCAGGAATACTCTTTCAAACCCCAGTCCTACTAGTGAATGTCTATGCCCCCAATTGGGATGACATAGAATTTATGAACAGACTTTTATCTGGCCTTCCAGACTTAAATACTCACAAGTTAATTTTTGGAGGAGACTTGAACCTAACTATTAACCCTTTATTGGACCGTTCGAACCCTAAAAACCTCTCTGTATTGAAGATGTCCAAATCATTGTCAACGTTCATGGAAGATAGTGGATGTGTTGACCCGTGGAGAGCACTAAACCCCCTGACTAAAAGTTTCTCCTTTTTTTCAAATGTTCATCGAGTTTTCTCCCGCATCGATTATTTTTTTATAGATACGTATTTCCTAAATCATGTTGTATCTGTGAAGTACTTGCCGATTATAATCTCTGATCATGCACCACTTCAATTGGACATCTCATTTCCTTTAAATATTAAAATACGCCCCCCCTGGCGACTGGATGCCTTGCTGCTTAGAAACGACGACTTCTGTAAAAAAATAGCTAGATCTATTGATAACTTCATGGTTGAAAATAAATCAGACTCCGTACCAGAATCACTGCTCTGGGAAACATTAAAGGCTGTTCTACGTGGTGAGATAATATCTTTCTCATCCCGTGAAAATAAAAATAAAAACAAACGTATTACAGAACTCACAAAGGCAATATCCACCGTTGATAAACAATGTGTGATGAACCCATCACCACAACTCATTCAAAAAAGAACCAGTCTTCAGTCGGAGTATAATATTCTCTCGACCACTAATGCTGAAAGAATGCTATTACAATCTCACGGACAAACATATGAATATGGAGACAAAGCCAGCAGGTTACTTGCACATCAGATCAAACGTCAAGCAGCCTCACGTTTAATTCACCAAATCAAAGGTAATGCAAATCAAATTACCTCCGACCCTCAAGAAATAAATGAGGTGTTTAAGACCTACTATTCAACGTTATACACTTCTCAATCAGTTAATCAAACGAAGATGAAATCTTTTTTGGATACTCTTAATTTTCCTACCATTAATGTGGAGGGAAAAAATAACTTGGATAAACCCATAGAACTGCAAGAGATCATCATAGCTATTAAATCGTTGTCTTGCGGCAAGGCTCCAGGCCCAGATGGGTTCACAACTGACTTTTATAAAAAGTTTATTGATAAATTGTCTCCCATTCTGTTAGACGTTTTTAATGAATCATTTGAAAACAAAGCTTTACCACTAACACTTACACAAGCCACAATAACTCTTCTTTTAAAAAAAGGCAAAGACCCTACTGAGTGTGCCTCATATCGACCTATTTCATTGTTAAACCAAGAACAAAAGATTTTAGCAAAGATCCTAGCTTTACGAATGGAATCTGTCATAGCCCAGGTAATTTCAACAGACCAAACAGGATTCATTAAGGGACGTCATTTGTTCTTCAATATTAGAAAATTGTTAAACATTATCTACACGTCAAGCTCACTTCTCCCTCCAGAGGTTGTTATTTCTCTGGATGCGGAGAAGGCGTTCGACCGTGTGGAGTGGCCATACCTTTTTTCTGTTCTTCGAAGATTTGGTTTTGGAGAAACTTTTGTGTCTTGGATCCAGCTGTTGTACTCAAATCCACTTGCAAGTGTAAACACAAACTCATTGCACTCTTCCTTCTTTCGTTTAGCTAGAGGGACACGTCAAGGCTGTCCGCTATCTGGGTTACTTTTCGCTATCGCGATTCAACCATTATCCATGGCTCTAAAAGAATCTCAAACCATCCAAGGAATTACTCGATTTGGTAAAGAATATAAGACCTCTTTGTACGCAGATGATCTCTTACTTTACATTAAAAATCCAATACAATCAATCCCTGCCGCTGAAAAGATATTAAAAGAATTTGGCTCATTCTCCGGTTATAAAGTAAATCTCAAAAAGAGTATATGTTTCCCTATCAACACCGTGGATCAACAAATTCAACAGAAAGACACCACTTTCCAACTATCATATTCCGGCTTCACATACTTGGGAATCAATATTACACCAAAACTCTCCCTTCTCTATTATGCAAACTTTGGACCCCTGATAACAAATATAAAAGCAGACTTTCAACGTTGGAGCAACTTACCTCTATCCTTAGCGGGAAGAGTGCAATGTGTAAAAATGACTACGTTTCCAAAGTTTCTATACTTGGTTCAATGCCTTCCAATTTTCCTACCTAAATCATTTTTTAAAACCATAGACCAACTTGTAATTAGCTTTATTTGGAATAACAAAACTCCCAGAATTAGTAAAACCATCTTACAGAGCAAAAAGGTTGAAGGTGGTCTAGCCTTACCAAATTTTTTGAATTACTACTGGGGAGCTAATATTCAGAAGATAAACTATTGGCTACACGCACCTGACACAGATTGGTGCTCCTTGGAGCTTCAATCGTGTCACTTATCCTCCCTACCAGCTCTAGTATACTCCTCTCTTCCTTTATCCCCCTCCCGATACTCACTGAACCCAGTAGTATTATCAACATTAAAGATTTGGATCCAATTCCGACGGCACTTCAAATTCATCTCACCATCTATATACTCGCCCATAAAAATGAATCACTTATTTACTCCTTCTATCATAGACCTATCATTTGATAGATGGTACGAGCTAGGAATTAGGTGTTTTAAGGATTTATATAAAGATAATATATTCCATAGTTTTCCTTCCCTTTGTGCTGAATTTAACCTCTCCACTGATAATCTTTTTAGATTTTTCCAAATTCGCAATTTTGTTAAACACGTTTTTGGTGCATTTCCACACCTGCCTAATAACCAGAAGTGGGAAAAACTGCTCTTATTATCACCAACAGAGAATGGATTTATTTCAAATAGTTACACATTCATATCATCCCTTACTGGTACTAACACACAACGAACAAAAAATAAATGGGAAAGAGAACTGAACACAGATTTGTCAGATGAGTGGTGGGCAGACGCTTTACACAGAGTCAACTCAACCACTTCATGCGCCCGCCTCAGTTTGATCCAACTTAAAGTTGCACATAGAGCCCATCTTAGTAAAGCCAGAGTAGCTGAAATGTACCCTGAGGCTGACTCAAAGTGTGACCGTTGCGCCCAGCCACAAGCACACCTGACACACATGTATTGGTCGTGTCCGCACTTGCAGCGGTTTTGGTCGTCGGTGTTCGGCACATTGTCTGAGATTTTTGAAGTCACGTTGCAACCATGTCCATTGCTGGCCATATTTGGCACACCACTAAACCCTCTGCAATTTACAAATCAAAAAATGGAAATTATCGCCTTTGCAATGCTATTAGCCAAAAGAAGAATTTTGTTAGCTTGGAAATCTCCAATACCACCCTCTCACTCAACCTGGCTCAATGATGTGATGTACTTTTTAAGTTTGGAGAAAATCAAGTTCTCTCTCAGAGGAACAATTAAGAGCTTCTACGAAACATGGAGTCCATTTATTGAATACTTTAATTCACTAGTATAGGAATACATATTTTGGAGGTACACACTGGATATGGATGGTGGCCGTGACGGACAATGTCTCTTTCACTGACAATTGACTGACCCATGATGTGACCCACGTTTTTGTTTTGTTTTGTTTTGTTTTGTCTTGTCCTGTTTTGCTCTTGATTTTAAGTTGTTATTGTATGTTATGTTGTTGCCATGTGTTGTCTTGCTGAGTGACGATTGCTCGTCACGTGCAATGTGTTTAAAAAAAAAAAAAGGATTACATAACATTACAATGTAAAGTATATCCAATAAAAAATTTATAAAAAAAAAAAAAAAAAAAAAAAAGGAATTGTAGGTATTATTTAATGTGACTCGGTTCCACAGATAAATATTGTGAAAATAGCAGATCTACATGCTCAAAACGCCTCGCATTTTCACAATGTTCGCCTCTTGCTTACTTAATATTTGACAGTTTGGCCAGTCCTGTCGAATATTCGACTATACTTTGAGGTCGAATAATTAGAATACTAAAAATCACTATTCGCGAATGCCCTACTGTTACCTGCTAGATGTAGTGGTGTGGAGTTGCGTCCCTGGGTGTCTCGGCAGTTGATGTTCTCTGGGGAGCAGAGCTTCTGGACGCGGGCCAGGCAGCCTTTCTTTGCAGCGTCCAGCAGGGCAGCGTCCCCTCTCAGCAGGTCCTGGATGTCCGTGTCTCCGTCCTTCACCATGTCCAGAGGCATGTTCCCATCACAGTTCTTCTTAGTGGGGTCTGCTCCATGCTGTGGAATAAAAAAAGACATCAGTGTTGTTTTTGACAGCACATTTTGATTTAATTTTAGTCATAGTCTTTTGAATAAAATGTCATTTAGTTTTAGTCATAATTTAGTCACCTGAAATGTTTTAATTTTAGTCGACTAAATATCATAAGATTTTAGGCGATCTACAGTTGATTTAGTCAACTGAAATGTATTTTGGCAGGCCTTGATGGCATCGTAATGACTGATTTTACACTTGATTTTACATCAATATATTTAGTCTTAGTTTTAGTCATCACAGCTTAGTTTTTATTTCGTTTTTGACAGTGGAAAAAACTGTCGACAAATTTTTCGTCATAGTTTTAGTCGACGAAATCAACAGTTTTCTGTCTTCAGTAAAGGAAAATATATCCCTGAGAGTTAGCAGAACCTACATAGCTCTTGTTGGGTTGTGTTAATTATTACAGATTATGTCCTGTGTTTTGGTTTACATACACAGTACTGCATATCAGTGAGATCACCGTAAAACTCACCTTCAGCAGCAGTTTGCAAATCTCATATTTGCCTTTGGCCGCAGCTTCATGAAGGGGGGTGAATTTCCACAGGTCAGCTACGTTGACTGAGGCTCCGTGTCTGACCAGCAGCTCTGCCACCTCGTAGGGGCCATAAGAACAGGCATTATGTAGAGGCACCAGCCCTCTGGGGGAAGAAAACACACACACACACACACACACACACACACACACACACACACACACACACACACACACACACACACACACACACACACACACACACACACACACACACACACACACACAGTTAGATTAAGGTAGTGGATATTAATCCATTGAGCATGCAGCCGGTTCAGGTTAGGCACTGCCACTGGTAGAATGCCTACAGTATGTATAGTTATGATTTGGTGAGGTATTTCCTTTATCGTTTTATTTTAATCTCTGCCAGGCCGGAGAATCTTATGTTCACCACTGTCTTGACTACAAAACCGCATTATACGTTTTCTTTATTGTTGTATTTCATTTAAGCCTGAATTGTATACATGTCAGGATGGTTGCTAATTTGTATTTACAACACTGATGAACCCAACTGACCATCATCAGGTATCATTCATAATTTCTTTTTATTAACCCATACAGAACGGGTACACATTAACTCATTGCATGCCAGGCCCGATAGTCCCGAGATTATTTTAATGTCTTTCCCTGCCAGGCCCGATAGTCCCGAGAATTTCCGCCATTTTGAAAAAAAACAAACAAAAAAAACAAAAAATCAAAAATGTTTTTTTTCAAAAAAAAAATTGGACCCCAAAAAATTTAGTAGGCATGATAGAAATCGCGAAATTGCATGTTTAACCCCCATAGCAACCCCATCTATCAAACATGGCAGCCATCTTTGTTTACATTTTAGGAAAACATAATGGCTTGTATCTCATGATGAATGCCTGAACGGATTTCCATTCGGATTTTTTTGTTTGAAAGCTGTGAGCAATGTGGACACACGTGGTGCATTATCTAGGCATGGGTGTGCATGATCCGTGCACTATGAATTACATGGAAGTCTATAGAGACCAGAGGCACCATAGAGTACGAAGGTATTGTTAAATGGCGGGGAATGTGTTAATGTGTATCATTATTTTATGCTTTAACTATTGAAAATTAGCAGATATACAAGCTCACAGCGCGTCTGCGAGCTTGTAGATCTGCTATTTTTGAAAAATCGTGAAAATTAGAATTTTGACCCGATTCTATGTGTCTTTTGAATCCTTCTAAGGTTTTTTGGAAAAACCTATGTTTCTATGTCAGCAATCTGGCCAGCCATCGTCAAAAACTTTTTCATGTGTAGGACCCCCAAAATGATATTTATTTGGCCACGGAACCGCATCTCAAAATATTTAGTTCCAGGGACCACCCAGAAGCAAAATTTGAGTTACAAACGTTCTCTTTGAAAATACATGTATTCAAAGATTTGCACACATTTTCACGCTGTGAGCTTGTATATCTGCCATTTTTCAATAGCTAAAGCATTCAATAATTCTAGGCCTAAATGGGTTAAAAACAATCATACCAACACACATATTATGCAGGGCCGGCAGTTCAGATGAACTCACCCCTTGTCTTTAGCGTGGACGTCGGCCCCATGGTGCAGCAGGTATTCCACCACAGCCACGCGGTTATAGCCTGCCGCAAAGTGCAGCGGGGTGGAGTGGCGCACCTCCAGGTCCCGGCAGTTCACATTCTGAGGCGTGCACAGTTGCTGCCGCAGATTGAGACAATGTGGAAAACGTTAGTTAACTGCAAGCATGACTTAAAAGGTTGTATAACATTACAGTCTAAAGTTTTATCAGATTTGCTTAGTTATCCAGAATGCCTCACAAATAGATCTGTTGTAGAAAAAGCATTTGTTTCTGCAATACTTACATTACAAGTGACTAATGGTTAAGAATAGCAAGGCTCAGACATAGTACAATATTCTTGTAGTCTTACAATGATCATGAGTTCATGACAGAACATTACAATATCAGAGACAGGTGTTACAGAGAAGGCTAGAAGACAAAGGGCATATGAGATATGAGACAAAATAGACAAAGGTTTGAGACAAACAAATGCATTCCGATATCGATTGTAAATATTGAACAGGCATACAAACGGGGCAGGGGTGAAAAGGTTTTGCGAGTCTTACCTGTACTGTGTCCAGATCACCAGCTTTGGCTGCTTCCAAGAATCGGTAGTCCACATCGGAGTTACGTGTGGGGACATTTTCTAAGCAAGCAGGGAGAAATAAAAGAAGAAAGAGTAAGTACAGGGTAGGGCATTAACGACTTGCAAGTTGACTCGACTCAGTAAAAAGTTGATGACGTCATCACATCACACACAACCCCCCCAATGATTTTGGGGGGTCCCCAGATGATTGACTTTATGTGCAACATTGTTTTCTCTCTAAACTCTAAACAAACCAACATAAAGTTTAAGTGTATAAAGGGTATCTGCACATTTCTAAAGTGACAATTTAAGGATTTTTAATACCTCTAAAATTGTCCAAACTGTCAAATATATAGAGGCAGAAATTGTGAAAATAGCCGATCTACATCTTGTGAGCATGTAGATCTGCTATTTTCACAATAGAAAGTATATACAGTATATATATATATATATATATTTTTTTTTTTACTTCGACTTTCTCTGGTGGGAGTCGACTTGTGTAATGAAGTCGACTTGTCAACTTTTTCGTTAATGCCCTAGTACAGGGTAACCATAGTCCTTGACTATTCCATTACATATTTAGGCCGGTCACAATTTCCATAATGAAAACCTAAACGTTACATTAATCTTTTAATAAGATTCCATTCTAATCAAAATGTCGTAAAACAACCGAATGATGTCATGCATTTAACTTGGAGCCAGAGAGGCTCAAAGCCCAGTTGCCATGGTTACCATTGAGGATCTGTTGCACGGCCTCGTTGCCCATCTGCGCTGCGGTGAAGCCCTGCAGGGACACAATGGAGGGGTCGGCCCCGTAGCTCAGCAGCAGACGACAGGTCTGGATGTGGCCCGCCAGAGCTGCCCTGTGGAGCGCTGTCTGACCCAACGTGTCCACTGCATTCACCTGGAGGACGGAGAGACCACATCAGGCCAGGCAAAACTATAGCCATCCAGCAGGGACATGCTGGGCCCCTGATTCAGTCCGGGAAAAAGAGCTGTAGAGGCCCTCATTGCGCGCTATAGAGAGAGATCTCTCTCTATAGCGCTGCTGCTACTCAAAGATTTGCCATTTCAGATCATGACAAGTGACAAGCCAGTGGGCCAATTACATGAGTTATATTTCGTCATTGTCGGGTGGAAACCTTGTATGTCCAAAACCACTTTAAAAATGATTTCAACTAGTGAAAACAGCCGATCTACAAGCACACAACACCTCGCACTGCGAGGCGTTGTGTGCTTGTAGATCTGCTGTTTTCACTACTTTTATTTCTTGAGCTTTCTTTGAGCAGTACTACCAGTATACTATACTCAAATAAATTCAAATAAATTTTACCTGTCTGTGGCGTTTTAAGATCTTTGAAGCATGAATCTAAGACTCTTTGGGGCCTTGTTTTTACATAGATGAACGTCAGAAGCCTACCTTAGCACCATGTTTCTGCAGGACCTCCAAGATATCGTTATGAGCCCGCTCTGCAGCAACATGCAGTGGAGTCATGAAGCTACCAAGACAATAAAAGGAAAGACAAATTGAATACAAAAATAAACATTTAATTGTGTTGTTTTTTTGTCTTGTTCTTTTGAGAAAATGTCTTAAAACAAAAATCCCATATTTCAAGTAGATGGATAGCAGCTGTCTTACTCTTTGTTCTTCTCGTTGATGTTGGCACCTTTACGCAAAAGCAGCTCTGTGACTTGTTTCCGTTTGGGGTGAGGGGAAGCTACAGCACAGTGCTGCAATACATCAACAACATTGTATCACATATCATTTCTTTCCTCGGAAATGTGGTTTGCTCCACAGATCAACAGCAGATATCTCTCTCTCTCTCTCTCACACACACACACACTAGGGCATTCACCAAATATTCGAATATCAAAGTAACTATTCGACGTTGTTCACCGAAGTCGAATATTAAAATATACAAAAAAATCACTATTTGTGAATGCGCACACGCACGCACACGCACACACACACACACACACACACACACACACACACACACACACAAACACACACACACACACACACACACACACACACACCCTAAAAAGGTTTGAGAACCATTGATAACTCATTCTTATGACTTCCTATCTAGCCAAGCTTTATAAACTATATCTTTTTTGAAGAGAAAACAATAAAAAAAATCAAATAAGCGAATATTCGACTTTGGTGAACAACGTTGAATAGTGACTTTGATATTTGAATATTCGGTGAATGCCCTATTCTGGACACAGACAAGAGCGACCACCTTATAGACAGCTTGACCCATGCAGAGTCCAGGTGTAAAAACTGCCACAAATCCCAGCTGTTAACAGTTGTGGCTTCAGACCACCATCTTACCAGAGCTGTCTCATAGTTGAAGCTGATTATCTCCAGAGCCAGGGTCTTCTTCACTTTCGCCATGTCAGCCTCCCGTGCTGCCTGGAGCAGTGAGTGACCTTTGAACTCATCTACATGTCAGGGGATAGAAGAGCATGATTAAAGGGTGAATAGGGCTTCATCGTCCATTATGGTTTAAAAAAGATTAAGCGTTAAGTCACTGTGCGTTGTTGAGTTAATGCCATTAGCACTGTATATTTGTGTATGATTCAAGTCCTTTCATCGACACCTCATGGTTACGTTTGTATGCGAGTCAGAGGGTGGAGTTGCACACCTTTAACTCTCTCGTTGCTATCAATTAAATCTCTTTGAAGGTCCAAGTTGCCATGGTCTCCATAGAATTCCATGTAATTCATAGTGCACGGATCATGCACGGCTTGCACGCCCATGCCTAATCATGCACCACGAGCTTTCAAACAAAAAAATCTGCTTGGAAATCCGTTCAGGCATTCATGAGATAGCAGCCATTATGTTATTTTGAAAGATTCTTTTTTTTTTTTTTTTTTTTCATCAAAAGCGGCCCAAACTCGGGAAACTCGGGATTGGCACCAAACAGGTTAAGCAAGTGCGAATCGATTCCAACAGTCCCCCCCCCCTCCTCATCATATCACATACATATGAGCATGTGTACACTCACAGGTTAGTCTCTCCTTGAGCTCTGGAGTGGGTGCCATGTCCACGGCACTCTTGCTGTGACAGTTGAGCAGGGTGGGGTCGGCCCCGTGGCTCAGCAGTAAGGAGCACACCTCCACACGGTTCTTGGACGCCGCCTCGTGGAGTGGTGTGAACTGCCACAGGTCCATGGCATTGACACAGGCTCCATGCTGGGCAGGGAACAGTGAAGCAAACACATTGGACAGCATACAGGGCAAGTTAACCACTCTAGAAACCGCTCATTAGTTGCATGACGAATAACGAATAAGGCTTGTAGAACTTGTAGAGGTGGGCTGCACTGGTCATGGCTAGGATGCTCAACTTATTATTTTGCCTTTTTATTTTAACCCATTTAGGCCTAGAATTATTGAATGCTTTAAACAGTGAAAAATGGCAGATATACAAGCTCGCAGCACGGCACCGAGTGCTGCGCTGCGAGCTTGTAGATCTGCTATTTTTGAAAAAGTCGTGAAAATGTGTGCAAATCTTTGAATATATGTATTTTCAAAGCAAACGTTCCTTGGAACTAAATATTTTGAGATGGGGGTCCGTGGCCAAATAAATATCATTTTGGGGGTCCTTCACATGAAAAGGTTTGAGAACCACTGACATAGTCGTCTCTCAAGAACAGACTAACTGAGCTCCAGTTAAGTGAAAAGGACCTTTTCTTTGACGATGGCTGGCCAGATTGCTGACATAGAAACGTAGGGTTTCTCACGATTTTTCAAAAATAGCAGATCTACAAGCTCGCAGTGCGGCACTCGGTGCCGCGCTGTGAGCTTGTAGATCTGCCATTTTTCAATAGTTAAAGCATAAAATAATGATACACAATAATGTGTACCCGTTCTAAATGGGTTCAATTAATTATGTTTGTTCTTACTTTGAGAAGAAGCTCGGTGACCTCAAAGTGACCATAGGAACAGGCGTTGTGAAGAGGAACCAGGCCCCTGCAGACATAAGACAGTCAGGTTAGTGATGATGAACCCTCACACTTCTCATCAAAAAGCCATGGTCCTCACGTGCCAACCCGTCTTTATCAGTGACCATTCCAAATAGGGCTGTCACGATATGACATTTTACATGACGATTAATTGTCACTCAAATAATTGCGATTAACGATTTAATTGTGTTTTTGTCGTTGACAATTACATTTCTGTTTGGCTTTTAGGCTTTTAAGTTGCACATGGTAGATATGACACATAACCTAAATATACAAAGAAATGACTGACATATTTGACAACTTTCTACTTAAAAATTAACAATGGTAGTGGAAATAGCCGATCTACAAGCTCACAACGCGTCGCGACGCGTTGTGAGCTTGTAGATCTGCCATTTCCACTATTTCTGAAAATGTATGAACATTTTTCAACATTCATGATTATGACAATTATGAACAAATATTTTGCGATTATGTCAAATAATTACGATTAGACGATTATGAAATAATTGTGACAGCCCTAGTGACCATTCCAAAGAGCAAGGCCATACCCTTTGTCTTTGGCGTGAACATCGGCGCCATGCTGGAGGAGGAGCTGCACGATGCGGACGCGGTTGTAGCCGGCTGCCAGGTGGAGGGGGGTGGACTGGATAAGAGACGACACAATGTTAAAGACACTCACAGAAAGGGGCGATTGGCTGGATTGTTCAGTGCTTCCTTCAAGGAAGCCAGGCAAGGGAGCGGGCGGCTGATTAGGGCAGAAAGCAGTGTGCTGCACCAGGCTACGCTCTCGGTGAGTTGCAGATGAATGGCGAATGATGACGCAGGGGTGAATATGATTCTGGGGCCAAACCCCGTGGCAAATTCACTGGCCGTCGTTCGTTAATGCCTCTGACGTTGAGCAGATGACAACATTGCTAGGCAGGACAAACCGCAGGACCATTGACCTATTATCTGTCAACCAGGTAAGCTAAGTAAAAAGCGGAAAATGAAATCTTCCTACTGTAATGGAAGATCAGAAGAAAACAAAAGGAGATGCAAGTGTTATGTAGTGCTGCTAATCTGTATGCGCTGATGCAACACTTTTTTAATTGAAAATCATTACATTACCAAAAGGCTAGATAAGAGATTCGAGCAGATACGATGAGCAGGCTATGTGAGTGTGTTTTAGTAAGCACCTGTGCAAGACCCAATTTTGCAGAAACAAAAACAAAAATCAGGGTGGCTTCGTTTCAGCCCATCAAACGGCAATGTTAGTTTGAGCAAAGCCATGAAAACAGATTCCAGTTAACAGTCATTCTATACCTCTACCGAGCTCAAGCTGATTTCACAATCATCAAGGGTGGGGGGAGAATCATTCAATTCATTCATTCAAATTCCCATGCACTGAGATCAATGCAGTGACCAGCAAGCCAACAGTAATAATCTATAGACAGATTCATCATTCAGTGTTGGATGGCACACAAGCAATCATATAAGTTTGATTCATTACCATGGATGGCAGCACAGCATACAGAACGAGCAGTGAAATGCTTTTTTGGAGCGGTGAAAGCGCTCCCAATAGACAGGTATGTCCGTGGGTATGTGGGTGGCTGGCTGGGTGGGTGGCTGGCTGGCTGGCTGTGTCCGTCCGTAGCCTGGCAATACCTTGAGTGGCCACACACAACACAGTAGTTAAAGGAGGGGCGCTGTTTTGTGCAGGCCAGGCACACTCACCACTCACTCACAGGCACAGTTTACACTCACTCACTCACTCACATAGGGTACAGCTGCTCAAATTCCCCGCTCCACTTCGAACCGAGGTTTTTCTCTCTCTCACTTATTATTGAATGAATACCAGCTGGACAAAAAAGAATCACAAGGACACATACAAGAACCAACTGACAAAATGCAAGGGCAAGGCCTACAGTGCATGCATGAGTGATCATTTAAAAAAAAAAGTCAAAAATCAAGACATTGACTTAAAAGAGCGAGTGACTTGAACAGTTGGAGGAGGTGTGGGTGAGTGCGAGAGCTTCAGAGTGTGCAGGAGAGGTGCTCATGGAAGCAGGCATTAAGAATTAGAAATTTTGTGCTCCTCTCAAAATGTGAAAAAAGTTAAGGTTGAGAGGTTTGTCACCACAACACCAACGCACAATTGCCACACACACACACACACACACACTCGCTGTGCACACATCCACATACATTCTCACATTACACACAGGTTTGATGATCACGCACGCACGCACGCATACACGCGCACACACAGGAGGATTGGGGGTGGGAAAGATGGAAGTGACCCGTGCACCCAGGTCCATGATGTGCAATTAACAAGTGACAGCCAGCTCATCGGTCATGTAAAAAACAAAATAAAATAAAAACAAAACAATGGATTAAAAGAACATTTAAAAAAACAAAAATCACAACAGTGCATCAATCAAGTGGCTGTTATCAAGGTTAACTTACCAGCATTTTTTGGGATGTTGACTGATCGACAAATGTTGCCAGAGTCACACGGAAAACAAAACGAAACAAAAATTACAAAATGGCAGCATCTTTTCA
This sequence comes from Nannobrachium achirus, assembly GCF_963921795.1. Lineage (NCBI taxonomy): Eukaryota > Metazoa > Chordata > Actinopteri > Myctophiformes > Myctophidae > Nannobrachium > Nannobrachium achirus. The sequence goes on along the minus strand of NC_137819.1, from coordinate 7,713,930 downwards.
CAGCAATCCTACCCTTCTCTTTATTCAGTAAAAGTGAACCACAGGTCTAGCTATAAAACCACTGTCCAACCCATCAAGACTATATTTGACGTGACACCAGAAGAGGAATCACTAAGTAAATGGCTTTGTGGGGAAAATGTGACTTCTCTTCGACCAGCTCTCTGTAGTCTGTAGAACTCTGTAGTACAAGGACTCCGTGAATCGTGATACGCCGTCTTACAAAACCAAAAAAGCAGTGACAATGAGAAAAAGATCTCCTGTGCCCCCAAAGGCGATCTTGGTACAGAGTTGGATTCGATTTTGTTTATCTGCATTTCTAGGTCACGAGGTTTGCTGGTTTGAAGGCCCAGTATAAATCCCAGTCAAAAAGTTGCCTTTGTCAGGCAGTTCCTGACTAGTCAGGGAAACTTTTAACAAGTGCACTGAACACTGAAGTGCAGAGAGGAGAGTTCCTAATGCTGATCCATTCTGCCTTGTTATAATGGCTTAGTTCATGCAAAATCAACAGCAGGAGAAATGGGAAACGAATAAAGCAATGACTGATGGTAAAAGAGTGGAAACCTTTGGTTGGCGACAATCAAAATTAGCCATGAGAATGAAATGCACCCAACGTGGGATACCGGTAAGCAAATGGGGGAATTTATTCTGTGTTTTGAAAAGATAATGATTATGCTAGCAAAATGCAATAAATATGTAATTATTTATAGTTATGGTAATCAGACAGAGCATTGCCAACAGCTCAGAGGTGGATTCTGCTCCTTAATGGCTTGGTGTTGATGGATAATATACAGCAGGGTTCCCCAATAGGCGGCCCGCGGGGGGCTACTGTCTGGCCCCCACCAACCCCAGTAATAATGGTGGTATAAGAGCGGCAACAACACTAGTATATCGTTGTTGTCGGGTGGAAACCTTGTATCTCCACATTTGTACGTTCTTTCGCAAAGTAAAGCCCTGCTTCATCATACAAGGCCGTTGCACAATAGTAGTGAAAATAGCAGATCTACAAGCACACAACGCCTCACGATGTGTGCTTGTAGATCTGCTGTTTTCACTAGTTTAAATCATTTTTAAAATGATAAATGCAAAACAAACGGTTTTGGACATACAAGATTTTCACCCCACAACGACGATATCTGAACTGTCGCTGGAGTAGCCGGAACGCCACCGTCGCCCCCTGCAATGTTGTGGCCCTCGGCTTGGTACCCTAGACATGATTCGGCCCTTGGGGAAAACTAATTGGGGAACCCTGATATACAGTATGAAGGACAAAAGAAAAGTCTGGAGTTGTATGTAATGAATGACAAAACAAAGGGCACTGCAAAATAGCACGGACATTTAAAATCAGAGTACGCACTGTAGTGTACACAGTAGTGCATCAACGTGTCTTTGCCTCTCTAAACTCAGTTCATCCACAGAACAATAACACAGAAAATTAACTAATCCTAAACAACCAAGCGTATCTCCTCTAGTACACACTGCTCATACCAACTGGAAACCTACATTGCACCCGCCTATCTGCCCTTCCTACACTGCCCTGTCTAAATAAATTAAAATGAAAAACAATTGTGTGTTTCTGTGTATGCAGTGATGTTAATAGGTTTTTAATGTAATGAGTCCCCAGGACCCACGAAGGGTCTTTCGGATGAGTCCCAGGGATATTTTATGGGTCCCACAAAAATTCAACGCGTCATGTCATTTTTGACAAAGTGCAGCATTTAACTTGAATTGGTTATTATATGGTTATGTTCATGTTACGTAGAAATGTGTCTGAAAGAAATGAACCACAATTCCAAATCTTACTATTTTAATACTTCCAAATAGTCATGTGACGGTTTGATTTTTTTTATACCGAACCGGTAATATCGGATGTTGACCACTTGGGGGCGCAGATAGAAGCTTTTACCGAGTCTTCATAATCAACAGCCACCTGTTATTTTATATACATCGATAATATATGGATCTTCTCAGTGAGATGATGTCTCCAGTTTGTACTGTTACTGCTTCTATGGAATGGCGTGCTTGTGTTTGCTCTGCTGTACAGAGAACCAGTGGACTGGGTCAAAAACAGTGGATTGGGTTGCTTGTAGATCGGCTACTTTTGTTTTGAACGGTTGATCCTAGAGGGACGTGCCACCCCTCTATGGATGCGGGAGGGCAAGGCACAGGCGGCCGCGGTGGTACGCTGCCCCGGCGGACCACCAAATGGACGGCGCTGCCACGAAAACGCTATAATCAATCAAACAGTTAGGCAGCCTAGGCTACATACATAGACTGTCTCAGATAGCATACATGCTAGGCTAGCTTGCTTCCTCCGTGTTGTAGTTGAGCCAATAAAGGTTATTTGACCATGTTCACCACGACGTTAATCGTCGCTATTGTTGTAAAGACGCAATGAAGACCTGTGTGGCTTCTAACACGTTGTCCAATGTCCACCACATCTATAAACAATAGCGCGTGTACTGTATATCCAGTTGTTATTGAATGAAGGGGAAAGGAGGCGGGTCGCTGTCTGAGCAGTGAGCTGCAGTGTAGAGACGTGACGTCACGTTTCTGCGCCGTGCTACACGTTCTGTGGGGGAACCCTTTTCGGTGTATCACCTAACACGCTGTGCCACTATGGTCAGAGAGCGGCCCGGTGCTACGCTAAAACTCAGGCACCCATTGAATTCTGTGACCAAGCGCAGTCGCACAAAATGGCGTCGTGGATTCAAAACACACACAGTCTTAGTTCTATCGTCTGTTTTAAGACTTTCTACGCGGATTTCATTTGTGTTAACGTAGGGTCAAGTAGCATGCCTTCACCCATGAACAATGGTGGCGTCTGTGGACTTTTTAAAATATTATTTTTTTCGCGACGTGGTAAATTATTTTAACGTGGACACCAATGGTCCATGGAGGCGATGCGTCCGTGGGACCCCAGAACAATGACGTGAATGCGTCTCTAGGCAACGTGAATGCGTCAGAGACGCGGGACGCGCACGTATTGACGTCACTGTATGCTTTTATAAAGTATGAGGAATTTCTCTTCCTGCAAACCAAAGAACTGTCCCGTTGATGTCCCAAATGGATTTCAAGATGAAGTTTCAAATAGTTTCGCTACAGTCCATATAGAACGTAATTTCATTGGTAGAAAGTGAAAATGTTGCTACTGGGGGACCGTACCTATGTTCCCAAGGTTTTATGTTCCCCACTTACCACCTAAACCTAACCTTATAACCCTAACCTCAGTAAAACTAACGCTGGTGAATGCTAACCTGGTGAAATGCTAACCTGCCGACGCTGGTGAATGCTAACCTGGTGAAATGCTAACTTGTGGGGAACATAGAACCTGGGGAACATAGGGAGGACCCCACTGCGGGGACACCCCAGGGGAGGACGCAACACAGGAGCCCGCTTCAACTCTAGATAAACCACTGTGCAGTCACTCATATATTTAAAACAGAATAGCTGGCCTACTTCAGTCTGCCCAAAAACAAGTCTAGTATGGATACTAGTGTCCTTACAAATTATAACAGGAGTTTCAGCCACGAGCCAAGAGAAAAAAAAAAGAAAAAGAAAAACAAAAAAACGATTGAGAATCATAATGCATCGTACTTTATCAGAACAGAGCATGGGCCTCACAACAGGAAAACACTGCCGATCCATTAGCGTTTTGTGCAACTCCAAGTGTATTAACAAAGGAGGAAGGACATGGAGATGAAAAGTTGAACCCACACAAAGGAGGGTTAATATGACGGGTAGGTTAGGGAATGAAGACACTTTAATGATGGAAGAAAATGGTTTTAGAGAATGGGTCTGCCAATATGGCCGCACGCACATGCATCATTAAAGGAACACTTCACCCCCAAAATGCCATTCCCCCCTGTGCCACTCACCCCCCTGTGATACTTTGATTTATTTTGTATTTGTTGCATGCCTTCATAGTGAATAAAGAATCCAAAACCGTAATTACTTCTTGATGAAACAAAGTGTCTTGTCAGCCGTATGCTCACTTTGCTCAGTACTTCCACATCAGGCACGGCAATTAACAGTAATTATATTGAAACCGATATCTAGAAACAATAACCGATTTAATCTTTGTTCATGTAGGCAACTAATCGAGAAGTCGTTTTTAATCAGCGATTCACCACAAAAGGATTCTTATAGATTTTTCTATAATCGACTAAATTGATTAATCACTATATTATATCTTTTTTATTTGAAAACAGACAACTTAAGCTCACGTTGTGACCTTGTAGAGCTGCTATTTTCACTATTTTCTATAATCGCACGTGCAATCGATCGAGGCAAAGGTTTGAAATAATCGTGATATTGATTTGAAGTCATTTCGCCCAGCCCAATATTCACTCAAACATTACCATTTCAGTCTCATTCATCAAAGAGGCACGCGCTTGGGTGAACACGCAAGGGTTTTAGCAAAAATGCAATGTTTTGGACATACTGAGCGTACAAATGTACACCAAGAAACGTGAATTGTACGGTTAAGCATTATGAGGGTTTATGCAGTTTGATATACTGTTAGTTTTGCTGTTGTTAATCTTGGCCCTTTCTTCATCTCTGGATTCTTGGATCAACATGAAAGCATACAATAAAAACTCCATGAATTGAAGCCATCACAGGGTGAGTAATTAAAGTCATTTTAGGGAAGTATTCCTTTTAAGACAAGCCTAACCTGTGTATATTAGGGCTGCATTCTAAATGGTGGAAAACGATGAAAAGTAATTTAAGTATTGACCTCTGCAGATTCAAAATGACAATATGTACCAATTCTGTGAGGTCATTACATTACTGCTCTAGCTTGTAGATCGGCAAAGCCAATACCGACCAAAGCCGATAGAGGCATTATCGGCCGATCGCGATCACTCACCGATCAATCAGAAAAAAACCCTTGTCATCATAGCTTGGATTTTAATTTACGTCGACAAACTTTTTCATAATTTTAGTCTAGGACAGTGGCTCTCATCCTGTGGGTCAGGTCAGGGTCCCCAAATTATTTTCCCCATCCGGAACGAATGGGGGTAAATTTATTGTTATCACATTTTTGTCTTAGGAATGCGACAAAAAACTAAAAATATTATTGAACTCTAGTCTCCATGGCGTGACTAATCAATAGAAAAAAAGTCATTTTGAGGGTGAACTACTCCTTTAAGGACTTTTTAATACCAACATTGGTCAAATTGTCAAATATTAGAGTCAGAAATTGCAAAAAAACAAGCCCGCTTATTAGTATAAACATATAAAGGTAGACGCCTCCTCTGGCTCTGGGGCGTTGACGCTTCCTTGGGCATCACAGAATGGGATGCTCGGTAGGTTAATCAGATGCGGGCGGGACTCCCTCTCCCACTGCAGGGAGCAGAGTGCCTTCCACACTTACACCTGTTGTTGTTTTAGCAGTCGCGCCAATGAACTACAGCGGCGGATGAGATATCTAGCTTTTTATATCTGTGGTTGTGAGCATGTAGATCTGCCATTTGCCATGTTGTCCTCGTCCACCCATCATTTTCTGCCTCTGGGGGAGGTGTGGTTATAAACAGTGTAATGGTTATAAACAGTGTAATGGTTATAAACGGTGTAATGGTTATAAAAAGTGTAATACCAGTTTCTGCCTCTGGGTGAGGTCTGCGGTGGCCGTGCTGGCAGCCTGGGCCGCTCGCAGCCTCTCCTGGACCAGCCTGGTGCTGGGGGAGACGCCGGGCGTCACGGCAACAGTCCTGGTGCTGGGGGTCACAGCAGCGGGGGTCCTGGTGCTGGGAGGGACAGCGGCAGCGCCGGGGGTCCTGAGCTGGGAGTGGGAGGAGCCTGCAGCAGCAGCAGGAGAGCCCTGATTGGAGCGCTCCTGGCAGCGCTCTCCAAAGCGCTCCACAAACGACTTGACTCCTGTGAACACACACACACACACACACACACACACACACACACACACACACACACACACACACACACACACACACACACACACACACACACACACACACACACACACACACACAGAGAGCCATGGTTTAAAACAAACGCAATTAATAACTAGAAGATGCAATAGAGGGTATGCGCATGCTTAAAGTGAATGAATCGAGTGGCAAAGTGAGTCGCCAAGTGAGTTTAACATTGTTTAATGTCGTTTAATGCAGGGGTCTTCAACGTTTTCAGGCCAAGGACCCCTTAGTTGAGAGAGAGATGAAGCAGGGACCCTCACAACCTGTTCATAGATTCCATATAGTTTCATTGTTTTGACAACACAATCGTCAGTGTATTTTGGATTCATGTCAATTTGTGTTTTCAGGTATTTAACCACTTGAACCGTCAATACTTAATAAACTTGACCTTTCACTCTGTACTTAGTCTGCTCTTTTCCCCTCTACACCAAAGCTCTTTGCCAAAAATAGCCGATCTACAAGCCTCGCAGCGCAAGGCGTTGTGAGATTGTAGATCGGCTATTTTTGGCTAAAGTTCTCAGAATATGGACGCTAGGGTTCAAGTGGTTATTATACAAAAAGTTTATAAAAATGTTTCTATCACTTAAAAGATTTAGAGGACCACCAGTAGTAACTCTGAGGACCCCCTAGGGGTCCCGGACCCCCTGTTGAAGACCCATGGTTTAATGCGATCAGATAGGACTTTTCTGTTTGGATGTATGGGCTGTCAAGGCCAGAAAGTAGTGTTTTTGCCACTCAGTAGGCGTTCCCGCATAACTTCCGGGTATGATGATGATGATGGCACGTGCAAACCATCTATTGGAAATGGCAAGTGTGGCTGCCATGACAAGAATCACACTTGCAAAAGAATTCCATCTTACCATTTGAATTTTCCCCTTTCAAGTCAATAATAGGGAAATGTAATTCACAATAAATTAATGGACATAATATGGAGATCTGTGTCAGTCCTTGTTCCTTTTAAGCCCATATAGCTAGTTTACATTAACGTGTATTTTAAAAAAGAAAAATACTTTTGTAATCAATTCTTTTGAATCCCCAAATTATTTTGTGGGGTCCCCAGATGATTAGCCTAATGTAACTCACTCAACGGTAAACAAACTAACATACAGTCTAAGTGTATACAGGGTATCTGCACATTTATAACGTCACAATTTGAGGACTTTCAAGACCCACTGTCAAATATCAAGTAAGCAAGAGGCGAACATTGTTAAAATAGCAGATCATCTACATGCTCACAATGCCTCGCAGTGCGAGGCGTTGTGAGCATGTAGTTCGGTTATTTTCACAATATTTATCTGTGGTAGTCACATTAAATGTAAAACCTATAATTCTGAGTGCTTGTCAAGGTGGGGGTCCCCCGTAGGTCACGTCCTAAAAGGGTTTGAGAACCCCTGGTCTAATGTAACCCTGGGCGCTACACTCCCTCTGCCAACCTGGGGAGAGGGACAGATCAAGGTCAACTTGTGAAAGGACAGAGAGTGGCATCTCTTACCTGTGGGTCCGGCGGTAGCTTTCTGCGGCAGGGGGGTCCCAGGGTCCTTGGAGGGGACCCTCTCCCTGCTCTGTGGAGCAGAAGGACCAGCAGGAGGACCACTGGTTAGAGGCTTGGCACCCAGCTCAGGTTTCTTGGGGCTGGAGAAGGTGAAGTCCAGACCCCTGTCCTTCCGGGGGCTTTGGGACACCACCAGCGTGGCGGAGGAAGGTCCCGCTTTCTGGGGACTGGCTGGGTAGGACACCCCCTGGGTGGAGGCCTTCTTCTGGGGACTGGCCGGGTAGGAGGGCTCCTGGGTGGAGGCTTTCTGGGGACTGGCCGGGTAGGAGGGCTCCTGGGTGGAGGCTTTCTGGGGACTGGCCGGTCCCCTCCCCGCCTGAGCCAGGGGTCCCCGGACCCCCGGAACGGCAGCCTGCTGCTGAGCACTGGAAGAGGCGACGACGGCCTGCTTTGAGGGGAAATAAGCAGAGTAAATAACAGTAACCGAACACAACCATGAAGTGACATTTATTTGCACTTAAAAGCCATTTGGACCTGGAATTGTTTCATGCTTTAGCTATTGAAAAACAGCAGATCTACACGCTCACAGCACGGCACTGAGTGCGGCGCTGCGAGCTTGAAGATCTGCCAAAGCATTATCTACAAGCATAACAGTTAAAGCATAACATAATGGTTAATGGTTAAAGTAACAATTAATAGGTTAAGGCAGGGGTCTTCAACAGGGGGTCTGGGACCCCTATGGGGTCCTCAGAATTACTACAAGGGATCCTCCAAATCTTTGTGATAGAAACTATTTTTTAACCCTTTTTTTAACCACTTGAACACTAACATCCTATTCTGAAAACCTGGCATAGAGATTTGGAGGGGGAAAAGAACAGACAAGTACAGTGAAAACAAAAGTCTAGTTTATTAAGTATTGATGGTTCAAGTGGTTAAATATCTGAAAACACAAATTGACATGAATCCAAAATACACTGATGATTGTGCTGTCAAACAACAAAACTATATGGAATCTATGAACAGGTTGTGGGGGTCCCTGCTTCATCTCTCCTCAACTAAGGGGTCCTTTGCCTGAAAACGTTGAAGACCCCTGGGTTAAGGTACAGTAAGAGCATGTTTCTCCTCTCACCCCAGGTTACAGTAGGAGTTAAATAGTTCTACGTAAGGGATAAATACTGGCTCCGCGGGGGTTGTTCATATATAACATCCCGACGGACTGATAACTCCCCGAGGCGCCAGCCGAGGGGAGTTATCAGTTCGAAGGGATGTTATATATGAACAACCCCCAAGGAGCCAGTATTTATCCCGCTTATTACCCGGCTACTAAATCAAATTAATAATTTGACTAAAAACAAAAAGTATTTCCTTGTTTACAGACGGCTGGACGTGTTCCACAAGTGTTGCGCTGGGCGTCCTCCCAGCGCGACACGGTTGCCTTGGAAAACAAGGAAGTGCTGATTAGATAGAATCCATTTTCTGATACTACGTTGTCTATTTCTCGCTTAAAATATTTTTTAAAACATTCTTCAGAGCAACGTTTAGTTGTAAATGTCGCTGTGTGTTTGTTTTCATGGCTGACATGTTGGATACAGCACAAGATTCACGCAGTGCAGCTTGACTGCAGCGGGTGTTCTGAGTCTTTGATTAGGCAGCGGTCTGTTATTGAGCGGAGCGGTCTGCTATCCAGAAATAACAGACCTCTGATTTCAGCGCTCGACCAATCAGAATCAAGCATTGAAACATGCCGGGTAATAAATTCTGATAATAACCCAGGACTCATTGAAGCAGAGAAATGGTTGCCCTCTCCTGATTGGGATGATATTGGCAACGCTTCTGATTTCTGAACATATATTTTCTGATTACTTAGACAGGGAGACCTTGTTACTGAACACACTACAGCAGGGGTCTGCAACCTTTTTGAAAGTAAGTGCCATCTTTTCTAGATAGTCAGTGTGCCACCATGACAACACAATTTTAATGACACACCATCAAAACATTTGACATTTTGATTGGCAGAGCATTGTTATAAGTGTAATGATGGATCATTAGACTCAGAGCAATAATCCACCCATCTCCCCGACGCCCTTCCCAGTCAGAGTTCAGAGTTTTAATGAATGTAGTACTATGTGCAGGATGTAATTTGCTGTAAATATAAATTTTAAATCCTCTCACACTTCTGCCAGTGATTACTGATCACCCTCCTCTGTGCATAAGGTTGTCTACCCCTGCTCTACAGCAGTGATTAATATAGAACATAAAGCCTTAACTTTTACAAATGTTTATGACAAAATATCACTTAGGGCTAGAGCAGCCTCAGGAGTAGAGCTGAGTCAAATCAATACTCTCCCATGTAGTCTAGTCTGTGTGAATGTCTTTTATTGTTGATCACTTTGATATAATTTGCACAAACTGTATCTTCCTTACTGTGAGTGTGGCATTTAGTTTTTGTAATATATCGACATTGCTTCAACTTGCTGGGATTACATTTTTACCCAGATTATATTGTAAATGTTTTCCTGGAGAATGTTACTTCTCAATCTCAAGCCCTGTTTGTTTGTTTGCATTTTTTGCATTCTCTTTCACGTTGTTTGACTTGTTATTAAAATGTTATCTACAGTATGTAAAACAAACAAGATAAACAGAATAAGAGTCTGCACATGCATAATTATGTGTCTATGTGTGTGCAGACACTGCAGACTCTTTATCTTTTTCTCTAGGATGATTTCTAACCCCAAAAAAGTGATGTGTAATGTATGCCATTAGAAGAAAGAAGGATTACGACACAAACGTCCCCACAGCTTCCAAAAGATAATCACGTGAAGAAAAAAGGGAAAGTCCACACACGAACGGTCTTTTTTTATTTTTTTTCTTCAATATTTTAAGACCATTTTATGAAGCCCTGCATGGGCGAAACGTTAATAATAATAACATAAAATCTAAAAGAAAAAGACAGAGGGAGAGACCACCAGCCTATATATGTGTGGACAATCATTAACCTTTTTCTTCACTTGCATGTCATTAGCTCTTTCAAATTAAACAGACGTAACTAATTGAGCTGGGGAGATCATTACCTGGTTGGAGCTGGCCGGTGCCTTGCTGGTGGCCTGCACACGCTGCTGTGTGGCTGCGGCTGCAACAGGCTCTCTAGTGGCTGCAGAAACAGTGGTGGAGGCTGCAGCAGGCTGTCTAGCGGCTGCAGAGACTGCAGAAGATGCAGCAGCAGGCTGCTTAGCGGCTGCGTCTCGGGCAGCCATCTTTGCGGCCCAGGCCGTGCCAGCCTTCTCTTGTTCATTGTCCTCCTTGCGGGTGACCGGGTGACTCAGGTCATCCTCCCAGGAGCCGATGGTGGCCGCCAGGTTGGCCAGCCGGCCTCTGCGCCCCATAGGGACGTCCGAGGACGAGGTGGGGGCTGGGGGAGGAGGACACACCTCCTGTCTCTTCAGGGGGGACGGAGGGGGACCAACTGGCATGTCGTCCGCACCGTCACCTAGAAAGATTTGTAAGGAATAAACGTTAGGGATGGGATGATATTCAAATGTCATATCACGATGATTGTGACAAAAGAAACCGCGATTTTACTATCCTGCGGAGGAACGTTTGCCAAAGAAATAGCAGATCTACAAGCTCACAACGCATGTTGTGAGCTTGTAGATCGGCTATTTTTTTTGGCAAAGACATTAGATAGAGTGAAGGGAAAAAAAGACTATATCAAGTACGTATATTATAAGTACCTTTTACCAATTATAGAGGGTTTAAGTGGTACTTATTCAGGGGATATCTTAAAAGGTCCTGGAATAAATTCCTTACCAAAACATTTCTTCACCAATGTGTTTGTAAAGGTGTCTAGTAACACATCTCACAAAGACTGAAATTCAGTTTCCCTAGGAAAATGTTTGACAGCTAGGGTAATTCTGGGTCTCATTCACTCAGTCTATACACTATACTATAGGGGATAAAATCACTCCCAAAATATATGCTTTAAGTGGGATGTGAGGGACTAGGTGTTTTAATTATTCTGAATCCATTGCAAGCATTTGTATTGAACAAAAAAACATTCATTGGGCTAAAAACAGCCCATAAAATGATGGTTTAGTGATGAGTCATCACTTTTCACAGTGGTATGGGGGTCCATTTCTAGCCCAAGGAATGTTTTTGGTGCAAAACAAATGCTTGCAATGGATTCAGAATAATTAAAAACCCCTAGTTAGACCCCTCATCTCCCAGTTAAAGCATATTTTTTGGGAGTGATTTTTTCCCCTATGGTATAGCGTATAGTGAGTGAATGAGACCCAGAATTACCCTAGCTGTCAAAGATTTTCCTAGGGAAACTGAATTTCAGTCTTTGTGAGATGTGTTACTAGACACCTTTACAAACACATTGGTGAAGAATTTTTTTGGTAAGGAATTTATTCCAGGATTTGACACTATTTCTAAAGATATCCCCCGACTATACTGGATATGCAGCTCGGCAAATAAAAGATGAATTGATCCCAGTGCATGACAATATCACGATAAATTAAATCTCCACGGGGTGTGATTCTAATGTTTTTGGAGCCATGTTGAATGAAAAGCCATGCCAACGTACCCTCGTTGTCCCAACAATGCCGCTTCTCTGCCAGTCTCTGGAGGCGGGACCTCATGCCACCGCCGGCCGTGGCTGGGGGCGGGTCGTCCTTTGGCACCGCCTCCCTGTCCAGCTGCACCTGGTTTCTACCGGCGGGAACAACCGACACCTGACCTTCAGGCTCCGGGGCGGGACGCTCTGTCCACTGGGGCTCTGGGGCAGGCAGAGAGTATGTATTTTAGTGTATTATGTTCATGCTATGTAGATGAATTGGATACATGGGACCACAATGGAAACATGTTGCCGGGACACAGCTCCAAGTGCCGCGTTGTGAGCTTGTAGATCTGCTGTTTTTGAAAAATCATGAACATTTGTCAAATGTAAATATTGTCTTCTAAATCAGTGGTTCTCAAACTTTTTCATTTGTGTGCCACCAAAACTGTGGGAGGAGTAGCGCGGTAAAATAAAGTTTATCTGGAACCATGGATGGAAGAACGTGTGACTATAGTACTATATAAGTACTATAGTCACACTAACTATTGGCAGTGAAAATAGGTGAAGTAATCCAAGAATCATTTGTTTAGTATAAACTATACTAACCTTGGCTCCGTTGTGGTTCTGTGGCAGCCGATGGCGCCACCATCCTCTCAGGCTCTGGGACCTGTTCTGGAGGAGTCTGGACCACCACAGAGCTGTTCTGGAGCTGTTCTGGAGGAGTCTGGACCACCACGGGTGTCGTCTGGACCACCACGGGCCTCGCCATGGTCTGTTCTGGAGGCGTGGTCTGGACCACGGGCCATGCCATGGTCTGTTCTGGAGGCGTGTTCTGGACCACGGGACGCGTCATGCTCTTCTTCTCCAGAGAGGAGGATGAGCGCAGGCTGGCGGGCCCCGCCGGGGGCTTCCGGTCCGTGCGGGGGTCCTCCAGCTAGGGGTGGGCCATATGGAAAATTACAATATCACCATATTTTCCCAGGCTGTATCTCGATACACGATCTTATCACGACTCTTTTTCATGTTGGTTTTTATGTATTTTTGCCAGACCCAGGGGGTCGGCCTACAAAAGGCTTTGTCGGTCTGTCGGTCTGTCGGTCGGTCGGTCGGTCCCTCTTTTCCTCAGTGTGCCTGTGTTTGCCTCTGACTGCTCATCTGCCCCTCCCTTCCCTTGCTCGGCTGATTGCCTTGAGTGCCGTCACCTGTACAGGACCAGCTGAGTTGAGTTGGCTGACGAGCTGCTGACACTATAAATTCCTCAGCCCATCTACAAGCTCAGAAACATTTCCAGCTGCTCAGCCTATACAATCCTGTGTGTTCATGTGTTAGTTCAGTGCCATACTAGTGAAAACAGCCGATCTACAAGCTCTTGCTATTAAGTGTTGAAAATGTTCCGCCCCAACTCTGTCAGAGTTCCCCTTAAATTTGTTAACAATACAGGCTCTCCTGATGAGCGCAACCTTTGTTTCGTCAATAGCCCTGTGCAGGCTCTAATGGCTTTCACATCCACTAAGGAATACTTCCTTAAGTTGCATGATTCAGATCTGGTAAACAAGCCTGTCACTAATGAATTTAAAAGAGTCCTTCAGACTACAGGGGGGGGGACTGTGTCTCTGGCAGTGCTGAGGAAGGTGGTGGGTCAGTGTGTAGGGAGAAAGTATGCAGGAGCACAGGAAGATGCCAATGAATTTTGGATCTACTTACTGCAGGCCCTTGGGAAAGAAGGAGCCTCCGGGTTTGTAGACCAGTTTTCAGCTGGCAAGGAACTGCATGGTAGAAAGTTTGACAGTGTCAGTGGAAAGTGTCCACAGGGTCATATCTTTCCTCCTGGTATCCCAGCTCAGATACATTTCCTCAGTGTTGACTTGTCTCAGTCCTTGCCTCCTGGTACTATTCCTCTGTCCACTTTAATTTACAGAAAGTATCAGCAGTGTGAGTCCATTAATGCCAAGTGTCCTGAGTGCTGTCAGTGTCAGGCTAACTGCCCCATGACTGGACACTGTCAGTACAGGAAGGTCACACAGACCACTCAGCTGGTCGCTGTCCCCAGGCTGCTGACTGTAGTCTTGCCAGTCAAACAGACTGGTGTGACTGTCAACCCTAATCCCAACCTCAAACTGCTTGGTCAGAACTTCAAACTGAAGGCTGCCATCAATCATGAGGGTCAATCACGGTCATCTGGTCACTTCACCACTGTTATCTGGGATGGTAAGATGTGGCTTCGATGCAATGACGCCCACATCTTTACATACACATCAAAGCCTGAGTCAGAGAACAATTACATGTATTTCTATGAGAGGATAGATTCACCTAGTCCCAGTGCTCCCCACACAAAGTCTGACACTGACCCTCAGCCTTCCCTGATCCCCCCACAGTCAACTGTCACAACACTGGCCAGTCCTCCTCTGTACTCGGAGGTTGCTGCTAAGCCAAAAGTAAATGTGACTGCAGAGACAATCAACCCTGACCCTCAGCCCAGCCCCAAATCTACCCGAAAACAGCAGAAGAAGGATAATGTTGTAACAAAACAGTCAAACAAGTCTGCTCCTCCTACTAGTCCCCCTTCTACATTACTCACATCTCCTGTCTCTCAGCCTTCTAGCGGTCATAGAAATGTAGGGCAGCAGGAAATGGCTAATAAGAGGAAGGGTATGCGGCAGGGTAACACGCAGACAGTGAATAATTGCCAAGAAGTGCCTACCTTAAATCCAAAACCAAACATTCCAGCGGGAACTAATATTAAATTACAAAATAGGTTTGCACCTTTAATTAACACTGAATTTTGCAAGGGTTGCGAAAAACAGGTAATCCACATTCTGAAACATCTTTCACACAAAAAGGAATGTCAGATACATTATGATATGGATGACTTAAAACAACAGGCCAAGGATAAAGCAAAGACAAAAAATAAAGCTAGAAAGCTTGATTCAAGGCAAAAAGCAAGGGATGAAAATCCTGAACTTTTTAAAGAAGGAAGAGCAAGAAGTAAGGACAGAAGTAGGAAAGGAGCTAGGGATGAAAATCCTGAACTTTGCAAGGGTTGCGAAAAACAGGTAATCCACATTCTGAAACATCTTTCACAAAAAAAGGAATGTCAGATACATTATGATATGGATGACTTAAAACAACAGGCCAAGGATAAAGCAAAGACAAAAAATAAAGCTAGAAAGCTTGATTCAAGGCAAAAAGCAAGGGATGAAAATCCTGACCTTTTTAAAGAAGGAAGAGCAAGAAGTAAGGACAGAAGTACTGTCCTGTCTTAGCCGTCTGTCTGCCTGTCACTGTCCTGTCTTAGTCCTCTGCCTGTCTTACTGTCACTGTCCTGTCTTAGTCCTCTGCCTGTCTTACTGTCACTGTCCTGTCTTAGTCCTCTGCCTGTCTTACTGTCACTGTCCTGTCTTAGTCCTCTGCCTGTCTGACTGTCACTGTCCTGTTTTAGTCCTCTGCCTGTCTGACTGTCACTGTCCTGTTTTAGTCCTCTGTCTGTCTGACTGTCACTGTCCTGTCTCTGTCCTCTGTCTGTCTATCACCCCCCCCCCCCTTCCCCATGGATCAACACCTTATCGTGGTGGGGAGGTTTGCGTGCCTTAAGGATCCCACAAGCTATACCAGCTGGAGTCTTGCACTCCTGCCAGCGTCACGCTTGCCGGACAGGTCAAAGGAGAGAGGCCAGACTAAGATTGATCCACCCCCCCCCCCCCCTTCCTTGCATTCTGATTTTCATTGCGGGTCTGGCAGAACCAGGTGACCTGGTCTAGTTTTACTTATTTAAGAGGTTTCCTTTTTCCAGGCAACCAAATGATCTTTTTCATTATTTGCATCTCATATGACATGCACATGACAAAGCTAAACGGGTCACCATGGCTGGCCTCTCACACAGTTATCTTATGAGGGTTATCATCATCTCCTGGACAACAAGACCCAGGAAGGACCCACTGACTGCCACAGTTTCCCTAATCAGGCCTAGAATGATTGTATACTTTAACTATTGAAAAATAGCAGATGCCGCACTGTGAGCTTGTAGATCTGCTATTTTCTTTTGCAAGTCTTTGAATATATCGTTTTAAAAGCAAACATTTGTAATTGTAACTCAAATATTTGCTTCTACAACATATTTTGAGATGGGGGTCCACGGCCAAATGCATGTCATTTTGGAGGTCCTTGACATGAAAAAGTTTGAATCAGTGATTCAGAAGAAGGATTTAGAAGACATTTATAGAATCGGGTTCACCATTTTTTTTTTAAATAGCAGATCTACAAGCTCACCGCGCGGCACTTGTGAGCTTGTAGCTTTAATGGGTTTAAATGAGTTATTTAATTAGAAATTAACGGTTAGAACAGCAAGATGCCTCTGCTATGTTATGTTTACAATACTGGTTCTCAGTGTCCAGGGTTTGGGGACCCCCAGGGGTCTGCTTGCTTCTATTTCAGGTTAAATTAACACTGAAGATTTACAGAGTAGATTGAGGTCTCAGATATATATTTTTTAATGAAATGTGCGTCTACTGTGTGTGACCTAATGCTAATTGCAAATTAATAAAACTGGCTGTCATTGAAATTGGAAAAAGGTTGAGAAAATGGTGCTTTTACAACACAGCAGTAAACACTATCAGCTGACCAGACACACATCACTCAAAGATCATATTTGGAAGCCACCAGCCCTGGCCATGGGAGCTTAGAATAGTGACCACCACAAAGCAAACACAACAAAACAAGCACGTATATAGGACTGTATGTGTTATACTTTTAGCTTCACTGTATAATTATCGCTCTATAACATTGTGCAAACTGTTAATAAAGAGTATTCAATCAATCAAAAATGATAACTAGTCAAACAAAGAGTAGTCAGTATTGTGGCTTTTTTCCCCTCCCACATCACTAATCCTTTACAAATGAATATAATAAGACAAATAAATACCAATGAGGATGTTTCTATGCATGCTCATCAACAGCACAACAACTCTCTTATGATTGACGTTTCAGCATTTAGTTATTATTCAGTCGAGCGAATATTGAATTATTGATATGTTGACAGTTGACCACGAAACAATGGACACGTGAAAAGAGGTAGTCGTTCAGGGCGTGTCGTGGTCAATTCAGCGATTATTAACAATAACGATTACTATTATCAGCATAATACACATTGATTGTGGTTTTATTATAAACTGTAAATAAACTTTACACCATCTGAAAACCACTCTTTGTTCAACGGTTTGCCCATTTTCGTGCTGACTTAACTGACAACAACAACAAGCAGGCTAACGTTCGTTAGCTTGCAGCAGAGGCGTCAATTGGGTATGGCAAGCTATGGCAGCTGCCATAACCTTGGCTACAAGGGGGAAATAATAAAATGTACTTTTCATCGTGCCTGTTGCTAAGGTATGGCAACATTACTGGTGTCTTGCACGCGCTTAGTTTTTTTCTAAGCTGACGCCGCTGGCTTGCAGTGCTACTAGCATTAGTAACGCAGTGAAAGTGCAAATAAAAAGCCTTAAAACCTTGGCCTCACCTCGGTAAAAGGATCCATTGCGTCCCGGAGACGAGCCCTGTGTTACAGCTACGTGTAAAAACAACTGTAGATGTTGTTTTAATGTGTATTGTGTAATAATAAACTAACTACTGAACGCAGTCTCTCCTCTCCCTCCGTTCAACACAAACAACTCTCCTGACTTCAAATTTTTAATTTCAGCGCTGAGCGCCAGTGCGCATGCGCAGCCCTTGACGGTCTACGTGAAGCGTCGCGGAGGACCAATCACAGAGCCGAGGCGTCGTCACCACTGTTTCCGTATCCGCTTTGGGCCGGATGTGATAAGGTTTTGGGGGAAATGAATGATTTGTATAGCAAATAGAACTGAAAGGAGTGTCAATGTGCTGTGTGAAGCGCGAAGAGCCCGCCTATTGTTTCCGTATCCGCTCCAATGCAATGTGTACAAACCGGATCAGCAACTAGAGAACGACGCCCATAATCCCCATAGCCATACGTTACTTCCGACTACTTCAATGCAACAATTACAACGTTACAAACCGACCAATGGGGAAGGCTTCCCTAGAACATCGAGACGGGTATGGCTGCAGGCCTGGAGTCACCTCCCTCAGCAGATCTTTCTTGTCAGATCTCCCTTCTCAGACCGGAAGCGACCGGAAGCGTGTACAACGGCAAGTCTGCAGGGTCAAAAATACTAAACCATATAATTACGCTCTTGGACGCTGTGGCTACGCAGGTGCGGGAAATCAAACATAATTGGATGGAACGCGTGGATGGAACCGAGTGCATCATGGCGGCCATGAACGAGGTGGGTATCGTTTTTATACAAAAATAAAGCATTTAAACCGATTTAAACAGTAAAATCTAACGTTTTAGCCATGCAGATAGTTTATAAAGTTACATTTGAAACGTGCAGCTGATACTGTCTGTCTGTAATTGGGTTAACACGTGTTTACTTGAAGAAACAGAGTTGACAAGGAAATAATGAATGAATTAATTACTTCAATGACAAGATTTAGCAAGTGAGCTTTCTGTGGCTGTTTTGTATTGCAATCCTGAGACTGCATGGGCCAACAGTTCAAACTAGGTTTTGACAACAATCAATGATCCAAAGAAAGGACATGCACATACTAATAATCAACTCCAAAAGTGCCCACTTTTGGGATCACGATAAAGATTTGTTCTCAAGCTGGTGTCATTTTAATTACTTTTTGTTCTTCAAGTCAAACATAATTTGTAAATATCTAGCCTAGTTAGTTTACAGACTTTATGTTCAGGACAAGTGCAGAGATTCTGTGCGTTTACACTTGGCCACATGTATTAGTGTAAAGGGAATGGTAAAATAAAACCTTTCCCCTCCATTTTTGGCCATGCATTCTAATGAATCATGATTATTTTAATTTAGACAGTTTACAAAAAATTAAATTCTAAATGAATATAATGCCTGTAGTCAAATTGTATTGTACCCCATAAGAGAAAGTGTGCCCTAGACCAATGGTTCTCAACCCTTTCAGGCCACAACCCCCAAAATAATCATATTTCAACTGGGGACCCAGTTGGCATTACATTTAGTTTGACTCCATCTGTTCCATTGTGAAAATAGCCGATCAACATGCTCACAACGCCTCGCAACGAGAGGCGGTGTGAGCATGTAGATCTGCTATTTTCACAATTTCAGCCACTAATATTTGACAATTTTACCAATGTTTGACCAGAGGTACTAAAAAGGTCTTTAAAGTCCTTAAATTGTCACTTAGGAAATGTGCAGATACCCTGCACACACTTTTACTGTATGTTGCTTTGTTTACTGTTGAATGTAACATTTAGCTTAACATCTGGGGACCCCCACCAAAATAATTTGGGGACAGTACGGTTCTCAACCTGTGGGTCGGTCGGCAAATTATTTTGGGGGTCCCCAGATGATTAACTTAATGTGCAACATTGTTTTCTCTCAACAGTAAACAAACCAACAGAGTTTAAGTGGTTTTATGCACATGTTCTAAAGTGACAATTTAAGGACTTTTTAATGCCTCTAAAATGACAAATTAAACATTGGCCAAATTGTCAAATATTAGTGGCAGACATTGTGAAAATAGCCGATCTACATGCTCACAACGCCGAGGTGTTGTGAGCATGTACATCTGCTATTTTCACAATAGAACCATGTTATACAAAATGTAATGCCTCAACTCTTCAGTGCTCGTCACAGTCGTCAGGGTGGGGGGGACTCCAGTTAAAATATGAATATTTTGGGGGGTCACGGCCTGAAAAGGCTGAGAACCACTGCCCTAGAACAAGAGCAACACAAAAATAAATTGGTGCATTGTTAAATGCAGGACTGTTTATTTTTCCTATATTTTTCCTTCAGGTCCATAGCAGTGTTTTTCATAAAACAAACCCACCGCAGGTGACCAGATGCACTGAGTGCTGTGCACTATTCCACTGCCCCCTTTGCCCCACTGGCTTCTACAAGCCAGCTCTGAGAGAGGCCAAGGTTTTGCAGCACTTGGAGGTGCATAAAAAAAATGCTCTCCAATGTAACGGTTAGTTACCCTCTATTAGCTTTGTGCTATGCCATTATCACTTGTTTGTTCTAAGTAAGCTTACTCATAATATCTTCACATACTAGTGTTGGAGCTTGGAAGTATAGGGTTTATACTTCCTTATTTTTTGTCTTTTAATTTCCTTAAATACTTGGACCCACCTCCAAACCTTTTTTTAAAGCCAGTCCATCTCCTTTATTTACTTTCCTTGGTTAGGAGGGGTGGTGGGGTTAGGTCTTGTTTAACACTTAAATCCCTAGACCTGTCTAGTCTGTAACACTCATTACCTTTTATTTCATAGAGAAACCACACACCACACAATGTTGGACATGTTGCTTCTGTGTCTTTCTAGATTTCTACATAACGAAATGCCATCAGGCCTGCAGGACCGGAAGTGTTGGCCATTTCCACTGCCCTTTCTGCAGTAGAACATTAATCAGGAAGGTGGATGCAGAGAGGCACTTGCAGCAGTGCCGACCACTGCCTGCACTGCCTGTTTCCCAGGTGCATAAGCCTCTGTCACAGCTGGGTGTTTTCCCCACTATTCACTTAATGTTTGGGTTCATCTGACCGTGTCCTTAAATTTTGTAAAGATGTTGCATTCTTTTATATTATATGTCAAAGCTCAGCTCCTCCAGTAGGCAACGTTAAAACACTGTGCAGAGTTAAGACCGTGTCAACCAATGTACTATACATACATTTTTGTTTTATTTGTGCACCTTGACATAATACCATATGAATTAAAATGTTGCTGCAAATGTACATATGTGATTTTCATGATCAGGATAGATGTTGGTTAAAAGGATTATTTTTGAAAGTAATTTAATTACAAATTGTTGTACATGTATGGCATTACCTGTTTTAGGTGTGTGTTGAAAACCCTGTCAGAGGTTGAACTTTTGACTGTTTTTGTCTCAGGTAGAGGAGAGACCTGGAGAAATCAAAAAAAGTGATCCCATCCCTGATGGACAGGAGGAGACGGATGTAGCTGGACGAAGAAAGGAGGACAAAGGTGAAGTTGGAGGAAGACAGGAGGAGACGGATGTAGCTGGACGAAGAAAGGAGGACAAAGGTGAAGATGGAGGAAGACAGGAGGAGACGGATGTAGCTGGACGAAGAAAGGAGGACAAAGGTGAAGATGGAGGAAGACAGGAGGAGACGGATGTAGCTGGACGAAGAAAGGAGGACAAAGGTGAAGTTGGAGGAAGACAGGAGGAGACGGATGTAGCTGGACGAAGAAAGGAGGACAAAGGTGAAGATGGAGGAAGACAGGAGGAAACGGGTGAAGATGGAGGAAGACAGGAGGACATGGGTGAAGATGGAGGAAGACAGGAGGACTGCAGCCCTAACCCTCTCCGCAGAGTGCGGCGAGCTAAAACAAGTAGGCGCATTTGTCCATACTGCAATGTAGAGATATTAAAAAAGAACATGAAGAAACACATTTATAGGAAACATAAAGACTCTGCTGTTCGAGACATTAATGCAGATTCTCATCTAGATGCCATATGCATAGATGTCAATAATGGCATGTATGCTGTAAAGAAATCCTTTATTGGCAAATTCGTACCTCTACATGTGCAAAAGAAAACCTGGGGTCAAGAGCATCGCATAAGGTGTGAGTCCAATGAGTGCAAGAGGGACTGCGACTTTGCGTTCCGGAGTGGCATAATGTCGTTCCAGTGCCACCATGTCCGCTCTTTGGACTACTGCAAAGAAAATGCTATCCAGACAGCACTCCACGAAGACACCTTAAATGAGATGATTAGAACCAAGTGGTTTGGCGAAAACAAAAAACGGCAGTGTATCCAGCTCCAGTTAGAGGCAGCCCGTGCCAGTGTACCTGTGACTGTAGATGTTACAATGCAGTCAGAACACAAGCGCTTCATTTCAGTCTACGAACCCGTCATAAGTTACTACAGCCGACTTGGGAGAGTCATTGTGACTTATGACACACAACTGAATACATGGCACTGTCTATGTGCAAATCCTAGAATGTCTTGTATTCACAAGTACATGGCCAAATGGCATCTATTTCAGACACAGGGACATCTCTTCAGGAAGGCACAGTGCACAGGGATGACATCAGAGAATGGGCAAGAACCATTATCTTCAAATGTGGGCATAACGTATCCTCCTGAGGATATAAACCTATTACGCAGGATGGTCTTGTACATCAAATCCTCAAAGAAATACCCACCTGTCTTACCTGACGATGTCCTGTCCATCAAAAATGAAGACTATCCACAGAAGCTTGTTCCTCTGGAGACTGTGTGCTCTGCATGTCCGGGAAACACAGTTCTTGGACCACCAGTTCTCATCACACCACAAGCACAGATTATTTCAATGACAGGTGTTCTGAAAGGTTAGCTAACACTTGTGTTTTGTAACTTGTGGGGGTGGGAGACAAACACTGAAAAACAAAATGGACTGACCCCCTACTCCTCTTCTCAGGTGTCCACACATACTGCAGAGAGTGTAGCCAATGCGGGATGCTGTATAGATACCAGGAGTTTCAACATGGGTTGCACAACTTCGATGATGGCGTAATTTTGAGCTTAAATCTTTGCATCTTCCTCCGTAACTTACTCCAGGTATCTTTATCTCTCTATATAAGCAGCCTTTTCTTATCGTACAAATATAATGGCTCGGTAATGTCAATTAAGTTATATATTTGAACATTGACACAGTGAGAGTGAATGCTTTGCATATGTAATTGATCCCCCCCCTTTTTTGCAGTTTTGTTAGTTTTTGTTTGTTTATTTTGTTTAGTGTAGTTTTCTCACAATAAGGTATAAATCAATGTATTTTGCTGCTGTTTAGCCGTTGCACACTAAATGCTTTTTTGGACCCATTATCTTTTACAGGCTCATACAGCTGTCGGGCGAGTGTTTGATGCCCTTGAAGAAAGCTTCAAAACACCTCTGCCAAGCAGGGATCGACTCCTTCATGCATATCTGCATTTCGAGGCGCTCACGGCACACGAATACAAATATTCATGCGTTAACTGTGGAAACTTCCCACCTGTAGTGGTCATGGATCTCCACAAGAAGGAGGTGTTCAGCTTGCCATGTAAGTGTCTTTTGTGGTATAAAACAATATAGTCTAAGAAGTGTAATTTAAACATTTTATTGAAGCCAACACAGATATTAATGACACTGTTTTGTGTATCCTTTAAGTCAGTGATATTGAGCCAGTCCCGGAGGACTACACAGGGGAGGTGAACGTTGAAGATTTCTGGGATTCTGTGTCCATGGACCTGCTTGGCAGAGGGCTTACGTCAAGTAAGTGTGTTTCTATATCTTGTGTAGATGTCTCTGTTTCAGTAGAAGCCTCTGAATTGGAAAGACAATAACTTGCTTGAAACTAAAACAATGCATTGCAGCTACAAAAGCATGTTCTTTATATGCATTACATTTCCTTCTGGCTAACAGGTAACCGGAAGAACCCTTTCACCGTCCACCCAAGCTATCACTTTTGGTCACCTTGGATTGGGCGAGGCACAAGAAGGTCCAACACTGTGCTGAATACCGAATACCTCAAAGCTAAAGGTCCAAGGCACCCAGCAGAGGCAGCGGATGTCTGTGTAACCGAAGATAGACTCCTCTACGAATTGATGGGTTTGAAGGTACGATAATGACTTAAAGGAGTGGTTCACCCCCAAAATGCCCTTTTTTCTATTGATAACTCACACCATGGAGACTTGAATGGAGCCAAAGTGACTTTTCAGGCAGCTAAATACATTTAAATTGAGGGGCTAATGTTCCACATTAGTTAATTTATTGTTTCTCTTAACCTACACAGATGGACGATGTGAAGAAGCTCTGCCACGAATGTGGTATTGACTCTTCGAATGGTTCAAAGATGGATCTCATCCTGCGCCTCAGGACTGAGATGCAAAACAGACAGTCGTATGACAGAGTCTTTGAGAAGATCTGGGGAGCATCAGGTGAAAGCTTTGCATTTTTTGGGCTTGTCATTCAGATTCAATGGTCATTGCTGATTGATATTCACCATACTTATGTTTATTATACGTTTTCCTAATTGTTTAACTTGTTTCTATCCATCAAGGTGGTTTGGCTGCCATAATGTGTCCCTGTGGCGTAGTATACAGCCTTAAATTTAACGTCAGAGCTGAGGGCCCTAGAGACTTCGCTGATATGCTGCTCTCGTGGAAACACCTCCCAAATATTTCGGTCTACGACTTCGCAAGAGGTCTTGTGAACCACACCAATCCAAGAGTTGTCAACCACCCTAATGGAAGAGGGACATTACCCATTCCATTCCAGCCCTATGAAGGCCGTCTTGCTCCTCCAACACCTGCAAACATACAGGCGGCTAAGGACAAGATTCTGAAAGTCAACCTTCCTTGGCTTCTGGAGCCAAATGCCGGCAACGCTGAAGATGACAGCCATCCTGTTACGAAGTCTTCTGAACATTATGTCTTATGTGACAGGCTTCATGAAAACAACAGCAAGGATGAAAAGGATCTGCTTCGGAGGATAGAGCTCGTCCCAGAGTTGGCAGGTCTGTCGTCACCACTGTTTCCGTATCCGCTTTGGGCCGGATGTGATAAGGTTTTGGGGGAAATGAATGATTTGTATAGCAAATAGAACTGAAAGGAGTGTCAATGTGCTGTGTGAAGCGCGAAGAGCCCGCCTATTGTTTCCGTATCCGCTCCAATGCAATGTGTACAAACCGGATCAGCAACTAGAGAACGACGCCCATAATCCCCATAGCCATACGTTACTTCCGACTACTTCAATGCAACAATTACAACGTTACAAACCGACCAATGGGGAAGGCTTCCCTAGAACATCGAGACGGGTATGGCTGCAGGCCTGGAGTCACCTCCCTCAGCAGATCTTTCTTGTCAGATCTCCCTTCTCAGACCGGAAGCGACCGGAAGCGTGTACAACGGCAAGTCTGCAGGGTCAAAAATACTAAACCATATAATTACGCTCTTGGACGCTGTGGCTACGCAGGTGCGGGAAATCAAACATAATTGGATGGAACGCGTGGATGGAACCGAGTGCATCATGGCGGCCATGAACGAGGTGGGTATCGTTTTTATACAAAAATAAAGCATTTAAACCGATTTAAACAGTAAAATCTAACGTTTTAGCCATGCAGATAGTTTATAAAGTTACATTTGAAACGTGCAGCTGATACTGTCTGTCTGTAATTGGGTTAACACGTGTTTACTTGAAGAAACAGAGTTGACAAGGAAATAATGAATGAATTAATTACTTCAATGACAAGATTGTGATACAGCAAATACTGATTCACAATGTCTTTAACATTGTGATGCAAAAAGTATTTAGCAAGTGAGCTTTCTGTGGCTGTTTTGTATTGCAATCCTGAGACTGCATGGGCCAACAGTTCAAACTAGGTTTTGACAACAATCAATGATCCAAAGAAAGGACATGCACATACTAATAATCAACTCCAAAAGTGCCCACTTTTGGGATCACGATAAAGATTTGTTCTCAAGCTGGTGTCATTTTAATTACTTTTTGTTCTTCAAGTCAAACATAATTTGTAAATATCTAGCCTAGTTAGTTTACAGACTTTATGTTCAGGACAAGTGCAGAGATTCTGTGCGTTTACACTTGGCCACATGTATTAGTGTAAAGGGAATGGTAAAATAAAACCTTTCCCCTCCATTTTTGGCCATGCATTCTAATGAATCATGATTATTTTAATTTAGACAGTTTACAAAAAATTAAATTCTAAATGAATATAATGCCTGTAGTCAAATTGTATTGTACCCCATAAGAGAAAGTGTGCCCTAGACCAATGGTTCTCAACCCTTTCAGGCCACAACCCCCAAAATAATCATATTTCAACTGGGGACCCAGTTGGCATTACATTTAGTTTGACTCCATCTGTTCCATTGTGAAAATAGCCGATCAACATGCTCACAACGCCTCGCAACGAGAGGCGGTGTGAGCATGTAGATCTGCTATTTTCACAATTTCAGCCACTAATATTTGACAATTTTACCAATGTTTGACCAGAGGTACTAAAAAGGTCTTTAAAGTCCTTAAATTGTCACTTAGGAAATGTGCAGATACCCTGCACACACTTTTACTGTATGTTGCTTTGTTTACTGTTGAATGTAACATTTAGCTTAACATCTGGGGACCCCCACCAAAATAATTTGGGGACAGTACGGTTCTCAACCTGTGGGTCGGTCGGCAAATTATTTTGGGGGTCCCCAGATGATTAACTTAATGTGCAACATTGTTTTCTCTCAACAGTAAACAAACCAACAGAGTTTAAGTGGTTTTATGCACATGTTCTAAAGTGACAATTTAAGGACTTTTTAATGCCTCTAAAATGACAAATTAAACATTGGCCAAATTGTCAAATATTAGTGGCAGACATTGTGAAAATAGCCGATCTACATGCTCACAACGCCGAGGTGTTGTGAGCATGTACATCTGCTATTTTCACAATAGAACCATGTTATACAAAATGTAATGCCTCAACTCTTCAGTGCTCGTCACAGTCGTCAGGGTGGGGGGGACTCCAGTTAAAATATGAATATTTTGGGGGGTCACGGCCTGAAAAGGCTGAGAACCACTGCCCTAGAACAAGAGCAACACAAAAATAAATTGGTGCATTGTTAAATGCAGGACTGTTTATTTTTCCTATATTTTTCCTTCAGGTCCATAGCAGTGTTTTTCATAAAACAAACCCACCGCAGGTGACCAGATGCACTGAGTGCTGTGCACTATTCCACTGCCCCCTTTGCCCCACTGGCTTCTACAAGCCAGCTCTGAGAGAGGCCAAGGTTTTGCAGCACTTGGAGGTGCATAAAAAAAATGCTCTCCAATGTAACGGTTAGTTACCCTCTATTAGCTTTGTGCTATGCCATTATCACTTGTTTGTTCTAAGTAAGCTTACTCATAATATCTTCACATACTAGTGTTGGAGCTTGGAAGTATAGGGTTTATACTTCCTTATTTTTTGTCTTTTAATTTCCTTAAATACTTGGACCCACCTCCAAACCTTTTTTTAAAGCCAGTCCATCTCCTTTATTTACTTTCCTTGGTTAGGAGGGGTGGTGGGGTTAGGTCTTGTTTAACACTTAAATCCCTAGACCTGTCTAGTCTGTAACACTCATTACCTTTTATTTCATAGAGAAACCACACACCACACAATGTTGGACATGTTGCTTCTGTGTCTTTCTAGATTTCTACATAACGAAATGCCATCAGGCCTGCAGGACCGGAAGTGTTGGCCATTTCCACTGCCCTTTCTGCAGTAGAACATTAATCAGGAAGGTGGATGCAGAGAGGCACTTGCAGCAGTGCCGACCACTGCCTGCACTGCCTGTTTCCCAGGTGCATAAGCCTCTGTCACAGCTGGGTGTTTTCCCCACTATTCACTTAATGTTTGGGTTCATCTGACCGTGTCCTTAAATTTTGTAAAGATGTTGCATTCTTTTATATTATATGTCAAAGCTCAGCTCCTCCAGTAGGCAACGTTAAAACACTGTGCAGAGTTAAGACCGTGTCAACCAATGTACTATACATACATTTTTGTTTTATTTGTGCACCTTGACATAATACCATATGAATTAAAATGTTGCTGCAAATGTACATATGTGATTTTCATGATCAGGATAGATGTTGGTTAAAAGGATTATTTTTGAAAGTAATTTAATTACAAATTGTTGTACATGTATGGCATTACCTGTTTTAGGTGTGTGTTGAAAACCCTGTCAGAGGTTGAACTTTTGACTGTTTTTGTCTCAGGTAGAGGAGAGACCTGGAGAAATCAAAAAAAGTGATCCCATCCCTGATGGACAGGAGGAGACGGATGTAGCTGGACGAAGAAAGGAGGACAAAGGTGAAGTTGGAGGAAGACAGGAGGAGACGGATGTAGCTGGACGAAGAAAGGAGGACAAAGGTGAAGATGGAGGAAGACAGGAGGAGACGGATGTAGCTGGACGAAGAAAGGAGGACAAAGGTGAAGATGGAGGAAGACAGGAGGAGACGGATGTAGCTGGACGAAGAAAGGAGGACAAAGGTGAAGTTGGAGGAAGACAGGAGGAGACGGATGTAGCTGGACGAAGAAAGGAGGACAAAGGTGAAGATGGAGGAAGACAGGAGGAAACGGGTGAAGATGGAGGAAGACAGGAGGACATGGGTGAAGATGGAGGAAGACAGGAGGACTGCAGCCCTAACCCTCTCCGCAGAGTGCGGCGAGCTAAAACAAGTAGGCGCATTTGTCCATACTGCAATGTAGAGATATTAAAAAAGAACATGAAGAAACACATTTATAGGAAACATAAAGACTCTGCTGTTCGAGACATTAATGCAGATTCTCATCTAGATGCCATATGCATAGATGTCAATAATGGCATGTATGCTGTAAAGAAATCCTTTATTGGCAAATTCGTACCTCTACATGTGCAAAAGAAAACCTGGGGTCAAGAGCATCGCATAAGGTGTGAGTCCAATGAGTGCAAGAGGGACTGCGACTTTGCGTTCCGGAGTGGCATAATGTCGTTCCAGTGCCACCATGTCCGCTCTTTGGACTACTGCAAAGAAAATGCTATCCAGACAGCACTCCACGAAGACACCTTAAATGAGATGATTAGAACCAAGTGGTTTGGCGAAAACAAAAAACGGCAGTGTATCCAGCTCCAGTTAGAGGCAGCCCGTGCCAGTGTACCTGTGACTGTAGATGTTACAATGCAGTCAGAACACAAGCGCTTCATTTCAGTCTACGAACCCGTCATAAGTTACTACAGCCGACTTGGGAGAGTCATTGTGACTTATGACACACAACTGAATACATGGCACTGTCTATGTGCAAATCCTAGAATGTCTTGTATTCACAAGTACATGGCCAAATGGCATCTATTTCAGACACAGGGACATCTCTTCAGGAAGGCACAGTGCACAGGGATGACATCAGAGAATGGGCAAGAACCATTATCTTCAAATGTGGGCATAACGTATCCTCCTGAGGATATAAACCTATTACGCAGGATGGTCTTGTACATCAAATCCTCAAAGAAATACCCACCTGTCTTACCTGACGATGTCCTGTCCATCAAAAATGAAGACTATCCACAGAAGCTTGTTCCTCTGGAGACTGTGTGCTCTGCATGTCCGGGAAACACAGTTCTTGGACCACCAGTTCTCATCACACCACAAGCACAGATTATTTCAATGACAGGTGTTCTGAAAGGTTAGCTAACACTTGTGTTTTGTAACTTGTGGGGGTGGGAGACAAACACTGAAAAACAAAATGGACTGACCCCCTACTCCTCTTCTCAGGTGTCCACACATACTGCAGAGAGTGTAGCCAATGCGGGATGCTGTATAGATACCAGGAGTTTCAACATGGGTTGCACAACTTCGATGATGGCGTAATTTTGAGCTTAAATCTTTGCATCTTCCTCCGTAACTTACTCCAGGTATCTTTATCTCTCTATATAAGCAGCCTTTTCTTATCGTACAAATATAATGGCTCGGTAATGTCAATTAAGTTATATATTTGAACATTGACACAGTGAGAGTGAATGCTTTGCATATGTAATTGATCCCCCCCCTTTTTTGCAGTTTTGTTAGTTTTTGTTTGTTTATTTTGTTTAGTGTAGTTTTCTCACAATAAGGTATAAATCAATGTATTTTGCTGCTGTTTAGCCGTTGCACACTAAATGCTTTTTTGGACCCATTATCTTTTACAGGCTCATACAGCTGTCGGGCGAGTGTTTGATGCCCTTGAAGAAAGCTTCAAAACACCTCTGCCAAGCAGGGATCGACTCCTTCATGCATATCTGCATTTCGAGGCGCTCACGGCACACGAATACAAATATTCATGCGTTAACTGTGGAAACTTCCCACCTGTAGTGGTCATGGATCTCCACAAGAAGGAGGTGTTCAGCTTGCCATGTAAGTGTCTTTTGTGGTATAAAACAATATAGTCTAAGAAGTGTAATTTAAACATTTTATTGAAGCCAACACAGATATTAATGACACTGTTTTGTGTATCCTTTAAGTCAGTGATATTGAGCCAGTCCCGGAGGACTACACAGGGGAGGTGAACGTTGAAGATTTCTGGGATTCTGTGTCCATGGACCTGCTTGGCAGAGGGCTTACGTCAAGTAAGTGTGTTTCTATATCTTGTGTAGATGTCTCTGTTTCAGTAGAAGCCTCTGAATTGGAAAGACAATAACTTGCTTGAAACTAAAACAATGCATTGCAGCTACAAAAGCATGTTCTTTATATGCATTACATTTCCTTCTGGCTAACAGGTAACCGGAAGAACCCTTTCACCGTCCACCCAAGCTATCACTTTTGGTCACCTTGGATTGGGCGAGGCACAAGAAGGTCCAACACTGTGCTGAATACCGAATACCTCAAAGCTAAAGGTCCAAGGCACCCAGCAGAGGCAGCGGATGTCTGTGTAACCGAAGATAGACTCCTCTACGAATTGATGGGTTTGAAGGTACGATAATGACTTAAAGGAGTGGTTCACCCCCAAAATGCCCTTTTTTCTATTGATAACTCACACCATGGAGACTTGAATGGAGCCAAAGTGACTTTTCAGGCAGCTAAATACATTTAAATTGAGGGGCTAATGTTCCACATTAGTTAATTTATTGTTTCTCTTAACCTACACAGATGGACGATGTGAAGAAGCTCTGCCACGAATGTGGTATTGACTCTTCGAATGGTTCAAAGATGGATCTCATCCTGCGCCTCAGGACTGAGATGCAAAACAGACAGTCGTATGACAGAGTCTTTGAGAAGATCTGGGGAGCATCAGGTGAAAGCTTTGCATTTTTTGGGCTTGTCATTCAGATTCAATGGTCATTGCTGATTGATATTCACCATACTTATGTTTATTATACGTTTTCCTAATTGTTTAACTTGTTTCTATCCATCAAGGTGGTTTGGCTGCCATAATGTGTCCCTGTGGCGTAGTATACAGCCTTAAATTTAACGTCAGAGCTGAGGGCCCTAGAGACTTCGCTGATATGCTGCTCTCGTGGAAACACCTCCCAAATATTTCGGTCTACGACTTCGCAAGAGGTCTTGTGAACCACACCAATCCAAGAGTTGTCAACCACCCTAATGGAAGAGGGACATTACCCATTCCATTCCAGCCCTATGAAGGCCGTCTTGCTCCTCCAACACCTGCAAACATACAGGCGGCTAAGGACAAGATTCTGAAAGTCAACCTTCCTTGGCTTCTGGAGCCAAATGCCGGCAACGCTGAAGATGACAGCCATCCTGTTACGAAGTCTTCTGAACATTATGTCTTATGTGACAGGCTTCATGAAAACAACAGCAAGGATGAAAAGGATCTGCTTCGGAGGATAGAGCTCGTCCCAGAGTTGGCAGGTCTGTCGTCACCACTGTTTCCGTATCCGCTTTGGGCCGGATGTGATAAGGTTTTGGGGGAAATGAATGATTTGTATAGCAAATAGAACTGAAAGGAGTGTCAATGTGCTGTGTGAAGCGCGAAGAGCCCGCCTATTGTTTCCGTATCCGCTCCAATGCAATGTGTACAAACCGGATCAGCAACTAGAGAACGACGCCCATAATCCCCATAGCCATACGTTACTTCCGACTACTTCAATGCAACAATTACAACGTTACAAACCGACCAATGGGGAAGGCTTCCCTAGAACATCGAGACGGGTATGGCTGCAGGCCTGGAGTCACCTCCCTCAGCAGATCTTTCTTGTCAGATCTCCCTTCTCAGACCGGAAGCGACCGGAAGCGTGTACAACGGCAAGTCTGCAGGGTCAAAAATACTAAACCATATAATTACGCTCTTGGACGCTGTGGCTACGCAGGTGCGGGAAATCAAACATAATTGGATGGAACGCGTGGATGGAACCGAGTGCATCATGGCGGCCATGAACGAGGTGGGTATCGTTTTTATACAAAAATAAAGCATTTAAACCGATTTAAACAGTAAAATCTAACGTTTTAGCCATGCAGATAGTTTATAAAGTTACATTTGAAACGTGCAGCTGATACTGTCTGTCTGTAATTGGGTTAACACGTGTTTACTTGAAGAAACAGAGTTGACAAGGAAATAATGAATGAATTAATTACTTCAATGACAAGATTGTGATACAGCAAATACTGATTCACAATGTCTTTAACATTGTGATGCAAAAAGTATTTAGCAAGTGAGCTTTCTGTGGCTGTTTTGTATTGCAATCCTGAGACTGCATGGGCCAACAGTTCAAACTAGGTTTTGACAACAATCAATGATCCAAAGAAAGGACATGCACATACTAATAATCAACTCCAAAAGTGCCCACTTTTGGGATCACGATAAAGATTTGTTCTCAAGCTGGTGTCATTTTAATTACTTTTTGTTCTTCAAGTCAAACATAATTTGTAAATATCTAGCCTAGTTAGTTTACAGACTTTATGTTCAGGACAAGTGCAGAGATTCTGTGCGTTTACACTTGGCCACATGTATTAGTGTAAAGGGAATGGTAAAATAAAACCTTTCCCCTCCATTTTTGGCCATGCATTCTAATGAATCATGATTATTTTAATTTAGACAGTTTACAAAAAATTAAATTCTAAATGAATATAATGCCTGTAGTCAAATTGTATTGTACCCCATAAGAGAAAGTGTGCCCTAGACCAATGGTTCTCAACCCTTTCAGGCCACAACCCCCAAAATAATCATATTTCAACTGGGGACCCAGTTGGCATTACATTTAGTTTGACTCCATCTGTTCCATTGTGAAAATAGCCGATCAACATGCTCACAA
This sequence comes from Nannobrachium achirus, assembly GCF_963921795.1. Lineage (NCBI taxonomy): Eukaryota > Metazoa > Chordata > Actinopteri > Myctophiformes > Myctophidae > Nannobrachium > Nannobrachium achirus. The sequence goes on along the minus strand of NC_137819.1, from coordinate 7,681,150 downwards.
CGCCTCGCAACGAGAGGCGGTGTGAGCATGTAGATCTGCTATTTTCACAATTTCAGCCACTAATATTTGACAATTTTACCAATGTTTGACCAGAGGTACTAAAAAGGTCTTTAAAGTCCTTAAATTGTCACTTAGGAAATGTGCAGATACCCTGCACACACTTTTACTGTATGTTGCTTTGTTTACTGTTGAATGTAACATTTAGCTTAACATCTGGGGACCCCCACCAAAATAATTTGGGGACAGTACGGTTCTCAACCTGTGGGTCGGTCGGCAAATTATTTTGGGGGTCCCCAGATGATTAACTTAATGTGCAACATTGTTTTCTCTCAACAGTAAACAAACCAACAGAGTTTAAGTGGTTTTATGCACATGTTCTAAAGTGACAATTTAAGGACTTTTTAATGCCTCTAAAATGACAAATTAAACATTGGCCAAATTGTCAAATATTAGTGGCAGACATTGTGAAAATAGCCGATCTACATGCTCACAACGCCGAGGTGTTGTGAGCATGTACATCTGCTATTTTCACAATAGAACCATGTTATACAAAATGTAATGCCTCAACTCTTCAGTGCTCGTCACAGTCGTCAGGGTGGGGGGGACTCCAGTTAAAATATGAATATTTTGGGGGGTCACGGCCTGAAAAGGCTGAGAACCACTGCCCTAGAACAAGAGCAACACAAAAATAAATTGGTGCATTGTTAAATGCAGGACTGTTTATTTTTCCTATATTTTTCCTTCAGGTCCATAGCAGTGTTTTTCATAAAACAAACCCACCGCAGGTGACCAGATGCACTGAGTGCTGTGCACTATTCCACTGCCCCCTTTGCCCCACTGGCTTCTACAAGCCAGCTCTGAGAGAGGCCAAGGTTTTGCAGCACTTGGAGGTGCATAAAAAAAATGCTCTCCAATGTAACGGTTAGTTACCCTCTATTAGCTTTGTGCTATGCCATTATCACTTGTTTGTTCTAAGTAAGCTTACTCATAATATCTTCACATACTAGTGTTGGAGCTTGGAAGTATAGGGTTTATACTTCCTTATTTTTTGTCTTTTAATTTCCTTAAATACTTGGACCCACCTCCAAACCTTTTTTTAAAGCCAGTCCATCTCCTTTATTTACTTTCCTTGGTTAGGAGGGGTGGTGGGGTTAGGTCTTGTTTAACACTTAAATCCCTAGACCTGTCTAGTCTGTAACACTCATTACCTTTTATTTCATAGAGAAACCACACACCACACAATGTTGGACATGTTGCTTCTGTGTCTTTCTAGATTTCTACATAACGAAATGCCATCAGGCCTGCAGGACCGGAAGTGTTGGCCATTTCCACTGCCCTTTCTGCAGTAGAACATTAATCAGGAAGGTGGATGCAGAGAGGCACTTGCAGCAGTGCCGACCACTGCCTGCACTGCCTGTTTCCCAGGTGCATAAGCCTCTGTCACAGCTGGGTGTTTTCCCCACTATTCACTTAATGTTTGGGTTCATCTGACCGTGTCCTTAAATTTTGTAAAGATGTTGCATTCTTTTATATTATATGTCAAAGCTCAGCTCCTCCAGTAGGCAACGTTAAAACACTGTGCAGAGTTAAGACCGTGTCAACCAATGTACTATACATACATTTTTGTTTTATTTGTGCACCTTGACATAATACCATATGAATTAAAATGTTGCTGCAAATGTACATATGTGATTTTCATGATCAGGATAGATGTTGGTTAAAAGGATTATTTTTGAAAGTAATTTAATTACAAATTGTTGTACATGTATGGCATTACCTGTTTTAGGTGTGTGTTGAAAACCCTGTCAGAGGTTGAACTTTTGACTGTTTTTGTCTCAGGTAGAGGAGAGACCTGGAGAAATCAAAAAAAGTGATCCCATCCCTGATGGACAGGAGGAGACGGATGTAGCTGGACGAAGAAAGGAGGACAAAGGTGAAGTTGGAGGAAGACAGGAGGAGACGGATGTAGCTGGACGAAGAAAGGAGGACAAAGGTGAAGATGGAGGAAGACAGGAGGAGACGGATGTAGCTGGACGAAGAAAGGAGGACAAAGGTGAAGATGGAGGAAGACAGGAGGAGACGGATGTAGCTGGACGAAGAAAGGAGGACAAAGGTGAAGTTGGAGGAAGACAGGAGGAGACGGATGTAGCTGGACGAAGAAAGGAGGACAAAGGTGAAGATGGAGGAAGACAGGAGGAAACGGGTGAAGATGGAGGAAGACAGGAGGACATGGGTGAAGATGGAGGAAGACAGGAGGACTGCAGCCCTAACCCTCTCCGCAGAGTGCGGCGAGCTAAAACAAGTAGGCGCATTTGTCCATACTGCAATGTAGAGATATTAAAAAAGAACATGAAGAAACACATTTATAGGAAACATAAAGACTCTGCTGTTCGAGACATTAATGCAGATTCTCATCTAGATGCCATATGCATAGATGTCAATAATGGCATGTATGCTGTAAAGAAATCCTTTATTGGCAAATTCGTACCTCTACATGTGCAAAAGAAAACCTGGGGTCAAGAGCATCGCATAAGGTGTGAGTCCAATGAGTGCAAGAGGGACTGCGACTTTGCGTTCCGGAGTGGCATAATGTCGTTCCAGTGCCACCATGTCCGCTCTTTGGACTACTGCAAAGAAAATGCTATCCAGACAGCACTCCACGAAGACACCTTAAATGAGATGATTAGAACCAAGTGGTTTGGCGAAAACAAAAAACGGCAGTGTATCCAGCTCCAGTTAGAGGCAGCCCGTGCCAGTGTACCTGTGACTGTAGATGTTACAATGCAGTCAGAACACAAGCGCTTCATTTCAGTCTACGAACCCGTCATAAGTTACTACAGCCGACTTGGGAGAGTCATTGTGACTTATGACACACAACTGAATACATGGCACTGTCTATGTGCAAATCCTAGAATGTCTTGTATTCACAAGTACATGGCCAAATGGCATCTATTTCAGACACAGGGACATCTCTTCAGGAAGGCACAGTGCACAGGGATGACATCAGAGAATGGGCAAGAACCATTATCTTCAAATGTGGGCATAACGTATCCTCCTGAGGATATAAACCTATTACGCAGGATGGTCTTGTACATCAAATCCTCAAAGAAATACCCACCTGTCTTACCTGACGATGTCCTGTCCATCAAAAATGAAGACTATCCACAGAAGCTTGTTCCTCTGGAGACTGTGTGCTCTGCATGTCCGGGAAACACAGTTCTTGGACCACCAGTTCTCATCACACCACAAGCACAGATTATTTCAATGACAGGTGTTCTGAAAGGTTAGCTAACACTTGTGTTTTGTAACTTGTGGGGGTGGGAGACAAACACTGAAAAACAAAATGGACTGACCCCCTACTCCTCTTCTCAGGTGTCCACACATACTGCAGAGAGTGTAGCCAATGCGGGATGCTGTATAGATACCAGGAGTTTCAACATGGGTTGCACAACTTCGATGATGGCGTAATTTTGAGCTTAAATCTTTGCATCTTCCTCCGTAACTTACTCCAGGTATCTTTATCTCTCTATATAAGCAGCCTTTTCTTATCGTACAAATATAATGGCTCGGTAATGTCAATTAAGTTATATATTTGAACATTGACACAGTGAGAGTGAATGCTTTGCATATGTAATTGATCCCCCCCCTTTTTTGCAGTTTTGTTAGTTTTTGTTTGTTTATTTTGTTTAGTGTAGTTTTCTCACAATAAGGTATAAATCAATGTATTTTGCTGCTGTTTAGCCGTTGCACACTAAATGCTTTTTTGGACCCATTATCTTTTACAGGCTCATACAGCTGTCGGGCGAGTGTTTGATGCCCTTGAAGAAAGCTTCAAAACACCTCTGCCAAGCAGGGATCGACTCCTTCATGCATATCTTGAAGATTTCTGGGATTCTGTGTCCATGGACCTGCTTGGCAGAGGGCTTACGTCAAGTAAGTGTGTTTCTATATCTTGTGTAGATGTCTCTGTTTCAGTAGAAGCCTCTGAATTGGAAAGACAATAACTTGCTTGAAACTAAAACAATGCATTGCAGCTACAAAAGCATGTTCTTTATATGCATTACATTTCCTTCTGGCTAACAGGTAACCGGAAGAACCCTTTCACCGTCCACCCAAGCTATCACTTTTGGTCACCTTGGATTGGGCGAGGCACAAGAAGGTCCAACACTGTGCTGAATACCGAATACCTCAAAGCTAAAGGTCCAAGGCACCCAGCAGAGGCAGCGGATGTCTGTGTAACCGAAGATAGACTCCTCTACGAATTGATGGGTTTGAAGGTACGATAATGACTTAAAGGAGTGGTTCACCCCCAAAATGCCCTTTTTTCTATTGATAACTCACACCATGGAGACTTGAATGGAGCCAAAGTGACTTTTCAGGCAGCTAAATACATTTAAATTGAGGGGCTAATGTTCCACATTAGTTAATTTATTGTTTCTCTTAACCTACACAGATGGACGATGTGAAGAAGCTCTGCCACGAATGTGGTATTGACTCTTCGAATGGTTCAAAGATGGATCTCATCCTGCGCCTCAGGACTGAGATGCAAAACAGACAGTCGTATGACAGAGTCTTTGAGAAGATCTGGGGAGCATCAGGTGAAAGCTTTGCATTTTTTGGGCTTGTCATTCAGATTCAATGGTCATTGCTGATTGATATTCACCATACTTATGTTTATTATACGTTTTCCTAATTGTTTAACTTGTTTCTATCCATCAAGGTGGTTTGGCTGCCATAATGTGTCCCTGTGGCGTAGTATACAGCCTTAAATTTAACGTCAGAGCTGAGGGCCCTAGAGACTTCGCTGATATGCTGCTCTCGTGGAAACACCTCCCAAATATTTCGGTCTACGACTTCGCAAGAGGTCTTGTGAACCACACCAATCCAAGAGTTGTCAACCACCCTAATGGAAGAGGGACATTACCCATTCCATTCCAGCCCTATGAAGGCCGTCTTGCTCCTCCAACACCTGCAAACATACAGGCGGCTAAGGACAAGATTCTGAAAGTCAACCTTCCTTGGCTTCTGGAGCCAAATGCCGGCAACGCTGAAGATGACAGCCATCCTGTTACGAAGTCTTCTGAACATTATGTCTTATGTGACAGGCTTCATGAAAACAACAGCAAGGATGAAAAGGATCTGCTTCGGAGGATAGAGCTCGTCCCAGAGTTGGCAGGTCTGTCGTCACCACTGTTTCCGTATCCGCTTTGGGCCGGATGTGATAAGGTTTTGGGGGAAATGAATGATTTGTATAGCAAATAGAACTGAAAGGAGTGTCAATGTGCTGTGTGAAGCGCGAAGAGCCCGCCTATTGTTTCCGTATCCGCTCCAATGCAATGTGTACAAACCGGATCAGCAACTAGAGAACGACGCCCATAATCCCCATAGCCATACGTTACTTCCGACTACTTCAATGCAACAATTACAACGTTACAAACCGACCAATGGGGAAGGCTTCCCTAGAACATCGAGACGGGTATGGCTGCAGGCCTGGAGTCACCTCCCTCAGCAGATCTTTCTTGTCAGATCTCCCTTCTCAGACCGGAAGCGACCGGAAGCGTGTACAACGGCAAGTCTGCAGGGTCAAAAATACTAAACCATATAATTACGCTCTTGGACGCTGTGGCTACGCAGGTGCGGGAAATCAAACATAATTGGATGGAACGCGTGGATGGAACCGAGTGCATCATGGCGGCCATGAACGAGGTGGGTATCGTTTTTATACAAAAATAAAGCATTTAAACCGATTTAAACAGTAAAATCTAACGTTTTAGCCATGCAGATAGTTTATAAAGTTACATTTGAAACGTGCAGCTGATACTGTCTGTCTGTAATTGGGTTAACACGTGTTTACTTGAAGAAACAGAGTTGACAAGGAAATAATGAATGAATTAATTACTTCAATGACAAGATTGTGATACAGCAAATACTGATTCACAATGTCTTTAACATTGTGATGCAAAAAGTATTTAGCAAGTGAGCTTTCTGTGGCTGTTTTGTATTGCAATCCTGAGACTGCATGGGCCAACAGTTCAAACTAGGTTTTGACAACAATCAATGATCCAAAGAAAGGACATGCACATACTAATAATCAACTCCAAAAGTGCCCACTTTTGGGATCACGATAAAGATTTGTTCTCAAGCTGGTGTCATTTTAATTACTTTTTGTTCTTCAAGTCAAACATAATTTGTAAATATCTAGCCTAGTTAGTTTACAGACTTTATGTTCAGGACAAGTGCAGAGATTCTGTGCGTTTACACTTGGCCACATGTATTAGTGTAAAGGGAATGGTAAAATAAAACCTTTCCCCTCCATTTTTGGCCATGCATTCTAATGAATCATGATTATTTTAATTTAGACAGTTTACAAAAAATTAAATTCTAAATGAATATAATGCCTGTAGTCAAATTGTATTGTACCCCATAAGAGAAAGTGTGCCCTAGACCAATGGTTCTCAACCCTTTCAGGCCACAACCCCCAAAATAATCATATTTCAACTGGGGACCCAGTTGGCATTACATTTAGTTTGACTCCATCTGTTCCATTGTGAAAATAGCCGATCAACATGCTCACAACGCCTCGCAACGAGAGGCGGTGTGAGCATGTAGATCTGCTATTTTCACAATTTCAGCCACTAATATTTGACAATTTTACCAATGTTTGACCAGAGGTACTAAAAAGGTCTTTAAAGTCCTTAAATTGTCACTTAGGAAATGTGCAGATACCCTGCACACACTTTTACTGTATGTTGCTTTGTTTACTGTTGAATGTAACATTTAGCTTAACATCTGGGGACCCCCACCAAAATAATTTGGGGACAGTACGGTTCTCAACCTGTGGGTCGGTCGGCAAATTATTTTGGGGGTCCCCAGATGATTAACTTAATGTGCAACATTGTTTTCTCTCAACAGTAAACAAACCAACAGAGTTTAAGTGGTTTTATGCACATGTTCTAAAGTGACAATTTAAGGACTTTTTAATGCCTCTAAAATGACAAATTAAACATTGGCCAAATTGTCAAATATTAGTGGCAGACATTGTGAAAATAGCCGATCTACATGCTCACAACGCCGAGGTGTTGTGAGCATGTACATCTGCTATTTTCACAATAGAACCATGTTATACAAAATGTAATGCCTCAACTCTTCAGTGCTCGTCACAGTCGTCAGGGTGGGGGGGACTCCAGTTAAAATATGAATATTTTGGGGGGTCACGGCCTGAAAAGGCTGAGAACCACTGCCCTAGAACAAGAGCAACACAAAAATAAATTGGTGCATTGTTAAATGCAGGACTGTTTATTTTTCCTATATTTTTCCTTCAGGTCCATAGCAGTGTTTTTCATAAAACAAACCCACCGCAGGTGACCAGATGCACTGAGTGCTGTGCACTATTCCACTGCCCCCTTTGCCCCACTGGCTTCTACAAGCCAGCTCTGAGAGAGGCCAAGGTTTTGCAGCACTTGGAGGTGCATAAAAAAAATGCTCTCCAATGTAACGGTTAGTTACCCTCTATTAGCTTTGTGCTATGCCATTATCACTTGTTTGTTCTAAGTAAGCTTACTCATAATATCTTCACATACTAGTGTTGGAGCTTGGAAGTATAGGGTTTATACTTCCTTATTTTTTGTCTTTTAATTTCCTTAAATACTTGGACCCACCTCCAAACCTTTTTTTAAAGCCAGTCCATCTCCTTTATTTACTTTCCTTGGTTAGGAGGGGTGGTGGGGTTAGGTCTTGTTTAACACTTAAATCCCTAGACCTGTCTAGTCTGTAACACTCATTACCTTTTATTTCATAGAGAAACCACACACCACACAATGTTGGACATGTTGCTTCTGTGTCTTTCTAGATTTCTACATAACGAAATGCCATCAGGCCTGCAGGACCGGAATTGTTGGCCATTTCCACTGCCCTTTCTGCAGTAGAACATTAATCAGGAAGGTGGATGCAGAGAGGCACTTGCAGCAGTGCCGACCACTGCCTGCACTGCCTGTTTCCCAGGTGCATAAGCCTCTGTCACAGCTGGGTGTTTTCCCCACTATTCACTTAATGTTTGGGTTCATCTGACCGTGTCCTTAAATTTTGTAAAGATGTTGCATTCTTTTATATTATATGTCAAAGCTCAGCTCCTCCAGTAGGCAACGTTAAAACACTGTGCAGAGTTAAGACCGTGTCAACCAATGTACTATACATACATTTTTGTTTTATTTGTGCACCTTGACATAATACCATATGAATTAAAATGTTGCTGCAAATGTACATATGAGATTTTCATGATCAGGATAGATGTTGGTTAAAAGGATTATTTTTGAAAGTAATTTAATTACAAATTGTTGTACATGTATGGCATTACCTGTTTTAGGTGTGTGTTGAAAACCCTGTCAGAGGTTGAACTTTTGACTGTTTTTGTCTCAGGTAGAGGAGAGACCTGGAGAAATCAAAAAAAGTGATCCCATCCCTGATGGACAGGAGGAGACGGATGTAGCTGGACGAAGAAAGGAGGACAAAGGTGAAGTTGGAGGAAGACAGGAGGAGACGGATGTAGCTGGACGAAGAAAGGAGGACAAAGGTGAAGATGGAGGAAGACAGGAGGAGACGGATGTAGCTGGACGAAGAAAGGAGGACAAAGGTGAAGATGGAGGAAGACAGGAGGAGACGGATGTAGCTGGACGAAGAAAGGAGGACAAAGGTGAAGTTGGAGGAAGACAGGAGGAGACGGATGTAGCTGGACGAAGAAAGGAGGACAAAGGTGAAGATGGAGGAAGACAGGAGGAAACGGGTGAAGATGGAGGAAGACAGGAGGACATGGGTGAAGATGGAGGAAGACAGGAGGACTGCAGCCCTAACCCTCTCCGCAGAGTGCGGCGAGCTAAAACAAGTAGGCGCATTTGTCCATACTGCAATGTAGAGATATTAAAAAAGAACATGAAGAAACACATTTATAGGAAACATAAAGACTCTGCTGTTCGAGACATTAATGCAGATTCTCATCTAGATGCCATATGCATAGATGTCAATAATGGCATGTATGCTGTAAAGAAATCCTTTATTGGCAAATTCGTACCTCTACATGTGCAAAAGAAAACCTGGGGTCAAGAGCATCGCATAAGGTGTGAGTCCAATGAGTGCAAGAGGGACTGCGACTTTGCGTTCCGGAGTGGCATAATGTCGTTCCAGTGCCACCATGTCCGCTCTTTGGACTACTGCAAAGAAAATGCTATCCAGACAGCACTCCACGAAGACACCTTAAATGAGATGATTAGAACCAAGTGGTTTGGCGAAAACAAAAAACGGCAGTGTATCCAGCTCCAGTTAGAGGCAGCCCGTGCCAGTGTACCTGTGACTGTAGATGTTACAATGCAGTCAGAACACAAGCGCTTCATTTCAGTCTACGAACCCGTCATAAGTTACTACAGCCGACTTGGGAGAGTCATTGTGACTTATGACACACAACTGAATACATGGCACTGTCTATGTGCAAATCCTAGAATGTCTTGTATTCACAAGTACATGGCCAAATGGCATCTATTTCAGACACAGGGACATCTCTTCAGGAAGGCACAGTGCACAGGGATGACATCAGAGAATGGGCAAGAACCATTATCTTCAAATGTGGGCATAACGTATCCTCCTGAGGATATAAACCTATTACGCAGGATGGTCTTGTACATCAAATCCTCAAAGAAATACCCACCTGTCTTACCTGACGATGTCCTGTCCATCAAAAATGAAGACTATCCACAGAAGCTTGTTCCTCTGGAGACTGTGTGCTCTGCATGTCCGGGAAACACAGTTCTTGGACCACCAGTTCTCATCACACCACAAGCACAGATTATTTCAATGACAGGTGTTCTGAAAGGTTAGCTAACACTTGTGTTTTGTAACTTGTGGGGGTGGGAGACAAACACTGAAAAACAAAATGGACTGACCCCCTACTCCTCTTCTCAGGTGTCCACACATACTGCAGAGAGTGTAGCCAATGCGGGATGCTGTATAGATACCAGGAGTTTCAACATGGGTTGCACAACTTCGATGATGGCGTAATTTTGAGCTTAAATCTTTGCATCTTCCTCCGTAACTTACTCCAGGTATCTTTATCTCTCTATATAAGCAGCCTTTTCTTATCGTACAAATATAATGGCTCGGTAATGTCAATTAAGTTATATATTTGAACATTGACACAGTGAGAGTGAATGCTTTGCATATGTAATTGATCCCCCCCCTTTTTTGCAGTTTTGTTAGTTTTTGTTTGTTTATTTTGTTTAGTGTAGTTTTCTCACAATAAGGTATAAATCAATGTATTTTGCTGCTGTTTAGCCGTTGCACACTAAATGCTTTTTTGGACCCATTATCTTTTACAGGCTCATACAGCTGTCGGGCGAGTGTTTGATGCCCTTGAAGAAAGCTTCAAAACACCTCTGCCAAGCAGGGATCGACTCCTTCATGCATATCTGCATTTCGAGGCGCTCACGGCACACGAATACAAATATTCATGCGTTAACTGTGGAAACTTCCCACCTGTAGTGGTCATGGATCTCCACAAGAAGGAGGTGTTCAGCTTGCCATGTAAGTGTCTTTTGTGGTATAAAACAATATAGTCTAAGAAGTGTAATTTAAACATTTTATTGAAGCCAACACAGATATTAATGACACTGTTTTGTGTATCCTTTAAGTCAGTGATATTGAGCCAGTCCCGGAGGACTACACAGGGGAGGTGAAAGTTGAAGATTTCTGGGATTCTGTGTCCATGGACCTGCTTGGCAGAGGGCTTACGTCAAGTAAGTGTGTTTCTATATCTTGTGTAGATGTCTCTGTTTCAGTAGAAGCCTCTGAATTGGAAAGACAATAACTTGCTTGAAACTAAAACAATGCATTGCAGCTACAAAAGCATGTTCTTTATATGCATTACATTTCCTTCTGGCTAACAGGTAACCGGAAGAACCCTTTCACCGTCCACCCAAGCTATCACTTTTGGTCACCTTGGATTGGGCGAGGCACAAGAAGGTCCAACACTGTGCTGAATACCGAATACCTCAAAGCTAAAGGTCCAAGGCACCCAGCAGAGGCAGCGGATGTCTGTGTAACCGAAGATAGACTCCTCTACGAATTGATGGGTTTGAAGGTACGATAATGACTTAAAGGAGTGGTTCACCCCCAAAATGCCCTTTTTTCTATTGATAACTCACACCATGGAGACTTGAATGGAGCCAAAGTGACTTTTCAGGCAGCTAAATACATTTAAATTGAGGGGCTAATGTTCCACATTAGTTAATTTATTGTTTCTCTTAACCTACACAGATGGACGATGTGAAGAAGCTCTGCCACGAATGTGGTATTGACTCTTCGAATGGTTCAAAGATGGATCTCATCCTGCGCCTCAGGACTGAGATGCAAAACAGACAGTCGTATGACAGAGTCTTTGAGAAGATCTGGGGAGCATCAGGTGAAAGCTTTGCATTTTTTGGGCTTGTCATTCAGATTCAATGGTCATTGCTGATTGATATTCACCATACTTATGTTTATTATACGTTTTCCTAATTGTTTAACTTGTTTCTATCCATCAAGGTGGTTTGGCTGCCATAATGTGTCCCTGTGGCGTAGTATACAGCCTTAAATTTAACGTCAGAGCTGAGGGCCCTAGAGACTTCGCTGATATGCTGCTCTCGTGGAAACACCTCCCAAATATTTCGGTCTACGACTTCGCAAGAGGTCTTGTGAACCACACCAATCCAAGAGTTGTCAACCACCCTAATGGAAGAGGGACATTACCCATTCCATTCCAGCCCTATGAAGGCCGTCTTGCTCCTCCAACACCTGCAAACATACAGGCAGCTAAGGACAAGATTCTGAAAGTCAACCTTCCTTGGCTTCTGGAGCCAAATGCCGGCAACGCTGAAGATGACAGCCATCCTGTTACGAAGTCTTCTGAACATTATGTCTTATGTGACAGGCTTCATGAAAACAACAGCAAGGATGAAAAGGATCTGCTTCGGAGGATAGAGCTCGTCCCAGAGTTGGCAGGTCGTCTCAACAGCCAAGTGGCTGAACAGCTGTTCTCTGAGTTGAGGAAGAACAATTATTTCTTAAATAATATGGCCCCCTCAGCTCACATCTTTCTGGTGAGAAACATCGTTCACCACTCTAACGAGAAGAAAGAAAGAGAAACCATTGCCAAGTTGAAAAAAGGGTTCAATGCCAGCATGACACTGGACGCATTTGGGAGGATGGTAGCAGGTAACCTGTTTAAAGTAGTTTTTAATATCACAATTGCAATTCAGGATGTACAGTATGTGTAAATGTGTTTTTATCATTAGCTTCACAGACCTCACCAGACACACCACAGTCTTCCGTGGACCCACAGCAGACCTCAGTGGACACACCGCAGACCACGCCATCACCTCATGACCATACATGTAATCTTTTGATTTTTTTAATGTTAAGTTTTTACTAAGTGTGCTTGGTCTACTGTCAATGTTTTTTTTCTTAGATTAGCCTACTATCTCTTTGCATTTGATGTATTGATATACTGACGTATTAGTACCTTTCTTATTGCGACCATAGGCTTCATAAATTGTCTGGACCTCGCCCTGAGGCGTCTTTCTAGTTGTAAATCTCTCTGGATTAAGAGCATCTGCTAAATGCCCAAATTGTAATCCCCAGACGTCATGCAGACCTTGGTGGACACACCGCAGACCACGCCATCACCTCATCATGACCATACATGTAATCTTTTGATTTTTTTTAATGTTAAGTTTTTACTAAAAGTGTGCTTGGTCTACTATCAATGTTTTTTTTCTTAGATTAGCCTACTATCTCTTTGCATTTGATGTATTGATATACTGACGTACCTTGCTTATTGCGACCATAGGTCCCAAGTTTACCATGGAAACGGTCACAGCTTGTCTGTGTATCTTTGTCTGTCACGCCTGACACTGGTTCTATGGGTTTGTCGCTCTGACATCATGCTTTGATGTCAGGGGAACCACTCGTAACAGAATGGGTTTGCCTGCTCTGACATCACGCTCTGGCTTCACTGTAACAATCACTTTTATGCCCATATATGGAGTTACCTGATGTCATCAATATTAAGCCCATATCTAACAGGACTTCATATTGGAATGCCTATATACTGTATGGAGGCCACATCGGCCACATACCACACTAACAGAATCCATATATGGCCAAAACGGATGACCAAGACAGCCCATATTTGTGGTTCTACAGACAGGGATCTCCATGTATGGGCATAAAAGGTTATGATGTCATACATCATAGGACTTTCATATAACGAATAACTAAGCATGTTTTGGCCTCACAGTCTATCTCTATACAGTACATGTATTTCCATATATTGGTACCAGGGGTCTTCATAAATTGTCTGGACCTCGCCCTGAGGCATCTTTCTAGTTGTAAATCTCTCTGGATTAAGAGCATCTGCTAAATGCCCAAATTGTAATCCCCAGACGTCATGCAGACCTTGGTGGACACACCGCAGACTTCGAAACAATCCACGGGAAGTCTCATCGGTAGGACTCATTCACAATTATACTTTATTGTGAAATCATACACAGTTGAGGTCAAAACAACCAAACCACCATCACATCAACACAGCACATCCTCCCTGTTGGTTGTTTTCTGTTAGTTTTTCCTTTCAATTTTCTTAAGCACAGACCGAAGAAGGATGAAGCAAAGAGTAGCATACATCTCATTCATAGTTCATATAACACTTAAATTGATCACAGGTTGTGTGCCTTGAAAAACACTCTTTACTTTTACTTCTAGGACCAACTCAATCTCCTCTACCCCCATCCACCCTGCCCGTCCAGAGTGGACAGACTGGACACTGCATGTCCAAAGTTCCAAATCAGAACATGGACACCTTATGTTCAGCCTTGGAGACAAGTCTTCCTTGGGAGGAAAAGCTGCTGAACCCTCTCCAATACCAACTGGTAAACTACAAAATGCAAGTATGTCCTTTTTTATGACAAACACCATTATTGTACTAATGGCTCCTCTCTGCAGCTTGACTACATCCTGGACACTCAACGTCTACCAGAGGAGCTCATTGTAAAGGAAGGGAACACCTGTCTTTCCAGGGAAGACTTCTGGAGCCTTGGGTTACCAAGAAACATGGACTCTAATGTGAGTTGTGGAAAGTTGTTTTTAAATATGAGAAAGAAAAAGCATTTACCGTATTTTATATTCATTGTTTTGTGATTTACTCTTGTAGATTGGGAATGCCTGCATGAAGCTTGTAGAAGAAGATGCTCTGCGACATGTAAGAATTTGGATCATTTAACGTGACCAAGAGTACATACTTTGGAGAAAGTATGTGAAATGGCTGTAACCTATTTGTTTTTGTCATAGGGCAAGGACATTTATATCGAGAACATGTACGTTGTTCCTACATGGAAGTACACTGAAGCTCTCCATGTAAACTTTCCTGTGAGTTTGTCTGTGTGCAAATACAAACTCTTAAATTTATCATATTACCTTTAATAAAAATGTATTTAATATTTGTAGTTTGTTGTGTATTGACATGCATCGTTACGAATGACTAACAAATAGAACTTGTACCCATAATAGGATGATATCGACATGAAGACCATGGTGGTCTTCCCAGCATGGAGCAAAGCCAAAGTCCCGGATGGGCCTGATCATTACGTTTTGTGTGTAAGTACAATGTGTAATGACTTGTGTTGCTAAACAATTATGTAATATCAGCCAAGAATGCCAAGTATGACAGTAGATAAACATGTTGCCTTAGGTATTAGAGTAATTTCCAGTGGTCAATTCTTCCCAATACAAATATGTAACACATAATATTTGGGAATGCAAAACAGTCACTTGGGTCATTGCGTGGGTCTATAGCCTAGTAACCTTTATGATCCCAACATATAGGGCACTAAAGGCAATGATTTTGAGTAGTTTTGTGTTTGTCACCTCTTTCACTCAATGAGTTTGCGTCCCTACAGGTTTGACCTAACGTTTCTGTGGGTCTGATTGTGTCTTTGATTTTAACGTCCATGTGTGTAATGTAACCTGCATGTATGTAATGTGTCAGCGGTTTCAGAGATTAGTTGTATGGCTTTGTTTCTGTTGATGTGCAATTATGTGAATGCTTTGCTGTGTTATTGCTTTTGTATGTGAAGCACTTGAGTTCTCTTGTGAGACGTGATGAACAAATACAATGTACATACCTGTATATTTCCAAATGGTAGCCCGGGCATTTAATAGGTTTTGGTCAAACCTATCTGGACCCCAGGTGTTTAAAAGAACTAGGCGGCTATTTGCAACATTTATTTGCGTCCATTTGAATGGTGTTTGATATGCAAAATGGGGTCAAACCCCCAGCTACTATTAGGTACCAGGCTACCTAAAGCCCATTTTCCACTGGCCCAACTCCACACCGCCCACTTGTGCCAGGTTTTCCACTACAAGGACCTGGGTAGAGTGGTGTGAAAGTTACAGGGTACTAAAAAGTATCCACTCTAGAGTAGGTCTGAGCTGGGCCACACAGGGCCAAACACTTCATAATGACTGATCACTCACTGACTTCATTTAGACCACCAGGATATAGTTGTAATACATGATAATAGATTCTATTGTGTTAAAACCACGATTATAATCTATTATAGTGTATTTTAATTATCAAAGTAATACATTAATACTTTATAATGTATTATAATCACAGTTATAATCCATTACAGTGCATTATAATTAGGATAGTTGTAATACAAATTTATATTGTATTATAATCACAGTTAAAAGGGTCAATTTGTTTCTTACCGATAGTGGTACTTTTTTGTAATGGCAAATGTAGATATTTGTATGTGGTGCAGTGTGGTGTGGTGCTAAAACTGCAGTCGAAAAGGGGCTTGAGAGTACTGTCTAACCGGGGCAGCCTACCATTTGGAAATATACAGTACTTAATTACCCACCACTATAGTGTCCTCATAACTTGACAAGAAGGCCTTGTGCATGTTTTTACTAATTTTACCCACCATAGGTCATGAGGCCACTGCTGAAGGAGATTTTGCTTTTAGATTCATTTTATGAATTCCATGAATCTGGATTTGGGGATCCAGAGTATGCAGCCATATTCAGGTCCAACAGATAGGAAACTGCCATGTTCATACGGCAATGTTGGGCGGTTTTCCCATAGCCCCAGAGATTTTATGGCCTTGTTCCTACAGCCAAATTGCATGTGCTTGCGTATTACTTTATCTGTTTGGCTATGTTCCTACAGCCAGTTGGCATGTTTTTGTTTGCATATCCTTTATCTATTTGGGTATGTTCTTACAGCCAGTTTGCATGTTTTTGTGTTTCTTTTTTTTACGTTTGGTTATGTTCCTACAGACAGTATGCATGTATTTGTGTTTGCACATTTGTTTGAAAGCCAGTATGCATGTATTTGTGTTTGCATATTTATGTTTGAAAGCCAGTTTGCATGTTTTTGTATTGCATATTACATTTACTGAACATTTCTGTCAGACTCTGCACTAAATGTATTCTATTATTTTCTCCGTTATATATTTACAATTAGGCGGATTGCACAACAAATAAGCCCTGGAAGATGGACAGAGAAGACTGGACTTGACATTATGGTGACTGATAATACATTTACAAAATGTATAGGCTTACAGTAAACTATGAATCTCGTTATTAGTGCTTGCATGGACATATTTTTATATATTTCTATTTATTTTAGGATTTGCCACGCCAGTTCCTTGGAAACGACTGTGGGATTTTTATGCTCATGGTAAGATGCCTTTGTGCTTGTATATCTGTATCTATTGTATCTGTATCTATTGTATATCGGGCTCGAACACAGCAATAATAATATAATTAATACAAAATGCCACAGGGGCTGTTCTGAGAGCTGTGCCTTGCAACACACACCACATACAAACAAACACATTATGTTATCCACTCACTCAACACATCACCTCACGCAACGAAAAAAGTCCCAATTTGATCATTAAACTGGGACACAACTCATATCAAACGTTGCTGATAATATGAGTTCACTAGGACAGGTTTCATGTCCATCCATGGATCAACTCTGACATCCCCTCTCTCTCCACTGCGCTGTCAAGTGCTTCGTGCTTCTCACGGTGCATGACTTATGATTAGTCGTATGACAGTGTAGCGCACAGAACATATCAGATCTCCAAGACCAAACTGTGTCCATCCACGCCACGTTGTAGGCTTGTAGATCAGGCTGGGCGTTACTGACTACTAGCAGTTATTTCTGCTGTTTGTGTTTGATATAGCATGAGCGAGTTTTAATTCTCATCCCAATCATGAATTATACAACCTAATGAACCGGTGGGCGGCCGCGGTATGAAAAGTGCGTGTGTGGGAGAAAGGGAGAGATGGAGAGAAAAAGAGATCTGTCGCTCAGATACTATGCTCAGACTTGCATCCATCAGTGGCTGATTTTCCTTTGCCCCACGCTGTTGTTCAAGTCTTCCAGACCAGTTGTGATCCAGAACATTTTCAAAGTCGGGCTACCCCCGATCGCCCTCCGAGCCACTCGGCGGGGCTCAGATCCAATCTGTGAGCCAGGCCAGCTTTAATAAGGGTATACAGAAACCTCTCACACTGCTGAATCAGAAAACTGACTAATATTCCGGACTTGCAACTCTGTTAACTTCAAGTAGTTTACTAATTAATTTTAGATAAATTACTGGCTCTTTGTCAGGTCTATCTAGACATGGAAGTCTAGGTTTGCATGCATAGATCTGAAGAGCCAGTTATTTTTAATGTAAAATGAGTAACTTTCTGGGTGCTATCAACAGAACGCATATCTACAGTATGCTGCCTTCACCCAACTTTGAATTAATTGTATTTTCTTTATTAATCCTGTTTCAGTACACATATTGCCTTGCAACAAGTGCCCCATTTAGGTTTCAGGAGGTGAGTTAACATTTGATTTTAAACAGAATTTATAGAAAATGGCTTTCTCTTGGTAAAATATACCAAGGCTTCTACCTGTGTCCTTCACATTTTAGGGGGACATGCCTTGGATACGAAGGTGGTGGTGTGTCCGACTCATGGAGCGCTTTGAAACCGAGGGGTATGAGCGGCATTTTGACTTTAATAAGGAATACTTGTGGCAGCTGCAAAGTAATACTATATTACTTGACGTTGCGTCTTAACTAACTAACCTCTCCTTAATTGAAAAGGGAAGGCAAAAGGTTTGCCCACTGGACAAGCCAGGCCGTGGAGCTTCTTGCCGGCAGCCGGGAACCAGTTTTCCGTGTTCTAAGAAGCAGTCGGGTGAGCAGTGAAATCCCCCAACACATCATTGAAGCACAGAAGAGGAAAAGGGCAGCAGATGATCTCATAGAAGTCATTAAGAGGGGGGAGACCGATAAACGCCTCAAAGTAGGTTGGAAAATGCACGATCCATATATTTCTAGTACTATTATCCAGTTGACGGATTCAAGGACAAAGTGCTTTGAAATGCATTTATGTACACTAACCCATTTTCTGTGCACAGGCTGTCCTCACTGGTGAAGAGACATCCAAGTGGTTGGAGAAGTTTATTGCGGACCCCAAGTTCCAGGCCCCTTTTTACTTCCAGGACGATGAGCAGGCTGCCACATTGTGGGCATACATGTCTCGTCTTTTGGACAATACTCCAACAAAGCTCTGTGTCCCAAACAACATAGAGTTCTTCCTCAACGTGTTATATCCAGAGGTGAGTTGCTTAGTTTTATTTTATTATGTAAGTTATGCTGAAGCAATCGGATTGTGCTTGGCCACTTCTACATCCATCTGTACACAGTACACCCAAACGCATGGAGAGCATTCGGATTACAATCTGATCAACAATGGATATACCCCACATCATCGATGAATTTCCTTCTGGTAAAAAAAAAAAAGAAAGAAAATCTCCAACCTCACTAATGTATTTTTTTTGTTTTTGTTTCTTTTGTTCTACCTGACAGGCCACAATATGTGCAATTGCACATAACCAGGGTGTGAACCTTGAGGATGCTGAGTGTCTGTTCATGGAAGGCCCACGCTTACATCAAAGGTACAATAAATACTACTTATCATGATACTCTTCATGCAGTATCACGATACACGATATTATCATGATACGGTTTTATGCTAGTTTTTAGGTTTATTTTGATTATTAATAACAATTATACAAACACACACAGATATTCGATTGATGATCTGTTAATTTTTATGCTGCAGATAGAAAGATAGATGTAGCCTAATCTAGGATTTTCATAGCATATTTTGGTCAAACAATTAACATTTTTTACCTCAAAATAGTTGGTGTGATGATGGGTCGGGTCATTCAAATGGGTCCCAGAAATGTTTTACGGGTTCCCATAAAATGTTTTTGAGTGTTGTGAGCTTGTAGATCGGCTATTTTCAAAACAATTTGGCTAATGTTTTCATTGAGGTAGGCTATTAAAAAGGTCTTCAAGAAGTCCTTATAAGGGATCAGGACACCTCGCCTCTATTTATTTTATTTATCAGATATGAAAATAAATCTTGTGATGCCTTACCAACAGAAACTGGGGGGAAAACAAATTACCTTATGACCACAGCAGTCAGGAAGTTTGTTACTTATGATACAAGTTTAAGCTTTCTTTTTACAGAAGTATACTCTGTATTTTACAATGCAGATATCATCCTATTCGATATTTTAGCTTAACAAAAATATCATGGTTTTATAACTAAACCAATTATGAAATAGACGCAAAATAGACTTCACCGTGATTCGCGACGACACACGCATGCATCAACAGTGATAACATAACAAACAAAGGACTTTACAAATGGCGGCAAATAGCTACTTGTTTGTAGTTAATAAAAAACAGGAGCATGGATTTACAAGGCGATCTAAACCACCTCTGGAGTGGAGACGACCAGCACAGTGAGCACATCACGCAGCTCAGCTTTGCAGTGAGTGAAATGACTGATAACAGGACGGATAAAGTAGTTTGTTTGTGTCCTGTTAAATGCATCCATTATTAAAAATATGCTTCACTGAAAGCAGGGCCAGCTGTATCACTGCTTTACAAAGTCCTGTGAAAGTGGAACTAAAATCGCGGGCCAGTGGTGCAGCTTGTTGTTCTTGTGTGTGTGTAGTGCATGCGTGCTACCCAGGGGAGGAGGGGCCGCAAGGGGACAGATCCTCAAGCTATTGACACTTTGAGCCGCGACACGTTTTTAGCTTGTAGATCTGTTCTTTTTGGCGAATTACACCACCATACTATAGAAGTATAAATTAACCCATTTAGGCCTAACCTATAGAATAGGGCTAAATCAGAAATTAGCCTACAAAACAAATATGTTGCTACATACTGTACATGTACTGTAAGCCCCTCCCAAACAGCAAAATGTGTTCCCGGCCTGAATGGGTTAAGCAATCGAGCTGCGACTCATGGAACGTGCACTCGCTGTATATCCAGAGCCTTTTCTAAATGACTGTATCACGAGCAAAACAATATTCTGAAATGGCCTATCGTGGCAAAGCTGTATCGTCGAGACGATAATTATCGTCATATCGCACACCCCTAGTGAGACGCTTCAGAGAGGCTTATCTGTTTTAAAAGAAACCTTGCTTATCTGTTTAGCAAGGTTTCTTTTGTTTTGTAGTTATGCCTGCACAACCAGTTTCTATTGTCATTTCACCTATTTCTTTTTTTCCTTCTCCCCCTTTATCAGTGAGGTGGACAACTTCCTGGATGGGGTAGGGAGACGGCTCCTGCAGGAAGGGAATCCCCCAGCGAAGCGCCCGAAGCTGGAATGACCTTGCCATCACCCTCACTCACTCTCTGTCTTCACCCATCACAGCCTCTAGAGCTGGAGAGCAGCTTCCAGACGCTACTATGCCCGAAAAGTGTCCCGTCAACAGACACACCCACCCGCGTTTATTCCTCAGTGCACTCCATGCCCGCTGCCACTGCCAGTTCTTTTCATGGATACACGGAGGAGGACACTGATATCCGAATTTCCCGAAGACACTCAGACCATGCAGAGGGAGGCCTGGAGGGCAGCGTCCAGGAGGTACTATGCAAGGAAAATGGCTCGTCTCCAGGCGGATCCCTCCCAGCTCAACAACCACCTCTTACAGAACACAGACACAACTGAAGGGACTTCGGGGCAGAACAACAATGGGCTTGGAGGAATAGTGTTTAGCAAAGAGACATTGATTATGTCCCATACATGAAAATAAAACAAAATGTCACATGTGTCAACCTGGCAGGTATTATATTATCATATTATCATTTCACTGTAAACCTATCTACGCCACACAACTTTCTTTAAAATCAATTGACAGAGGCCAAATTTGCTACAGTGTCTTTGCTGTCCACATGATCCAGCCAGAATTTTGAATTCTCAAAACCTGAATTCATAGTGCATTGAAATGTTTTACTGTAAACAACTACAGAAATGTCTTGCTAAATGAATCTCCGGTTGATTAAAAGAAATGACAATTGATGTCAGGATAAATGTCAGCATTGTATCTATTATCTTTGTGTAAACTATTGCAATGAATGGAAATGATTGGAAAAACATTTCCAAACAGAATGATTATTACATATTAATCCCAGTGGGGGAAGTTCAGTTTCCAGCTTCACCAAGCTGATGGCTGCTCAGATGGTTAAGATGAGGGGAGACCTTGAAATGTTACTTTGCGAAACACTGCAATAAGCTGCGGCCGCCCCTATCAGTCAGACTATGTAGCACCGAACCTTCTGTAGTGCTCCAGTGCACTCCTCTATACTATAGAATTGCATGGTAGAAAGGTGCTGCAGGCAACAACAAAAAAAGCTTTCTGTGGACAGACCTATTCCCTTATTAAATGTCAGTTCATCTCTGATGTTTACATCACTCTCAAAGTGGGGTCCATGTACCTTCAAGGTTCCTTGAAGGGGTTCCAAATAAATGGACCCTTACAGGTAGAGCTTACAAATATGCTCTCAATGTTATGGGGTCAGCCTTTTAATATTAAAATGTATTTTGAATTTTGATGTAACTGAATTTGTCTTTACGCACACAACCCTGGTGATTGCCTTTAAGACTTCAGTGTGAAGTCATCTATGGTTTCTTGATTGTCAATGACGTGTATAGTGTTAAGTAAGTGGTTAATGATGTTGATCTGGACATTTCTGCTGATGGACCTTCCTCATGTCTTCCTATCCTCTGGAATGACCGTCCCTCACTCACTCTCTTCACCCGTCAAAGCCTCGAGGCGACAATAAAGATTCTTGTACAGTGGAAATGTTTATTGTTCCAATGTTGTCTATACATTCATGAAACTAACTCTCAGCATTGAGATTCTTTTATAGGGGGTTACATGTGAGCATAAGTCTATTACAAAAATACATTTTCTATAGGCCTGAGTGTGAAAATAAAGTGTTGAACTTAAATTGGCAATGAAAGCACTAAAGGAAGAAGTTGGGCATACTTTGGGTTTCACATTTTTCTATTTGACTCATTCAATACTCTAAACACCATTTTAACTGCTGACCTTGGAGGGTTTTTCAGAATATTGTCAGGTGGCCTACATTAAAATACTTGGTGTTTTGGAGGTACAAGCATGGCTAACATTCCCATTTTGTTATTTTTGTAACAGAATTATGATATGACAGGCATGTAAAATGCATATTTACAACCAATTTGACGTACTAAATAATCAGACAATTATCTGTCTGGAGGTAGACGTGCCTTAATGAGCTCCCAGCTAAGAAACTAGTCCTGTGGGATTCTAAATGGGTATTGACTACTTGTTATGCATTTGAATCTGATTATAACACTAATTATAGGCTATAGCCTAGTTATAAGCACTCATGATGATCTCTTTTTTTTCTTGAGTTAAACACTTCTGAACTGCATCTATCACTTGACTAGATATGTGAGAATATACTTGCTTTGATTATACCAGAAACCAGACACAGAGGATAACACGACACAGGCACTGATTCTATCTCACCTTGATTACTGCTCTACTATATGATTGGGCACAGACAAAAAACAGTCTAAGCTCCAAATACCTCAGGCTTGCATGACAGTCTCTCATGGCTCAGAGTAAAGGAGAGGGTGGTATGCAATGAGTTTCTTTGGGCATATTTGTCATGATAATAAACAACTATTTTGTCTGTACTCTACTCAAACACATTATGTGTGAGATCAATCAGATCACGATAACAGTCGATACCAGGGGTCACATTGTTAAAACCCCAGAACATATTCAATATGCAGATCTGTAATGTATATGACAATTGCACTATAAATGGTAAATGGTGCATTTATATAGCGCTTTTAATCCAAAGCGCTTTACATAGATTGTGCATTACATTCACCCATTCACACACACATTCATACACCGGTGGCGGAGGAAGCCATGCAAGGCACCAACCTACTCACCGGAGGCAATTAGGGGTTCAGAGTCTTGCCCAAGGACCCTTCGACATTAACTCAGGGGGAGCCCGGATTCGAACTGGGAACCCTTCGGGATTTATACCCTTCGTGCTCTAATACCAGTTTCTCTACCCCTGAGCTCAGGGGCCACTATGGAACACTATGGAGGAGTAGATGCTACTTTTGGGGTCTGAATGAATAAAGAATATCACAACACATTATAATTATGAAGTATTACTGTCGTCTTTATAGTAACCTTATAGTGACATTGATGGACCATAATACATTTTAAGAGTTATTATAAAGCAATATAAAATGATTGTATACATGTCTTATAACAACTATGACAATTTAATATAGGATACAGTGTCATTATTAAGGATAAAGTGTCATTATTAAGGGTCTATAACACATTGTTTTTTGCGACCAAAGGTCGCAGTTTACCGTGAGAAATGACACTGCTTGTCTCCGTCTGTCTGAGTGTGTGTGTGTGTGTGTGTGTGTGTCTGTGTGTGTGTGCGTGCGTGCGTGCGTGCGTGCATGCGTGCGTGCGTACGTACACACATTTTTACAGTCTTCGGGTTGGTTCCCTTGACACATCACTGTGACATGACAGGTGATATCACAGGGGACATCACCTATAAATAAAAGTCCATATACTGTATGGGTATACCCATACCGTTTTTCAGAATATTGAAAAACTGTATTAAACCCATACAGAAATGACACAAGCAGTGTCATTTCTCATGAAACAATGTGTTATAGACCCTTAATAATGACACTTTCTGTGAATCCTATATTAAATTGTCATAGTTGTTGTAAGACATGTATAAAATCATTTTATATTGCTTTATAATAACTCTTAAAATGTATTATGGTCCATCAATGTCACTATAAGGTTACTATAAAGACGACAGTAATACTTCATAATTATAATGTGTTGGGAATCATGCACTATGGAACACTATGGAGGAGTAGATGCTACCTTTGGGGTCTGAATGAATAAAGAATATCCCAAGTTGGGATATTCTTTATTCATTCAGACCCCAAAGGTAGCATCTACTCCTCCATAGTGTTCCATAGTGCAATTGTCATATACATTACAGATCTGCATATTGAATATGTTCTGGGGTTTTAACAATGTGACCCCTGGTATCGACTGTTATCGTGATCTGATTGATCTCACACATAATGTGTTTGAGTAGAGTACAGACAAAATAGTTGTTTACTATCATGACAAATATGCCCAAAGAAACTCATTGCATACCACCCTCTCCTTTAGTTTGATCCATGAGAGACTGTCATGCAAGCCTGAGGTATTTGGAGCTTAGACTGTTTTTTTGTCTGTGCCCGATCATATAGTAGAGCAGTAATCAAGGTGAGATAGAATCAGTGCCTGTGTTGTGTTATCCTCTGTGTCTGGTTTCTGGTATAATCAAAGCAAGTATATTCTCACATATAGTCAAGTGATAGATGCAGTTCAGAAGTGTTTAACTCAAGAAAAAAAGAGATCATCATGAGTGCTTATAACTAGGCTATATAGCCTATACCCACCCCAGAATCCCTTTTATGCCCATATGAAGATCCCTGATGTCATCGATATAGGCTATAATATAGGCTATATCACTCACTGGCCAGATGGCCAAGACATGGCCCATATCTGTGAAGATCAACGATGCCAAGGGCCACCAGGACCGTAGGGCTGTGGACAAGGACTTGCAGCGCATGTAGGCCACACTGGAGCGTGAAAACCAACTAACAGGCCTAATGGAAAATGCCACATTTGTTTGTCTATGCCTCTCTGTCTGTCTGAGTTTGTGTCTGTGGGGTGCCACATTTGGAATAAAACACTTACATCACACATCTGGATATCCATACAGCCCATCTAGTCTGTCTGTGTCCATGTATGCCCATATATGGAGATCTCTGTGTGTGTCTGTCTGTCCTTTTATGCCCATATAAGGATATCTATAGGTGCCTGTACATCTGATTTCACAGACTCCATATATGAATATCTGACATGTTGTGACATCAGTGACAAAGTCTCAAAACAGGGCTGTGGATACTTTGCGAAACAACCATCCTTCCTAATACATGGATACATTGTATTATTAATAAAGGATAAAATACAATAAAAAGTCCATAGGCCTATAAGGGCATTCCCAGAAACAAAATTCCTTTTATGCCCATATATGGAGATTTCTGATGTCATCAATCCCAGGGCCTAACTGGCCCAAGAGCCTGCTTTACTCTGATTTACACCCTACCTTCCCTGAAAACGTTAATATTAATTCCACATATGTATATGGGTTGGATATATATTAATAGATAAATACATACCGTACATAAATAAAATGTCCATATAGCCTACAGTATGGGCATTCCCAGATTAGGGTTAGGGTACCCTCTTATGCTATTCCCAGGCATCAAACCCAGGCCCAATAACTCGCCAAGGCCCTGCTTGGCTTTACTCATTAACATGTGTTTTATGCCCATATATGGAGATCCCTGTCCCAATGTCATCAATATCATGGATATATTTGGTAATGTGACATGCGACCTTGCCCTTTAGGGCGAGTCTATAATTGTTATAGAGTTATAATGCATTTCAAGATGCATTTAATGCTTTATAATGTGTGCATTGCTATAAATAAATTCATGTTTATAAATAATACAGTGTAATAGCCTATTTTCAGAGTTTAGAGTTATAATGCATTTCAAGATGCATTTAATGCTTTATAATGTGTGCATTGCTATAAATAAATTCATGTTTATAAATAATACAGTGTAATAGCCTATTTTCAGAGTTGCGTGAGCTTTTATTATTATAGAGTTGCATGAGCTTAAATAATACAGTGTATTGTGATTTATTACATGAGTAATAAATCATTATAACAATGTGTAATGCAATTTACCATGTTAGGCTATATGCATTTCATGATTTAATGCTTTAATAATGTGTTATGATTATTGTTATGAATCATGAAGTATTCATGAGTGTTTATAAATAATAGTGTCTATAGCCTATTTTCATAGAGTTGCGTGAGTCCGCAACTGCCTCGCTACAACGTTTGTATTTACTGCATTTTTGACCCTGCAAACTTGCCGTTGACCACGCTTCCGGTCGCTTCCGGTCTGAGATGGAAGATCTGACAAGAAAGATCTGCTGAGAGAGGTTGACTCCACCCCTGCAGCCATACGCTCTTGGGAACATCGGGAGTGCGTCTTTAAAACATTGGCGGCTTTTGTGCTGATTGCTTGTGTGTGTACTGTCTGCAAGGAAAGAAAGGAAGAAAGAAAGAAAGAGTCGCTTTGCTTGAACCGTGTTTATTCTCTTCAATGTGATGCAGGTAACGTCTTTATTAATTTCCAGTGATGTGCGTCCCCGTGTTATTGAGCGGTAATAAGAAGTACGATCACAATGTAACATACTTGGCGGGAAAAGCTAGCGTTAGCATTAGCATTGTAATTTTAATGACAAAAGCGTAACGACTAAATGACATCTAACTGTTTATATAATGTATAACGTTTGGCATGTAGATGTCATTTACTGGCAGCAGCTATAGTAACAGTGTGTGGTGGTCGAACACCCGTTGGGTCGAACACCGTCGTCAGGTTAGCTACTCACCAGCTTCGGCAGGTTAGCTAATCACCCGCGTCACGGTTACTGAGGTTAGGTTAGGTTTAGGCACAGTTCTACTAAGGTTAGGTTTTGGTGGTCAGACCTGTGTGTGTGTGTGTGTGTGTGTGTGTGTGTGTGTGTGTGTGTGTGTGTGTGTGTGTGTGTGTGTGTGTGTGTGTGTGTGTGTTCACTTTGGACTGGTAGTACAGTACAATTCAAGATCGGCTATTTTCAAATGGCTGGAATAAAGTATGTATGTGTATGAGGGGTTGAAGTGGATCATGTATGTTTTGTGATAATAAAATCTACAAAGTAACAATTAAGTAATTAAAGTATTCAAATAATTGTAGTGGAGTAAAAGTACAATATTTTCCATTTGTCAATGAGGTAGTGGAGTAAAAGTATTGTACAAAGTACAAATGCCTAGGTACAGTACAGTCAGTAAATGTAATTAGTTATACACCTGAATAAAGTTAACGTGTAGCTTAGCATCCTTGTGTCTGGTGTCTCTGCTCAATTGGATTGATTAGTACAGCATCAGTTGAAGTTAAAACTAATCCGTCTCTTTTTGTTTCTTAC
Source organism: Nannobrachium achirus (assembly GCF_963921795.1). Taxonomy (NCBI): domain Eukaryota; kingdom Metazoa; phylum Chordata; class Actinopteri; order Myctophiformes; family Myctophidae; genus Nannobrachium; species Nannobrachium achirus. Next base: position 7,653,549 of record NC_137819.1, on the reverse strand, counting down.
ACAGAACAAAGAAAACAAGGATCCGAAACCTCTCCAAAGACCAGTATGTTTTCTATCGCTTCCATTTTATAGTCTTTTTGTTTGCTACACAAGTATAATTAGTCAGAAATCTAAACGGCACATGGTACAGTAAGACATTGAGGCTAAAAGCACAACACCAGTAAGACTCCCTAAACGGTCGCTTATCTCCACAAATAGGGCAAAAATGTGTTTTTCCAAAATCTTCCTGATCCATGTTGATGACATGAGTGTAGACATACTGTGTAGTGATTTTCGTGATTTTAGGTAAAAAATCTGTAGGAGCAGTGTCCAAAAATGTGTTTTTAAAAATCTGCCTGAAGGTGGCGCTATATGGGACAGATTCATGTTGATGGGATGAGTGTATACATACTGTGTAGCGATTTGTGTGATTTTAGGGCAAAAATTGTAGGAGCAGTGGCCAAAAATGTGTTTTAAAAATCGTCCTGAAGGTGGCGCAATATGGGACAGATCCAAGTTGATGAAATGAGTGTAGACATACTGTGTACCGATTTGCGTGATTTTAGGGCAAAAATTGTAGGAGCAGTGTCCAAAAATGTGTTTTGCAAGAATCGGCCTCATGGTGGCGCTAGAAGAGAAAGGAGGGGTGGGGTCTCCGTGTTGCCTTGGCGGACGAATAGGTACCGGCCCCGGCTCTCCCGGACGCTCCTAGCCTGAGTTACGGCATTTTATTTGAGCTGCAGTGGAGGGGGTCCTCCACTGGGGGCGTTACCACTTTGTTGTTTTTCTTCCCATGTCAGTTTTGAAATTATACATTTCCATTTTGTTATCCATTTCTGTTCATCGAATTTTGTGAAGTGCCAACTGAAAGCTGGTTACCAACGGGGAGAACTATATTTATGTCTTGTGTATCTGTCTGTTCCAAATTTTCAGTTTGCCACTCCATCTACAGTACCCGGCCCACAGCGTGTTCAGGTGAACCGCACGACTGGGATCACAGGTACTGCCTGTTCTTCTCATTCGTAAATATTTGGAAATTAATATATGCCGAGAAAGATGAATATTTGGAAATTAATATATTGTTGTGGTGTTTTTAGGGCCTGGACGAGCCCCTGTTACTTCATCCTGCACCACAGCAGCAAGGTAAAGTAATGCAATACATACAGCACTGTAAACTACTTGTTTTATATTGACTGGTATATCATAATGAATAGATACAGGATTCAGACATTGTGTTATTATAGATGCAGGATTCAGACATGCATTATGACCGTGCTGTTAATTAAAGGAATAATTCACCCCCAAAATGACTTTTTCCTATTGATTACTCACCCCATGGAGACTTGAGTTCATGGATATTTTTTAGTTTTTGTCACATTCCTAAGCCAATAAAGCCCCCATTGATTCTTTTTTTATTTATTTTTATTTTTATCCCACGGTTTTGCAACCCATTTTCTCACCCAGTGCCAACTAACCTGTAGTCCTGGTTTCCGCTCTTCCCCTGCCTCGCACTCATCATTTCTTCCCCGGTCTGCCAGACTGTATGCTGGGAGCATTTGACCAAATCGCAGAGGCAACCGTCTGGCCACGCGAGACTAGCTAGGAATTGTCACACACCGGAAGGGCTACAGGGTGATCGCCCTCTGCTAGCAGCGTCCTCACTGGTGAGTCTTGGCTATATTACTTGTAATGTGCTGTGCTGCTGTGCTGCCTGGCTAATGTGCTAGCTAGTGGCTAATGGCTATGGTGTACCAGAACCAGCTGTTTCCTAACACTGGGGTCACAACGCAGTGCGAAGCAACTCGTTGTGAGCTTGTGGATCTTCTATTTTCACTACTTGTTTGGTACAGGGTACCCTACCGTTTAATGTATCTTGGTTCACGGGCTAAAAAGTTTGCTGGTAGACAGTGGTGTAAAGTAACTAAGTAGATTAACTGAAAAGCTCTGGGAACTGAATGATTTTATGAAACTGGCACTTGTTGTCTGACTGTTGGTACCAAGAAATCCAGACTATATCTTGCTGGATGGTGCATGTGGAGATGTAAGGAAAGCCGTTCCCGATTGTGTTACATTTAGCTAAAAAATAGACTGCGGATACCCGAATAAAACACGCTCAAAACCGCTAAAAAACGCCAAATTTTCACCAAGATTTACTCTCGTTTTAGCTCGAGCAGCATCTGCCTTAGCTTTATTTAAAAAAAAAAATTGTCGTAAGCCATAGCTCCAGAAGGCTATCGCAGTTGAAGCCCCACCCCGTCCTCACTCTGGTGTCGGAAGCGTTTTCTGCATTCATTTCTTCCATAGATATTTCATAAAGTATTTATTTAAACGTTTTTAAGCCTTGGACAAAGCCACCTCGGCTGGAGAGGAATCATGTCAATATTCACATTTTTTTGAATGCAAAGATTAATTAGAAAGCTGAAAAAAGGGCAGGGTACAAGACTGTGTACATGATTATTTTTAAAATTGCGGAAACTACACTCCCAGAATGCATTGCGAATGACAGTCTTGTTTCCTGAAATACAGCCCTTAAATCACGCTCAGTTTAGTTATCCAGGCCAGCATATGGCCCGAAATGTAGTGATTGTCATCTCTGTGGACGCTCTTATCGTCATCCTAACATAGTGCATCATATTTGTAAAAGAAAGACAATGTATGTCATTGTAAAAAAAACTCCTGTCTGGACCGGTGATAAATGATAATGAGTTGATTTAGTTGGATGCTGTTTCCCCCTCTAACATTTCCCAGTGTTTTTACTTTATTTAAATAATGTCATGCACATTTTCCAGTGCATAACCTACTGCAGGCCTTGTTGACTAGATTTAGTGGAGATTTTGAAGCTCTTCCTCCTGAAATGGTCAGCGAGCAACAGGTGGCTGCTGCTGGGCATATCGTCGTTGTCGGGTGGAAACCTTGTATGTCGAAGACCGTTCGTTTTGTATTTATCATTTTAAAAATGAACTAAACTAGTGAAAACAGCCGATCTACAAGCACACAACGCCTCGTGCGACGGCCTTGTATGATGAAGCAGGGCTTTACTTGGTGAAAAAACGTACAAACTTGAAACTTGGAGATACAAGGTTTCTGCCCGACAGCTTTTGACACAAAGCTGTGAGGCGACAGCTCTACGCACTGCACCGCCGTACCCCCTAATGAGGATAATCTTGAGCATCAAATGTGTAGAGCTTGGTTTCCCTCAGCTAGGTTTGTTAAAGGCCCGCTGACACGCCCCAAAATTATAATAGTATCAGTAGGTCACGTGGTCTCTCTGAAAACGGTCTGAAACAATCTGAAACTCATGTCACAGTGTAATCTGTGATCTGTGATCTACAAGCTCACAACGGTTGCATCTGCGACGCGACGTGAGCTTGTATGTCTGCTCTTAACCGGAAGTGTGGTGCAAAAGTTCTCCAGTAAATTCCAGCGGAAAGAGGTGGATACTATGTTGAATTAAACTCATTAAACTATGCCCTCTTGTGTTTTAAGGGTCTACAAACATGGCGTTGTTATTTGGTGAGTCCACTTTCTTTTCTCTTCGTTCTGTTCAGGTCATTTTGACCCGGGGGATATTTGGTTTAAAAAAACAACACTAATATAAATTTTAACAAATCATCACCACATTAATGTCACATATGAATGTACATCTTGCAAAATTGGCATGGGTGTTTGAATTTGTAAGCTATATTTAGTAGATATGTAGTACGTCTTGGCCAAGGGGTTTGGTTTTAAATTTGCGGTGATTGACCCGGTAGTAGATGATTTACCCTTTTGTATTATAAAGATACACTAGGAAGCACATGCTTCACAATCACAGGCTGCATCACATTCTCTCCCCATCTCTTTCTCTCATCAGACCGCTACTGCTGCGTCTGCCTGGACAGGGTGCCTTGGGAACCCATCGCCATTGCCACTGGCGTTTTTTGTGCTATTTTCTGTCTTTTTTTTGGCCTCATTTTCATATATACATCCAATATCTTGATCATTGGATGTGCCCTTTCCCTTTTTTTACTTTTAATTTGTGGTACATTAACCATAATAAAATCATGCCGCATTGTTCGGGGGTTCCCAAGGCGTCCAGTCCAGGCAGACAGAGAGCAGCACGAAGTGCACCCTCTCCACCCCCCCCACCAAGGCTCCGGTAGGTTCCGTATACTCTGCATACATCTAATAGCTGGGAGGGAATCCGTTTTTCATTTATTTTGTATATATTTTTATTGTATTTAATGTTTTCCATTTTCCCAAAGAATTATTAAAAATACATGAAAAACTTTATGGAAAAAACACGGCCTGCTCACGTATTAGGAGGGTAGTATGAGTCACCAGAAAAAAAATAATGGGTGTTTTTAATGAATCTATCATGGTTAAAATGGATTTTGAAGTTACAATGAGTGTGTGTGGGGAGGCCCTGAGCCTGGAGGGCCAGATAACATTTACATCAAATATCTAAATACTGAATGAAGAAAATAAAAAACTGTTCAGGTTGTTCATACAAGCCTGATTAGGCCATACAATGATAAAAAGTGTTTTTGAAAGTGGAATATCCCTTTAAGTATCTTGTTGCTGTCGGGCATAAACCTTGCATCTCCGTATTTAAACGTTGTATATGTTGAAATACAGCAAAAATATAGACTGCAACACGTTGCGATGCGACGAGTTGAGCTTGTAGATCAGACATTCTTTCTACGGTATATTGGAAGTTGTGAAAGTAGTTAAGTGTGTCTGTGGTTTTTATAAATATTATGCCTCATAGCATCTATATAGAAATTCTTTATTAGGATAACCCCTTGAGATGTATCATCTCGTTTTCGAGGAGCTCCCACAGATTCTGAGCCGGAGGAGTCTTTGCCCAGCAGCGCTAGCACCTCAGACCAACGAAGCTGGGAGCAGTTTCTGGATCGAGATTCAAGGTTCAAGGTTGTACTTTATTGTTACGTCTTTTGTACAGGTACATAAGAGTAACATTTGTTTTTGTTTGGCATCCTTCAGTCAATGCAGTCGTATATCAAAGAAAAAAAAACAATATAATAACATCAAACCACATCTAAAAATAATAATAATCTAAAAAGGAGTGCAAAAGGCAAAAAGAGCAACAGGAAAAGAAAAGAGCATCCTCAGATGTACTTGTGCAAAAAGTTTGGCATATTCTATACGCCAACAGCATATTTTTCCAGTAGTTGCTACTGTACTGTACTTAACTTTTGTAAACATCTTTCACAGAGTGTTCTATGTGCAACAGATTAATATATTCAACTTCACAGTATGCATTTATGTACAGTAGGTGCAATTCAACTTCACAAGGAGGGAACGTAAGGGGTATGTACAGTAGGTGCAGTTCAACTTCTTTCTCGTTTTTGACAGTTCGTTCATGTGCCTGACTGTCCGTGGAAAGAAGCTCTTTTGCAGTCTGTTGCTGGTAGCTTTGAGACTGCGTAGACGTTTTCCATGAGGCAGCATCTTGAACAGACTGTGGTTGGGATGGTGAGAATCGTTCATGATTCCACAGGCTTTGTTGACACAGCGCTCATCGTACAAGGCTTGGATTGGGGGGAGATCGCATCCACTGATGCGTTCGGCTGTCCGCACAACCCTCTGCAGGGCCTTGCGATTGAGGTCAGTGCAGCTGCCATACCAGGCAGTGAAGCAGCCAGTCAAGATGCTCTCCGTGGTGCCCCTGTAGAAAGCCTGTAGGACTTTGGGACCCATCCCAGCTTTCTTCAGTTTCCTGAGGAAGTAGAGGCGCTGTTGGGCTTTCTTGACCACCTTTTCTGTCTGCACTGCCCAGGTCAGATCCTCAGTGATGTGTACCCCCTGGAATTTGAACTCTTTGTCTCTCTCCACTGCAGCACCCCCGATCTTGAGGGGTGAGTGGACTTTAGGAGGCCTCCTGTAGTCAAAGATAATCTCTTTTGTTTTGTCCACATTGAGAGATAGGTTGTTCTCTTGACACCATGCTTCCAGATTCTCCACTTCTCTCCTGTAGGCTGTTTCATCATCATTGGTGATCAGGCCTATGACTGTGGTGTTGTCCGCGAACTTGATCACTTGGTTGGAGCTGAACAGGGCCACGCAGTCGTGGGTGTACAGGGAGTAGAGGAGGGGGCTCAAAACGCATCCCTGGGGGGCACCTGTGCTGAGAGTCAGAGGGGCAGAGGTAATTTTTCCCATCTTCACCACTTGACGTCTTTGTGACAGAAAGTTGAGGATCCAGCCGCAAAGGCTTAAATTTAGACCCAGACTCTTCAACTTGGTGTCTAATTTGAGGGGAATTATGGTATTGAATGCTGAGCTGTAGTCAATAAACAGCATTCTCACATATGATTTTTTCTCCTCAACGTGTGAGAGGGTCGTGTGTAGAGCTGTGGCAATGGCATCGTCTGTGGATCTGTTTTGACGATAGGCAAATTGCAGTGGGTCTAGTGTGGGTGGCAATTTGTCATAGATCATCTTCCTGACATGTTTTTCAAAGCATTTGCTCACTATTGGCGTGAGTGCAACCGGCCTCCAGTCATTCAGCCCAGTCACCTTGCCTTTCTTGGGAATCGGCACTATTATTGCCGATTTTATTGCCGATGGATCTTCCACTCCACCTCCATCAATATCCATTTCTCCCCCTCTTCTCCCCCGCCCCACCCTGCCTGTTGTTACACCCAGACCTGCCCCCAAGCCTGCCCCCCGCACTAGTTTGGCTGCTGAGAGGGTGAGCATCCATCATGACACACACGCACTCAAACAGGAATAGGGGGCGTAGAGGACTTGAGTCCCCCATCTTCGAGGATTATGGACATTTTTGTTAGGAATTCCCATGGCTGGTCAGCTGCATACATTAGCCATTACAGGATAGATAGAACAGATTGATCAAACTAGAGATATGTTGCTCTGATATGTTGATATGTTATCAGGGCTCCGGGCCTTTATGTTCTATCCTGTCGCCAGGTCATGAAGAAAGCAATGATCTTACTGACACCTGTTGCTTTGAGTAGCCATAACATACAATTCATATACTTGAAGAAACGCAAGACCAAATGAAACAGCATGCGTGGTAAGATCACACAAAGATGTAGCCCAACGTTCTGTTGTTGCAAGCAGTTAATGTGTGGTTTGTTCTTGTGAAAGGTAAATTGGGGGGGGGGGGGGGCGGACAGAGTTATGAAGAGAGCATTAGGTAGAGCGCACAATAGAGTGGGAGAGAGAATTCTAGTTTTTGGACTTCTGACATCAGCCAAGGGAACTAATTTGCAATTAAATTTCTAAAAAATAACTGTAAAGATTGTTACAAGAACTGTGTGTGTGTGTGTGTGTGTGTGTGTGTGTGTGTGTGTGTGTGTGTGTGTGTGTGTGTGTGTGTGTGTGTGTGTGTGTGTGTGTGTGTGTGTGTGTGTGTGTGTGTGTGTGTGTGTGTGTGTGTGTGTGTCTGTCTTGAGCAGGTGAAGACAACATTGTACCAGCCTCCTGAGCTAGTGGAGTCAGTAACGCACTTTTTACTTCAAGTCATGATGCAAAGGTCCCCTTTGGTATGGAAGTACCTTAGGGCCATAGGAAAGAATTTATCCAAAGAGACAAGTTAGATCACCCTTCATTTTCTTTTTATAGCCATTTTAAAAATGGCCGCCGACAATAAACCACTATTACACCAGACTCCATATCTTTGCTTCTGTTAGAGATATAATAATAATATTGGTGTCAAAGTATACATTTTTGGGGTCTAGGAATTCAATTCAATAGGTTTCAAAGCAAAAAAAACAATACTAAACTAATTAACATGACAGCGGGGGGTAAAATATGCAAATGTCATGAAAAAGAACACATTTTAACAGGGTAACTTACCCCCCCACCCCTCCCCCTAAACTTTGATTCACCTTTCCTTTGGTATGGAAGTACCTTAGGGCCATAGGAAACAATTTATCCAAAGAGACAATTTAGATCACCCTTCATTTTCTATCTATAGCCATTTTAAAAATGGCCGCCAACAATAAACCACTATTACACCAGACTCCATATCTTTGCTTCTGTTAGAGATATAATAATAATATTGGTGTCAAAGTATACATTTTTGGGGTCTAGTAATTCAATTCAATAGGTTTCAAAGCAAAAAACCCAATACTAAACTAATTAACATGACAGCGGGGGGTAAAATATGCAAATGTCATGAAAAAGAACACATTTTAACAGGGTAACTTACCCCCCCACCCCTCCCCCTAAACTTTGATTCACCTTTCCTTTGGTATGGAAGTACCTTAGGGCCATAGGAAACAATTTATCCAAAGAGACAATTTAGATCACCCTTCATTTTCTATCTATAGCCATTTTAAAAATGGCCGCCAACAATAAACCACTATTACAACAGACCCCAACTTGGCATCTGTAGAACTAAAATAATAATATTGGTGTCAAAGTGTACATTTTTGGGGTCTAGGAATTCAACTAAACGGGTTTCAATGCTAAAAACCCAATAATTCACTAATTAACATGACAGCGGGGGGTAAAATATGCAAATTTCATGAAAAACAACACGTTTTAACAGGGTAACTTACCCCCCCACCCCTCCCCCTAAACTTTGATTCACCTTTCCTTTGGTATGGAAGTACCTAAGGGCCATAGGAAACAATTTATCCAAAGAGACAATTTAGATCACCCTTCAATTTCTATCTATAGCCATTTTAAAAATGGCCGCCAACAATAAACCACTATTACAACAGACCCCAACTTGGCTTCTGTAGAGCTATAATAATAATATTTGTGTCAAAGTGTACATTTTTGGGGTCTAGGAATTCAACTTAACAGGTTTCAATGCTAAAAACCCAATACTTCACTAATTAACATGACAACGGGGGGGTAAAATATGCATATTTCATACAAAATTATATGTTTTAACAGGGTAACTTGTCCCCCCACTCCTCCCCCTAAACTTTGATTTACTTTTCCTTTGGAATGGAAGTACCTTAGGGCCATAGGAAAAAACTAATCCAAAGAGACAAGTGAGATCACCCTTCATTTTCTATTTATAGCCATTTTAAAAATGGCCGCCGACAATAAACCACTATTACACCAGAACCCATATCTTTGCTTCATAATACAGTCTGTCTTGCACTTCCAATGAAGTGTATCACTGCTTGGTGACATGTGATCAAAGTATCTTCCTTTGTGAAGGAAGAGGGAGAGTAGAGCATTAGGACACAGTCCTAATGCCGTCCCCGGAAACACCATACAGCTTCTGGAGACATTTCTAGAGAATGGGTGTGTGGGTGGAGATCATCTCAGTGGTGGGGCTAGGGCCAGAGAGCAGCTGAAGAGGTAAGGTGAGTTCAGGCAAGGACTGCCACACAGACTGTCTTCTTGCCCTTGCCAAAGGCTGTGTTGCTCCCCATTAAAGCATGGAATGCTGGCAGTGCCATTTCCTTGGATGGTCCAAGACTGTGAGCAATGGCATGTGCTGGAATATACCTGGTAAGGGAAAATTATCCAAAAGAAGGGGAATGTCATAGACAAATTTGCTTCAGTCTGGGAGAACACCAAATCCCATCAGTCATAGAGAAGCCGGTGCATGAGCCTTGGAAATGTCTTCAACCGCACTCTGAATGACAAGAGATTCCATCAAGGCAACCAGTGCTGACCTGGAGGGGGCTCCCTGGAAGATTCAAGGCCTGTGCCTAGCCTACCAGCATGAATTGCACCCAAAAGTCCTCAGGCCTCTACTCATCTATGATCTGATGGCTGAATGAAGATGGCTGGGATTGCCACGCAGCCTAAGCAAAATCGGGCTGTGCAGGAACACCAACAAACTCAGGCTTTGTTTCAGCTCAGTCGGGGAGGAGTTTGTGGCACGGGCACAGGAAGATCTGCAGTACACATCCTGAGCACACAGGTACATATCCTGAACATATCCTGAGCAGCTGCTCCAATGCGCTGGGTGAGGCCTGAGGGTCCTGAAATCCATTGCTTAAGCAATCAGCAAGGGCATCAAGGGCATCCAATACTCCCAAGTCACAGCTAACGCCATTCACTGTGTCAAGGAAGGGAAAAGGCCAGAGAAAACACCAAAGAACTGCTCTGCTGGTTTGCTCTCCACAGCCCGAGACTGAGTGATGACAGTTGATCTGGAGAGGCAGCTGAATATTCCACCACACATCACCCAGTCCAGATTGAGACCTGACATAATCTGTCCATTTGGGATTTGCCAGTCACTCCGTAAGCACAGCTACGCCACTGTGCATAACAGTTGCCAACAAAAAAGAGACATGCAGCAGAAAAGGCCTCCAGATTAACACATGGGAAGCCACGGTTTCTAACATTTCTAGCTGTTGCTGCTGCCGCCGTTCACTCAGGCTTTATTTTGAAGAGCCTCGGAAGCTTCGTGCGTGTGCACGTGAGTGTCCACTGACGATTGAGGAAGAAAATCCATTTGTTTACAAACGCTCGCGAAACTAAAATCCAAACCGCGGCCGACCATCGCGGTAAAGTGTCGCCGTGAAAACAATCAGATCTCTGCTTCCCTGGCGTTCTTTGCTCCTCATTCATAGATAAAGCCCTTTTTATGTTTCAGCCTAGAATGGAAATCAATGCAGCCTAGTCGCGCCATTCTCTCTCTCTGCGAGCCACGGTGTGACGTATGGACTAGGGTCTTTCACAGGGAACACAACAAGCGCGCAGCACACTGCACAGTTAACCCTTTGTTGTCTCGTTGAGGAACGAGACAACTCCTTTTGGCAGAGCGACCTCTAGTGGCCTTAACTCGTTACTGAACGAGTTTGGCCCCTTGGGTGTTAAGAGGGGAGAGCAGTGGGGACAGAAGCATGCCACTTGGATACATAACGAGGTCTGATCAGCTTCAGTTGGGTCACCTGAGGAGGCCGACCGACTCTTGCAGGACCCAAAACACCCAGTGACTCCAGGAAACAACACTGATGATGTGTCCAAGTTTGCATCAGTAAATTATGTGTTAACTGTTAATGACGTGATAATTATTTCACCTCTATTTTGAGTGTAAGTTATTTTTTCATGAAATTTGCATATTTTACCCCCCGCTGTCCTGTTAATTAGTGAAGTATTGGGTTTTTAGCATTGAAACCTATTTAGTTGAATTCCTAGACCCCAAAAATGTACACTTTGACACCAATATTATTATTATAGCTCTACAGGCGCAAAGTTGGGGTCTGTTGTAATAGTGGTTTATTGTTGGCGGCCATTTTTTAAATGGCTATAGATATAGAATGAAGGGTGATCTAAATTGTCTCTTTGGATAAATTGTTTCCTATGGCCCCAAAGTACTTCCATACCAAAGGAAAGGTGAATCAAAGTTTAGGGGGAGGGGTGGGGGGGTAAGTTACCCTGTTAAAACATGTTATTTTTCATGAAATTTGCATATTTTACCCCCCGCTGTCATGTTAATTAGTGAAGTATTGGTTTTTTTGCTTTGAAACATGTTTAGTTGAATTCCGAGACCCCAAAAATGTACACTTTGACACCAATATTATTATTATTATAGCTCTAACGGAAGCAAAGATATGGGGTCTGGTGTAATAGTGGTTTATTGTCGGCGGCCATTTTTAAAATGGCTATAAAAAGAAAATGAAGGGTGATCTAACTTGTCTCTTTGGATAAATTCTTTCCTATGGCCCTAAGGTACTTCCATTACCAAAGGGGACCTTTGCATCATGACTTGAAGTTAACAGCTTATTTTTCGGCGTTACTGACTCCACTAAGCTGCCGCCTCTCGGTCGCATCGGGATCAGCATCTCTGCCGTGGGGGACGACGGTGTCATCTATGCCAGGACGTTACAAGCTGGTACACGTCACTTCTGTTTTACACATGAGAGCACAGTGACTATAACATGTCTTTCAAGGTCCCATATGTGTATTCCTGTGTGTTTATGTCAGAGTTTCAGCTGAGGAAACTCCAGAAGCATATGAAGACAGTCAAGACACTGCCCAAACAGGAACCTTACACCTGGAAGAGTGTGCAGGGCTGCTGTGTCATTGGGCCAGACATGCTCTTGCACCGAGGACAGGTGCTGGAGATCATCAGCGGAGATGTCAGGGTCAGGGCTTGCATACCAACGCACACCTTCACTTATAGTCTCTAGTCAAATAAAACACTAACTACTTCTACACTCGCTCACTCCACTCGTGTCTTGGTCCCGCCTTCGAGCGAGGAGTTGACGATTAGATGCGAATCCGGAGGAATAGAATAATTTCCTTAATGGAATGCAAATGGCAACACAAATTATAGTGATTCTCAAATGTAGTGTGTGTGTGTGTGTGTGTGTGTGTGTGTGTGTGTGTGTGTGTGTGTGTGTGTGTGTGTGTGTGTGTGTGTGTGTGTGTGTGTGTGTGTGTGTGTGTGTGTGTGTGTGTGTGATCAGGTGCGTTACGTGGACAGTGGACATGTAGAGAACATTCCAGTGGGTAATGTGTATCGCATGTTGCTGTGTGAGGAGGTCCCTCAGCTCTGTATCCCCTGCCAGCTCCATGGACTCATAACCCATCACCCTGTAAGTGTGTGTGCTGTGCATTCACACACACCATATGAATGTAGTCATCACAGACATACTGTACGTGTGTGTGAGTACGCCATTGAACTCCATGTGCATTTCTCTCTCTAGGTGGGCAGGAAGTTGCAGGTTGATGCAGTTGCTCTGCTCAGGAACCTGCTGGTGGGTCGTGCTCTGGACATGCAGGTCACGGTAAGATCCTTCCATCCCCACAACACTCTAACACACAGTACAGTTTCATGGTACGATCCTACCAGCCCCTTTCAAATAAGACACATCAGCAGAGAAAGGCTAATACTTCTTGGAATGAACTTGTAGTTATTGTGTGTGTGTGTGGGGGTGTGGTGTGTCAAAAGAGTTTTATTCAGATGCCCCCGCCACCACAACTATTCATTTCAATGAAAGTTGCTCAACCAGCGCATGCTCCCTCGAAAGTACTTTCCTTCCAGGATTGGCACCACCAACGTTGATGCCAATGGAGCAAGCGTACTAGGGTTTCAGGCTATAGAAGCATTCACAGTTGTGTACTTTGGTGCAATATCAGAATTGGCCACTAGTAAAAGCTTGCTTCAATAATCTTCTGCGGTCCTGGGGACTTGGTGTGTGTGTGTGTGTTTGTGTAGGAGCTGCCTTTGGACGAACGTGGCTGTGTGACAGTCCAGATCTTCCTAGATGGACTGAATCTGAGCTGGATCATGTATTACCATCAAACTGCCTCCGTGGACATCATGACTGTTGCACGAGAGGTGTGTGTTTGTGTCTGTGTCAAAGTCATGTCATTGTTGTTTTAATGCATTAATGTGGATTGACTTTCATGACTTGCCGTGTAGTGATGTTTAGTCAACATTTGACTGAGTTACTCAGGTTATAATATTGGCCGAAGCTGTGAGTACAATAATAACAGCAAGCACTCCTCTTAATGCAAAGTTGACCAAGTGCGTCCACTAGTTGACAGCATTATGCGTCTCTCTGTATAGAAACATTTCATCAGTTCCACTGACCGCACCGTGGATGAGTGGGATATAGACACTGAGGTACTGTACTAGTTCTATTAACACCATAACATTTCATTTGTTATTTGTTCAATGTTTTTTCACATGCTTGCTCTGTTACTCTTAATACAGGGTTCCCACGGTCGTGAAATTCCTGGAAATATTTTGAAATTAGAAAAATATTTTTCCAGTAAAAAGTTTTGGAATTGATCAAGGGTCCTGGAAGGTCTTTGGTTATTGATTTTGTTAATACCTCTGAAATGACAAATTAAACATTGGCCAAATTGCCAAATATTAGAGGCAGAAATTGTGAAAATATATATATTTTTTTCACAATAAAACGGTGTTATACAAAATTCCTCAACTCTTAGTGCTCGTCAGGGTGCCGGGGTCCCCAGTTCAAATATGATTATTTCGAGGGTCACGGCCTGAAAAGGTTGAGAACCACTGGCATACACTACCTGTCTTTGGGCATTGCGCATCGGAGTAAGCGACTTGTTATTGAGCTGAATTATTATTTAGTCCTGGAAATTGGGTTCAATATTCTGGAAAAGTTTTGGAAATTAATTGGTAAAAATGTGTGGGAACCCTGTTAATACCTTTACCACTTACCCTGTTGTTTGACAAATGTTCATGGCACTTCTTTTGCACTTTGTGAGTCTGGATATGAAGCGCTTGCTGTACTGGAGTCTTACACCTATTGTGTATTGAATGTGGTGAAAAGAGAAGTGATAGTGACATACAGGGTCTGGAGATGCCAAATGAGCCAGTGCTGGGTCCCTTCTCCTACCCCATCCTTCCCATCCAGGGAGAGCACTTCAGGGTCCGGGTCGAACATCTCTGCACCACCAATGAGGTACTGAAGCAGACTGTATTGTTTTAGGCTGCACGCAAGCGTGTGCGTATCTGTCTATGTGGACACGATCTGTCACCCAGACTCAGATTCTTGTAGCTTCAACTATTGTCGGCTAAAAAGCATGTAAATGCACGATGGGCACTGTGGAAACATTAAAACAGTTAAACATGCAATTTCGCGATCGCTATCATGCCTACTACATTTTTTGGGGTCAAAAAATATTTTTTTATTTTTTTATTTTTTTATTTTTTAATGGGACATAAAACAAATAACATCTCTATCGTGCACTCTGCAGGTGTTCCTGGTGCCCGTGGAACAGGCTGTGTTGGTGAATGGAGAGACTCTGGAGGAAGCAATGACCAGAGTTAATGCAGACATAGACAGTCTGCCACGCCTCTCCAACTACCCCTTGGGTAAAACACCTGGCTCTAACCTGGTTTACTACACATCTGTGGTCTGTTGTGTAGTGCAGTGTCTGCATGTCCTGTTGAGTTTAAACATTTCTATTCAGTTGTTTAGTGTGCACAATTCAGGTCCATTGACAAGTTGTTTAATGTGTGTGTGCATCCAGGAGGTGCTTGTCTGGTAGAGTATGGGAGCTATTACCGCCGGGCCAGGATGATGGAGTTTGTCGGCGTGAATCCACCAACATTGATGGTGCAACACGTAGACTTTGGATCGGACGACACCGTGCACACCAGCAAGTAAGATCCACCTGAAGCCATGTCGTTTCGTTATTGGACCCCGCCCTGTTCAAATATGTGAAGATTGCATGATGTTTAGTTCCTCTTTAGATAGTTTCCTATTCATTTGATGTTTTGTGCGTGTCCTCCCCCCAAGGCTGCATCAGATGCCTGCTGAGCTGCTGAAGTTTCCTGCCAGTGCTCTGAAGGTGCGTCTGCATGGGTTCAAGCCCCCGAGGGTCAACCACGAGAGTGAGGTGCTGGCCTGGAAGACACAGGTCATGATCCTCCTGTACGGGGAGATCACTGCTTCAGTCGTGGTGAGCGTGCACAATATGTTTCATTGTTGCACGTTTAACACCTTCCACTGCACTACACAACGGCGGGAACATGTGAAAACATTACTAAATTGTGCAAACTGACTTGTCTGCTTCTTTCTGAAGGGGCTATAACGATTAGACATTTTAAACGGGCATCTAGAAACTCAAACCCTTTCAATGCACAATTAATGTACATTTATGAGTTTACTACATAGCTGTTTCATCCCTTCTTTCTTCCCATACATCTCTCCAGGCCAGGGAGCCAGAACTGACAGTGCTGTTGTATAATGAGAATGGAGAGCCTCTGGTGGCTGATCATGAACATGAAGCATGACTCGACTGAACCACAGAGGATACCCTCCACAAAGTTAAAACCCTCCAGTTAAAATATGATTATTTTGGGGGTGGTGGCCTGAAAAGGTTGAGAACCACTGTACTATAGCATAATCTGTCTGACAGTGTTCAATAAAATAATTTATCTATCCCTGATTGACTGTGCTTAGCAGGAACCAGGCTTGAGGGATCAATGGGATTGTTGTTCAAATCTATTCATGAAAACCAAACATTTTGGTCACAAGCATGAACAGTAATGAGGAATATATTTGAAAGCTAACTCATATGGTTATTTTTCAAGTTACTTACAGTACAGTACAACCACCTTACAAGGTAACAAAAAGTTGCTCTTGTGCTCACAGCCCCAGGCTGCCGTGGCCTCTCATTTAGAAAGGTGTTCAATGTATAGAAAGTGTTCAATATTTCTCTTGTTTTTATTTAGGCCTAGAATTATTGACTGCTTTAACTATTGAAAAATAGCAGATATACAAGCTCACAGCGCGGCACTCGGTGCCGCGCTGCGAGCTTGTAGATCTGCTATTTTTGAAGAATCGTGAAAATTAGGATTTTTACCCGATTCTATAAGTGTCTTTTGAATCCTTCTAAGATTTTTTGAAAAACCTATGTTTCTATGTCAGCAATCTGGCCAGCCATTGTCAAAGGAAAGGTCCTTTTCACTTAACTGGAGCTCAGTTAGTCTGTTCTGGAGAGACTACTATGTCAGTGGTTCTCAAACCTTTTCATGTGAAGGACTGCCATCTCAACATATTTAGTTCCGGGGACCACCCAGAAGCAACATTTTAGTTACAAACCTTCGCTTTGAAAGTATAGTCTAGTATAGTCAAAGATTTGCACACATTTTCACGACTTTTTCAAAATTAGCAGATCTACAAGCTTGCAGTGCGGCGCTGCGAGCTTGTATATCTGCTATTTTTCACTGGTTAAAGCATTCAATAATTCTAGGCCTAAATGGGTTTAAGTGTGAAATATTTCTCTTGTTTTAAAGTGTTCAATATTTTCAAGATGTCGTTCAATATTTCTGTAAAAAAAAATCCCAACGTACCAATGGCGCTTAAACCAATCGCAGCCCAGCGAAACGTTTTATTATCAGTTTTTTGGCTATTTGAGCTGTATTTTTATTATTTTTATTATTATTTTTTGTTTGTTAATATAATAAATGTGGAATTGCGTGATATTATCCCATGCTCATTATCTCTGTGGTTTGTACTGGGTAAACAACACGTTATTCTCATGCTCCTACTGTATAGACTATAGACCTCTCTAGTTTGTAAACAACACTTTGTTTAGGTATAAAGTCCCATTTTTTATTCTATAGATTTTTAGGAATAGGTATAGGTTTTGACACCGTTTTACTGAGGTTAAGGTTAGGAATAAGTTTAGTTTTAACTGTTTAGGCATAGTTTACAGAAGTCAATCAATCAAAAGGCATAAACTATCAGCCCAGGCGAGTTTCTTTCCGGCAACTCTTCTGATATTTGTAAAATGTTGTTCACTACAGTCCGAGGAGAGCAGGTCATCAAAGGCGGCATCAAAGAAGCAACATTTGAGTTACAAATGTTCGCTTAAAAAATACATATATTCAAAGATTTGCACACATTTTCACGACTTTTCAAAAATACAGTAGCAGATCTACTAGCTTGATCGCAGCGCGGCACTCTGTGCTGCACTGTGAGCTTGTAGGGCCTTAAGTATAAAATAATTAAGGCCCCGCCACCTTAGGCCCTAGTAACTCAGTCCCACTTTTCCCCCCCTTGTGACGCCCCTGCGGATGATGAGCCATCCAAGGAGTGGGTTATGACCAGATCCTCCACCCGATACACGTCTTATCTTTCTATTGAATGGCCTCCTTTTCAAAATTGTCATACCCTAGATATCGGCCAGTAGTCAACTACTGGACTACCAGGAGTTTCAAGTAGACCCTTATCACCCACTGATTTGGATGATACAATGTTAACATATGCAAGACAAGCACAGCCCCTGTCCTGTGCGGTCACGTGACCATGACAACAATGGCCGACGTCATTCTTTTTTATTCAGATTTATTATACTTTATTATACTTTTAAGGACGTTACGGCACTTAAAATATTTTTTTATCACTTCCAGACAGAAATGGACATCTTATATTTGAAGTGCATGGACTTTGTATGCACACAACGTTTTTACGTCATTATTTTATTATGATTTATTATACTTTTAAAGACGTTTCGGCTCTTAAAGCATTTTGTTAGCATTTCCAGACAGAAATGGACGTCTTATACGTTGTTGTTTACACGTTATATTAACAACACAACGTTTATTATTTCACTAGCTTGTCTAGTTTATATGGGTTGCTATGACAACATGGATCCGTACCAGACGTCATATCCGTTTCCGTTCTGGCCCTGCTCTCGCGTTGCCAGAAGACTACTCTATGGTCTGACCAGTGTCCTGTCCTCGCGAGAACACTGGATACAACAACAAGTTGTCGTCTCGCAAACAAAGTTTACTTTATCCATTTATCATAACTTCTCAAAGCCAAAGGTAAGCCCTCATGTATGCATGTATTTAAAATGAACGTTATACACCACGAAAATGATAGAACCAGGCCATGGTGTTATTGTTAATCTGCTGTAGTCTTTAACTGCTAAACTAAAGCTAAGCTAACTTAGCTCAGCACAGCACAATGCATTGTGAGAGAGCTTAATGTTAAAATGGGCAATTTTCAGCCGCCTTATCTGGCATGCCGCATGTGCAATGTTTTATTTTATACATAACAAGCTTCTTGGACGTTCTTTTAGACCACGGTCCACTTAGCCTGCATCAAGGCTGCTGCTACCACCACAGTGGTACTGGTTCTCAACCTTTTCAGGCTGCGTCCCACAAAATAATCATATTTTAACTGGAGAGCCCCAGACGAGCATTAAGAGTTGAGGTATTACATTTTGTTAGCCCTGAAACATGACGGTCGTAGGATTGACATGGTTCTGGGCAAACATTCACCTCATTACAACTCTGACTGGGAGTCTGGGAGATAGATGGAATATTATCTGAGTTTAATGATAGTTATAACAATGTCCTGCCAATCCAAATATGTCAGAATGCTGATGTGGTGTCATTAAAACTAATGTTGACATTGCATACTGACTATCTAGAAAATAAAAACATGGCACTTCATTGACCCCTGCTATATACACTTAAAATCTATGTTGGTTGAGAACCACTGATCTAAAGGGCAAGCTACAGCTACACCAACCTCAACAGGCTTAAGGGCACAAGTTCAAGCCAAGGTCTGCCCTTTGGAAATAATAATGGCAGTCCTACAAGCTCATAACGCTTTGATAAATGTCAGTGAGACTCAGAGAAAATGTAGCAGGCAACTTTTTAAAAATATATTGTACATTTAACTATAATTTATAATAGACCATCAGGAAACACATCATTTGAGTTGTTGTGAGCTTGTAGATCTGGCATTTTTGGCAAATGTCCCATCTAGAATAGGGACGCTAGGGCTCAAGTGAAAGAAATAAAAGTAATAATTGCTGTCCTGTATGAAGCTTGAGGATCTGTTCTTTTAGTTTTCAACTTTATTCATATCAAGGTCCATTATTAATTGGAGCATTTGAGCCATGAAACACCATTTAGCTTCTCAGACCCAAAACTAAAACGACATTTTGTTGGTGTTGGAAAAGATTTTTAATTCCATGGTGTATTGATGTTGAAACATTCTACAATAGTGTAGACTTCTTGTGAATTAAGTAATGCTGATGTTTAAAGGGCCATTTCACCTCTGGGACAACCCGATCTTATTTTATTGTTGTTACTTGTTTGGGACACGATCAACATTTTGTGTTTTTATATTTGGTTTTACACTTTCAATCAAGAGTTGACAATTTTCCATCTTTAGCTGGGGACCACCTGGAATCCCTTCAAGGACCACTGGTGGTCCCTGGAACACTGGTTGAAAACCACCAGTATACTACATAGTACAAAATAGACTTCATTCAGTTGGCTTAAAGTCAAATTAGTTCCCACTGTGTTCCAATGTGTCAGTAGAAAAAACAATGTCTCAGTATTTGGTCAGTATTATTTAAGAACGCTATACAGTACATATTGGCCTCTGATTTTGCACTCTGAATGAATGCATTTGTTTGTAGTAATAAGTGATGGGGATTTGTTATTTGTTTCTTGTTATAATAGGTGAACATGGTCAGATTTCAGATCTCCAGGCCGTTCATAAAAGTTCAACAGATTCCAATCAGGGGAAGAAGGTCAAGGACATACAGGAGCTACACAAGAACAGGCCATGAAGCTACCAGACACTCCCAGGAGCTACCAGAGGCAGATACACCCAGACCCAGCTTCTTTTCACCAACAGAAAATGCGAGTGACGGCGGCCAATGCTCAGCCAACACCAGTCATAAAGAGAGCATTGCTACTGTGGAGGCATGGCAACGTGTGCGGCAAATACTCCTAGGTAACTTTTTTTTATTAGCACACGACTGCTAACTACTTAAGTATTACTATGTGTATTATGATGAGATAGCGCTGAGATACTTTGTTGCACTGACTGTTTGGACACTTTATTTGTTTGGTACTTTAGTTTGCCTTTGTTCTGTAATACTGATGCTTACCTTACCTGTAACTCTGTATCCTTAACTGCTCTGTTGCCTCTGGGAAACTGATTTCCCCCTTGCTTGGGAAAATAAAGGTATCTATCTATCCATCTTAGGTGTGAGTGCAGAGCTCCTTTGCCCACCAGAAGAGGCAGCCTGCCTAGTTTGCAGTGTTTCCCTCACTGTTGAAAGTCAGCTGTGGCGATGCAGCGACTGTGGGAGTGAAGCTTACTTCTGTTCGGTCTGTGTGAAGAAAGTCCATCAGAGCACTGCTGTGGTGCATGTGCTAGAAAGATGGGAGGTTTGTATCACTCAGAAATGAGAATAAATGTTATTGTCACATAACAGGCTTTCAGGTGTAAAGAATTGGGTGAAATATTCTTGTCACCCTCTTGGAAATATATGTGAATCCATTTTGTTGCCTCCAGATTTGCAGGACATTTCAACAAACACAAATGACTGTGTTGACAGGACAGACAGGCAGGCACTCTTGACTGTACTAGTGATTCTACTGTTTGGTCAAGGCACCTGTTAAGCAGGGAGAGTAAAGGTTGTTGCACACTGCTGTGCTTTTTCAGACGAATATAGGAGCAAATGTCGGATCACATAAATAAAGAAATCAACCTCACGTTATGTCAATCACTTTTGCACACTGCTGCACATTTCGTATTTATTTTGGGACCACTGGGTCCCTTCCTTGCTCCCAGTTAAACTGCACTGTCAGGTGAAAAGAAGCAGCTAATGACTTGTGTATTGGAGGATGCACTCTGTCTACACTCTGGACAACTGTAGGAGTCAGTAGTGATAAGGGACTACTTGGGTAATTATTGAATTGACATAACTAACGGTATGAGCCTGACATACTTCTGTGTAAATGTTGTCAAAGATAAAATGAGAAGGGCCTCGTTTTGCCCTCAGTCCTATCATCATGATATCTTTATCAGGCATTTTTATTTATTTTGAAAATAGACGATCTACAAGCCAAAATGTGTCGCTGTAGACTGACTATTGTCGCCTATGTTTCTCAAAATTAATATAAATGCATAACATAAGGCATAAGACTTCTCTTCTGTGACTATAAATATTATTCTTACTTGTTGTGATTTATTTTTCATTAAGGCTGGAGAATTCCAACCAAAGATTCCGGATGACTTTAGTTGGATGTGGTCTAGGAAGGATGGCCACCAATGCCAAAGTACATATGACCGTCTACTTAGCGTTTTTGACTCTCAAGGTGTGTATATATGTCATAAAGTAGTCATATGCCCCCTGTATAAGGAGGACAATAATGAAAAACTGATATGTAGGCAACAACACATCACACCTGTTCTTCTGTATGTCATATTCTAGGAAGATGTCATGACGTCACGATCCAGTTCTGTGCGTGCGAAACAGAAGTTGCGACGCTCATCCGTTTCAGCCTTTGGCCGGCAACCCCAAAGAGGCCCCAAAGTGCCATTTCACTGAAGCTGATGGACATGATCACCAGGTTGCAACTCGAGTGTGGTGCCCTCTCTGAAGGCTATATGTGCAGCCATACAGTCTTCGTCTCTGTCTTCCAAGGTTTGCTTGATAGTGGCCTTTATCTATACGATTATTCTTTTACAATCTCAAGCTTCTTATTTGAAAAATACATTTTAATAGTGACAGCCCTGTTGTGAATACGAATGTTTGCATTACAGTGCCAGGACCTCTACCGCGGCCTTGCGAAAGAGTCATACGAGGAATACAGGCACATGAGATTCCAGGTATCAACACTGCGCCATCTGGGGCCTGATATCACTGATGGGACACAGTGTCCTGTTTGTCCACAAGTATGTTTTGTTAAATTAAGAATGTTTGTTTATCGTTGTATTTGGCTTTTATTAATGGGTTACAGAACCCTTGTAAATGGTAAATGGTGCATTTATATAGCGCTTTTATCCAAAGCGCTTTACATAGATTGTGCATTACATTCACACACCAGTGAAGGAGTAAACCATACAAGGCACCAACCTACTCACTGGGAGCAATTAGGGGTTCAGAGTCTTGCCCAAGGACCAATGTTCCCTCTAATTTTTTTTCGGTCTGAGCAAACACTCCAACCTTCTGAGCACAACTTGAGCTCTGATGAGCAACATATGTCGAGTGCACGATATATAGTAGGTATAGCCTACTACGTCAGTGCGTCAAGTCATGTCAAGTTATGTAAAGTTATGGCTTATTCAAATTTAATTACAGAATAAGTAATAGCGGTTCGACTACTGTTAAGAAACTGTAGGACTGTTACATTTAAAAAGACGGGGGGGAAAAGGGTTTTATTCATTAAGCCTACAGACTGATTTTCCCCCTTGGGATAATAAAGGTATCTATCTATCTTATATAGTATATACACATGTTGACAACATGTTGTGTAAATACAATACAAACAATGGGCCTAAATATGAGTCTACAAAATAACAATACATTGACATATTGACATTGACACGTCTAAAGAAGGTTAGCCATCGCTAAGAAGTGTCATTATTATGAATAAAATACAGTCCAAAGCATTACAGCATTATAGCAAAAGCTATCCCAGGGACCCCCATAAGATAATATTTGTATGGCTTTAGCAGTGATTCCCTTTTTAATGATAAAGACCCCCTATTTCACATGCATTAGGCTATGGACCTCCATTTAATGGCATTTCTATCACTGAGACCCCAATTTATATTTGTTATAAAATCAAGTTAATTTAACTCTGAGTGTGTGGTTCCATATGTGCACTCTGAGTTACATAAGGGTCCATTTGGTTCCTAACTTTTGCTGGGGACCCCTGGAACTACCTCAAGATCCCTGGGGGTCCCCGGACCCACTTTGAGACCAATGCATTACAGGACTGGAGTTATTTTTGTTAACTGGTCGTGAAGGTGAGACGCCAAGCTCGTCAGCTCCAGAGAAACATTGCAGTTTATATAGTTCATACCTGGAAGCTGGATGGAGGAGTAGTGTGTACTGTAGGTCGGGGGACGTCTTTATGAAACTGCACATTAGCAACCATGGTCCTTTGAGCTTCTGATACGCAAAGCAAAGCACATGCGTTTGTTTTGTTTTGGTAGACTTCCCTACAGCCACGCTGTTGCTAACGTTAATGCACACATAGAAGATGAGAGAAAGTTTTATGACGGCAATAAAACAATAAAAGTAGTGGTACGAAGAAGTCTCTGTTTACCACATGTGCTTGCGTGCGTGTGTATGTGAGAGAGATAGAGAGAGAGAGGGGGGGGGGGGGTCGGAGGAGGCGAGCGAGAATCAAGTCGAGACGAGAGACGCGGAGACAGCGAGAGCGAGAGGAGGGGGGAGGCAGAGAGAGAGAGAGAGAGAGAGAGAGAGAGAGAGAGAGAGAGAGAGAGAGAGAGAGAGAGAGAGAGAGAGAGAGAGAGAGAGAGAGAGAGAGAGAGAGAGAGAGAGAGAGAGAGAGAGAGAGGTCTAGGTCTATGTTAAGCATATGCAGGCAGACAGAGACTGAGTACCACAAAATAATCAACTACGTTTCACAAATCTATCAGCGTTAAATCTGCCATGCGCTACAAAGATTTGTCGTGCGCGACAGCGTCCTGAGTAGTGCGCGGGCGCGCATGCGCGCAGCTTAGAGGGAACATTGCCAAGGACCCTTCGACATTAACTCAGGGGGAGCCCGGATTCGAACTAGGAACCCTTTGGGAACCCTTCGTGCTCTAATAACGGTTTCTCTACCCCTGAGCTATGCCGCCCCTTGAGCGCTTTAATGTTCTCAGTCAACATAACACATGAAACAAACTAACAGGTGCAACTAGAACAAATACAGATAACAGTCTGGATTTTGTCATGACACTTAATTTGAATTTCCTCTATTTGAAATAACTTCTGTGCTGTTGAGTTATATACTAGACAATGAGATCAAGTTATACAATACCGGTAATTGTTTTATTCAAACATCCCATGTAGTAATTAATTTGAAATTCATCACTAACACATACCTATTGTCATAATTTAACCCCAATTTATTGTAGAAAAATGGAACTCTGGTTCTAGCTGCAGATGGGCTGTTTGGTCTTCCTCGAAAGAAGTCATCTGGAAGAAGTTTTGAGGGACCCAAACACTTCAACAGATTCTTTTCTCCACAAGATGATGTTGACAAATGTGTGAGCAAAGAGCAGGAGCAGGATACATCTGAGGAGGTAGAGTATGACTTAGATAATTTGCTGCCTCTTTAAAGTGATTTATTCTCAATTCAAGGCTATCCATGATATTTTGTGATAATAATTCTTGTACTTTGCACACTTTACAGGGTTGTGCCAACTTTCAAGCTGGTAGTGCCCTGAGGTCCAAAGTCAAAACCGCAAAATTGGATGAAACTGGGGTGTTTGGTATTGCTTGTAAACATGAACACCCACGGCGGTTTCTGAGTCTTAAGAGAGGCGAGAGGTACAGCAAATCTCCTTGATGTGTCCAAATCAAAGTGCATTAAAATATCAACATTCAGCTCACATTTTGATTTTTTTCTCTAGCCTTTCGAACGCTGTCTTCCTCATAAAAGAGCTGCAAGAAGATCTGGGGAAGAACAAAAAACTTGTCTTCATGTATGACATTGGATGCAAGTTGAAGCCTCATTTAGAGGTAATCCATTCTGCATGTTTGTTTGATCTTTGCTTTATAATAGCTCAACATAGTGAAAACCTCTACAGTACATTTTGTGTATGGCTTCAGTAATGCAGTATTCTTTTTTTTTTTCACTTGTTCTTCTTTCAGAAGCATTACCCTGATCTTCTGACAAAAACAACATATGTTGTTCCTGCATTCCATGTGTATGGGCATGGTGTTGTCTGTCAGGTGATTTTATTTATTTCCTTATCAAAGTCTATTGCAATTTTTCACAGATAAAATAACTTGAATATTTATTTCTGGCATTGGCTCTGTTTTCCAGGTTTCCCACAGCTGTAGAAATGTGGAGGGTGCAGGCTTAAGCGATGGGGAGCAGTTAGAACGCCTCTGGTCATTCCTACGGCGCTTTGGCAAAATCACCAAGGAAATGACGCCGTCCCACAGAGTTGACCTGTTAACTGATGCCCTGCTGCACTACAGCTCGAAGACCAGAAAGAGCCAAGGTGATGAAGGATTGTAGTATGCATTTCACTCTCTATCTCCCTCTGGTCTTAGATACAGTATGCACATACTTAAATTGTTGTACACCAGTAAGACTCCCTAATCGGGAGATAAGCGACCGTAGGTGGCTTATCTCCACAAATAGGGCAAAAATGTGTTTTTCCAAAATCTTCCTGATCCATGTTGATGACATGAGTGTAGACATGCTGTGTAGTGATATTCGTGATTTTAGGGCAAAAACTGTAGGAGCAGTGTCCAAAAATGTGTTTTAAAAATCGGCCTGAAGGTGGCGCTACAATAGGGCCATGTGAGAAATGAGGGGTGGGGTCTCCGCGTTGCCTTGGCGGACGAATAGGTACCGGCCCCGGCTCTCCCGGACGCTCCTAGCCCGAGTTACGGCATTTTATGTGCGCTGCAGTGGCAGGGGGTCCTCCACTGGGGGCGCCACCACTTTTGCATCCGTTCTGGAGCACCAGGAGTCGGTGGTCCCCGGGAATTCCCCGTGAGCAGCCCCGTTGGGGTGGTCATTTGGTCATTTTTGCACATTTGGTAATTTTTTACATCTGGGGGTCCCCCAGGCTCCGGGGGTCCTTGGAGGTTGTAGTTTGGCAGGCAAGGAGTGTGTGTGTAAAATCTGGCATGGATCGGGTCCACGGGTGCGGAGATATAAGCAGGGAAATAGTGTGACGGACTCACTCACTGACTGACTGACTGACTGACTGACTCAGCCACGGACAGCCGGTGGAGGTTTCTACAGTAAGTAGCTCCCTACGGTCGCAATTAAACATTTTGGCATCATTTTTTTTTATGCCTTTATTGATAGGACAGTAGACTGACAGGAAATAGGGAGAGAGATGGGGAATGACATGTGGCAAAGGTCGTCCGGATCAGGAATCGAACCGGCGACGCCAGCAGGTATCATAGCCGAGTATGTGGTATGCGCCTTGACCACCAGGCCAGCGGGCGCCCCATTTTGGCATAATTTTTAAAAGGATTCTGTGGCATTTCTGACAATTGTGCCACAGGTCAGATACAGTAACTGTAGCGGCCAAAATATACATTTTGTTTATTGATCTTGTTTTGTTTTGTTTTCCCACGCTCTGTTTTGATTGCCTGCTTAATTGTTTGACTAGCGCCTGATGTGTGTCTGGTAATCAGGGGAGTTTATGTCAGGTGTGTGGCTCGGGCCCGAGTCTTACTGTGGGTTAGACAATGGGGGTGAGCTAGGCTCGATATTTTCTGTTGACCGTTTCGTTTACATTTACTTTATACACTTTTCCTATCAGTTTAATTCTGTTCAATTACATTTTTGGACCTTTATTTTGTTTGTTAATAAATCACCTTAAATGCAAGACAACTCTCTGCTTTTGTTTGGACAACAACGAGTCACAGTTACAGCCGACACTCAGCCTCATAGCGCTACTTTTAAATGGTTTGATTTTTGATAGAAGTAGTCGCTACAATATTGTCAACAGAAAGTTTACCCGCACGCACGATTCATCTTTTGACCGGGACTCAGTGTTGGATATTGGAAATGAATTGACATTTAAATCACGGGAGTTCTGGACATCTGATCGTGACGTTTTCGGGTTAAATGAAAGTGGAACAAGTTCTGGAATGAATGAATTTGGATCCAAGCATTGGAACAGAATGGAAATGGACATCGCAACATTTGGACATTATGTTGCCCCAGTTTGAAGCCACATTCACCGCTGCCGTGGAAAAGTTTGAGTGACAGGCTGACAGCAGCGCAGCGCATCACAGCCATCTGAAGCGGTGAGCAATATATATTTGCATCGCAGTTTCCTTCTGTGTGTTTGGTTTGTTGGTTGTGGTTTGAACACAGTTGGAAGTGCTGCCGCTTGTCCATTTGGGGACTATTGTTGTGGATTGTGTTGTGTGCGCTCTGCGCTGGTTTGACGCTGTTGCGGGAGGCTCGGCTGCTGTGCAGGAATCATTGTGGCTATATTGTGCTCTGTTGAGTTGGAAATCGCATGGCCAATGTTGAAATGTGAATGCATTATAGGGTCCGTGTACCCTCATGTTCACTTGCATGCTGTGTATTCTCGCAATGATCAATGAATTATGTTGGGAAATGGAAATGTCAAAATGAGTGACACAAACGTCACACGGAAGGTTGAACTTGGAAACGAAATGGATCAGAATGATCAAACGGAGGAGGAGGAGTCACGGAGGGTGGTCAAGCTCACGGCCAAAGCGCTGGCTAACAAAATTGAAAAGCTTCAGAAAGACCGCAGCTCATGTGTGAAACAAATTAAAGGGATCACAAATGAAATGAAAGAAAAAATGAAAAACTTTGACAATGCAAAGGATGTGCAAAGCACAATGGAAAAACTGACAAATGTGTATGAAAACGCAAAAGCAGCACATGAATCACTAATTGCATTGATTCCACAGGAGGAACTGGAAAATCAAACTTTGTGGTTTGCACGTGTTACAAAACACAAAACAGATGTGAAACAATGGCTTGTTGATGTTGGAGTGCCAATGCATGAAATAAGAAATGTGGATGAAGCTATATCACCTGAAAAGGAGGTGCCTGTTGTACAGCCACAGGAAATGCCATCCACTACTCAGCCATCACACAAGGCAATATCTGCAATAATTGACCTACAGGAAACAATACAGCCTGGTGACAGTGTGTCTCAAACAAGCAAAAACACAAAAGGATCCAAAGCGTCAAGTACAGCATCCGCACGTTTGAAAGCTGAGGCAGAAATAGCTGCACTCGTTGTTCAACAAAACATGATTAAAGAAAGACATGCCCTGGAAGAACAAATGGAGAAGCTAAGAAGGCAAAAAGAGCAATTGGAGCTGGACACAAGCATGTCTGCTCATCTAGCAAAGATGACCGTGCTAAGTTCAAGGAGATCTGGTGCTTCTGTAAAAGCCAAAGTGAGAGATGGAATGTTGGAGTATTTTGAGAAGGAACGGCAGGCAGCCGTTTCCACACCACAGCCACAACCCAATAGGGGTCAGGCCCCCTCGCAACCTAGTGTTGCCAGGAGGGGACCAACAACACCAATTGTTACAGCCACAGGTGGCGCTGTGGCACCACTCCATGCTCCGACAGCAAACACAACAACGGAAGCACCAGTGGTCACTGCCATGGGCGAAGCTGTGGGTCCGGCCGTCCGGCCTCACACTACAGCACCCTTGGCAAGCCAGATGAACACCAGAGATCCATTTGGACAAGACAACAACAACATCTACTCTGTCATGGATAAACAGAACGAAATTACAGCTTTGCTCATTAAACAAACGTGTCTGTCTTCTATGCCCAAGAAAGAGATACAGGTTTTTGATGGTGACCCACTTCAATATCATACCTTTATAAAATCATTTGAACATTGCATCGAAACCAAGAACTCAAATCCCACAGATTGTCTCTATTATCTCGAACAGTACACCCGAGGACAACCAAGGGAACTTGTAAGAAGTTGTCTACACATGACGTCGGATGGAGGATTCAGGAAGGCTAAGTCTCTGCTGAAGGAGCATTTTGGCAATGAGCATAAAATCGCTACAGCCTACATGAAGAGTGCTCTTTCATGGTCATCAATCAAACCGGACGACAGCAAAGCTCTGCAAGCATACACGCTCTTCCTACGAGGATGTTGTAATGCCATGCAGGATGTCACCTATATGCATGAGCTTGATATGCCTTCAAATCTACTGATCATCGTTAAGAAGTTGCCATACCGACTGAGAGATAAATGGAGAACTGTGGTATGTGATTTTCAGGAGAACCACAACAGAAGAGCAAGTTTCAAGGACATTGTCGTTTTTCTTGAAAAACAGGTTAAGATCATAACGGATCCCATTTTTGGAGACATCAAAGACGCTCCGATGAATAAAGACACAAGAAGGTCCAGGTCACAAAAGGAAGGAAGTACCTTTGCAACCACTGTGACAGTCGCAGAAGAAAAAGGAACGAAGGAAAAGGAAAGTGTGAAGAGCTGTCTATTCTGTGAAGGTGGACATGCTCTAGAACTGTGTCCGGAGTTGGAAAGGAGGACACATGAGGAGAAATTCACCTTTCTAAAAGAAAATGGAATATGTTTTGGCTGTTTGTGTAAAGGACACATCAGTAGATTCTGCAAGAGGAGACTCGGTTGCAGCATTTGTAACTTCAAGCATCCCAGAATGCTACATATCCCAAGAACAAAAGAATGGAACAAAGACCCAGCT
The DNA here is from genome assembly GCF_963921795.1 of Nannobrachium achirus. Lineage (NCBI taxonomy): Eukaryota > Metazoa > Chordata > Actinopteri > Myctophiformes > Myctophidae > Nannobrachium > Nannobrachium achirus. Next base: position 7,623,966 of record NC_137819.1, on the reverse strand, counting down.
GAAGTGAAGGAAACCACTAAAGACACTGCCATAGCTTCCGTGCTGACAGGTGGTCTTACTGGGGCCGGTGAAGACAACTGCAAGCTTGCAATAGTGCCCGTTCAAGTAAAGGCCAGAAAAGGAAACAAAACGGTGCATACATATGCATTCCTTGACCCAGGCAGCACCGCGTTGTTTTGTACGGAGGGGCTAATGGCTAAACTCAACGTTCAAGGAAGAAGATCAAATATCTTGTTGAGAACTATGGGACAGAAGAAGGTAATTGAAACACACATTGTTTCAGGCCTAGAAGTGGCTGGACTAAACAGCAGCGACTTTTGTAGACTTCCAGGCATATATACACAGAAGACAATGCCTGTGAACAAAGGAAACATCCCACAGCAAAATGACATTGATCAGTGGCCTCATTTGAAGAATGTTCACATACCTGAACTCGACTCTGAGGTGGAGCTGCTGATTGGCTCAGATGTACCAAAGGCACTGGAGCCAATAGATGTCATACGGAGTGTGGGAGAAGGACCGTACGCTGTAAAGACCATACTTGGTTGGACAGTTAATGGACCATTGGATGGAAAGACTAAGACTCACAAGCAGTCAGAAATGAATGCCACAGCTGATGAGGAAAATAACGCTTTAATTGTGAATGTTGAAACCCTGGCCACACAACTGAAGCAGAAAGAAAACTGTCATTTGAAAGGAGATGAAGAAAGCTTGTCAGCTAAGCTTCAAGACATGAGCAAAGAGATTGCCAGTGTTGCTAAGGAAAAGGAAACTCTTCAAGCTACACAAAGCATGTTGGAGAAAGACATTTCTTTTCTGCGCAGTATCCAGGAGAGTAATGATGAAGAACGTTCAAGGCTTCTTAAGGAAATGGAAAAGTTGCAGGCTACACAGAAACAACTGAAGCTTGATGCTAAGTACCAACAAAAGGATAAAGACCTTATGGAAAAACAGTATGGAACTGCCATTAAGGAGGCATCAGCTACAAGCCAAGAACTTTCCATCAATGTGGATAAACTAAGAACTGAGAGAGATGCTCTGCAAATGGAGAGAGATGATGCTACACAGCAAATCGCACAGCTTGAGTCCCAACTGACAAAAGAGAAAATCAGTCTGTTGCAGGAGAAGACTGAAACTCAGGCTTTGGTGGAGCAGCTACAACATTCTAAGAAGGAAATGGAATCTCAGCTGGAAATGTTGAAGCAACAGAATTCCAAGTACCAAGATCATTTCAATGTATTCAAGGAACAGCTTGGCTCTGAAGGCCTAAGGATAACAAGTTTGTGTCAGGAAAATGAAGCTCTTAAAATGGAAAATTCTATGAAGTCCCAGTCCCTGGAATCTCTGCAGGTGGAGAATAACAGGTTGACTTCGGAGCTTGACAGCAACTGCAAGTTGGAGGTTGAGTGCTCAAAACTCAAGAAAGAGTTGCTGAAAGTGCTGAAACAAAGAGAGAGCTCTTTGAAAAAAGATTTGGACAAGGAACAGCAGTCTACGCATAAAAGGAGTGAATTGGAGACTCTAAAAAATGCTAATCAAGACTTAAAGGACGAGGCCCGTCTACAGGAACACGTTCACAGCCTGGAGAAAAACCTGGATGCAAGATCAGATGCCATCAGTAAATCCACAGGTGATGCAGTCTTGGACCAGGTACACTGTGGTTTTGTGATGGCGAAAGTGTCTCAGTTAAAACCAGCTACTATCCCTAGAATGGAAGTGACTACTGCTACAAAGGAAAGCAGAATGGACACACTATTGAGAAAAGAGCTGCCGATGGAACTGGCAGACTCCGTATTTTGGACCGACAGCACATCCGTGCTCAAGTACATCAACAACAAGACAGCAAGATTTCGAACTTTTGTGGCGAATAAAGTTGCTGCAATTGTCAAGGTCTCACATGCACAACAGTGGAGATATGTTAACTCTGTTAACAACCCAGCAGACAGGACTCTGAAGTCAAGAGAAGAACTGTAAATTCTGCTCAGATTACATCTGAGGAAGAGGATGCAACAACTCGCTTCACTACTGGACTGGTTTGAAGAAGGCTGCAGCAAGGATGCTCAGACCTAAAAGACTTTTTCTCAACCGTAGCAGAGGAAAGATGAAACAAGCAAGCAATGTTACAGCTGAGCTGCACAAAGAACTTTCTGAAGAAATCTACTTGCTGCAGGAGATGGAAGAAGATTGAAAATTGACTTTGAATGACTTACCCCTTGCCATTGACCTTTGCCCCTTGCCACTGACTTATGCCCCTTTTGCACCCTACACACACCGCGCTATACTGATTGAAGAACGAAGTAAGAAGTTTGCGCAAAAAAAATCGCTATTGCTTTGATTGTTGTTTATGATTATGTAATTATTATTTTGTTGCATAATAATTAGGGGCCGGTATTGTAGCGGCCAAAATATACATTTTGTTTATTGATCTTGTTTTGTTTTGTTTTCCCACGCTCTGTTTTGATTGCCTGCTTAATTGTTTGACTAGCGCCTGATGTGTGTCTGGTAATCAGGGGAGTTTATGTCAGGTGTGTGGCTCGGGCCCGAGTCTTACTGTGGGTTAGACAATGGGGGTGAGCTAGGCTCGATATTTTCTGTTGACCGTTTCGTTTACATTTACTTTATACACTTTTCCTATCAGTTTAATTCTGTTCAATTACATTTTTGGACCTTTATTTTGTTTGTTAATAAATCACCTTAAATGCAAGACAACTCTCTGCTTTTGTTTGGACAACAACGAGTCACAGTTACAGCCGACACTCAGCCTCATAGCGCTACTTTTAAATGGTTTGATTTTTGATAGAAGTAGTCGCTACAATAGTAACCTTTACAAAGTATTCATATGAATTGAATTAATAGAGTGGCTACAACAGCACAAGAGATCGAGAGCAAGATCTCTCAACCTCATTTCTGTACTTGACATGAGAATAATCAGAAACCTGGATCAGAATGTAACTGTTGCACATGTATTACACATGTGACAACCGTGCTTGTTTGGCTTTTATGATGCATCTGGTGAACAGAAACCTGTATATGCATACCAAAAAGCGAAGTACTTGGACTACTCTATAAACTACATATTTTTGAATATTCAGCGGTTGGACCCCCTATTCACAGTATATCCACCTAGTATTTTCTTTACCATAAACTTGTCCTGCATACTGTTCATTCTAATATTCGCTTCATCCCCTAAGTGTGTTCAGTTGTTGTGAAAACAAATGGGTAAATTATGTCCTTTTTCTCATTTTAAAGCAAAAGCCCTGCGTCTCAAAGCTGAAAAAAACAATTCAGTTGAAGACGAAGCGAAAAGGGAAATGGCTGAACTCATGAAACAGACAGGTACAATCCTATTCTTTTCCAAGATTGGCATTGTCATGGGTCTGGGATTTGGGAGTGCTCGTTTGTCATTTAAGAACTAATGGGTTTAATCTGGCTGCTCCAATAAACACTTAGACGTGATGTGTTTGTGGGAGGAAAGCAGGCGGGGAGGGTGTTCTGTTGCTGCACTAGTGATACCTACAGGTTGGCCCGGGTGCCTGTGCAGTGGAACTGAGAACAATAGATAGTACTTCCGCAAGCAAAATTATCTCCAGGTGAAACTCCTTGCTGTCTGGTGAAAGGTAGTGGTGATATTGCATGTATCGGAGGAGACACTTGATTGTTGTGCTTCCCCCAGGAGCAGGTGTAGGAGTTTCTGTAGCAATAGAAGCATACCAAGTCAAATGCATTAAGTGTTGAATAAGAACGTGTGTGTGTGTGTGTGTGTGTGTGTGTGTGTGTGTGTGTGTGTGTGTGTGTGTGTGTGTGTGTGTGTGTGTGTGTGTGTGTGTGTGTGTGTGTGTGTGTGTGTGTGTGTGTGTGTGTGTGTGTGTGTGTGTGTGTGTGTGTGAGATTATTAATATTTTATCTTTTGATTGAAAGGCCTCACAGAGCTGGATGTACAGCAGTGGGCAGAGCAGTACAAAACTGGGTCACAGAAGTCTATTGAATGGACCTGGGAAGAAGATTATGTGCAAAAATTAGTGGAGCACCAAGAACTGTGAGTTTGTGCTGCAAATCATGTTTCATTGATGTCATACATGTTCCATATTGAAGTCCTTCCTTCGTGATGGCTCGAACTGTTCTGATGTGGTCATAACTGTGACAATATTACAAATATAGCTATGTGTAGTCTAGTACCATAAATGGCCTAAAAATTACCATGGACTTGAAATGGCTGACGTACAGCTGAACAGGTCTTGACATTTCTTTGAATTATTTTTTACAGAGAAAGCTTGAACAGCGTGTCTAGATGTAATCCTGACCTCTCCACACGTTTGGCAAAGTAAGTGTGTGTGTGTGTGTGTGTGCGTGTGCGTGCGTGCGTGCGCGTGCGTGCGTTTTAATGGTTCCTAGTAACTTTGGAACCATTGGAAAGCCAATGTTCATTTATGCATGTTGCGGCAAACCAGCTTCCCAAGCAGTGTATATAGGGCACCTGGGGCTGTGTATCTCCCCATAGGATTCGACTCTCAGACTGCCATGCCATTAAGAGACCTTTTCCCTAATTTGACATATAATCTTTATTTCAGAAAGTAAGTCCTGTGCACACAAATAACATAACAAATACAATAACATAAGAAATGCACCAATGGAGGTGCAATAGTATTATAATAGTGCAATCCCACCTAATCAGCAGCAGGCTGCTGAGCCAGTGCTTGGGCATCCTGGACGTGACTTGGAAAAGGCTCTTCATATGTTTTGTTTACGCCATGCTGTTTGACACTTCCAGGTGCTAGGCCTACATAAAGTTGAACATGAGTTGCCTTAACATTGCCTTACAAGTGGGCACACCAACAGAAGAGAACAACAGACTGGAACTATGCTACCTAGGAACAAAGAAGTAACCTATGGCATTGTTGTATGCCACTTTTGCATATAGATGAGTCGTATACAGGGGGGTAACATAATGCTAACAGTGCAGATTTTAACAGATCACATGGAAAATCTTTCAACCATGATGCTGCTTTTTCTATGGGAATTATATATAATAACTAGTCCTTAACCGTTCAAACATATGGGCTCCGAATTATGAGCAGAGTTTGGGTTATGAGCTGTGCACAGTATATGAGGGATTGAATGAAGTCTCAGAATTAATGTTGGAGAACCCAGACGTATCGGTGCGGTCAGTCATCGCAAAATGTTGGCACTGTTTAGTATCAGTATGTCAGGTATATCAGACAGACATTCGGTTGTTTATTGGTAGGATGTCATGTCCTTTGCCATTCTGTGTGCTCTCTTAACTGTTGTTGCATTACATGGGCAAAGAATGACTAAGCCAATGACTGATCTGAGAAACAGATTTGACCAGAGCCCCTCTGTTCTCAAGGCCCCTTTCCTGGAGAGGGGAACAACATAAGATCTCTTGAGGTTTGGATCTGAACAGACATGTGTTATAGTGGGATCCAGTCAGGAAATATGTAGGGTTAGATGTAGTGTTTGTGAGGTTAGGTTTAGGCATAGTGAAGTTAAAGTGAAGTTAAATGTTCACGTTTAGACAGAATCGAACCGAAGTGCCTGCAAAAAAGGGAGGCCCATGGAGACGGGCCTCACTCTCAGAGGTCCCCAGTTATCCCATATACCCCTTGTACTATGGGTATATTTGTATAACTTGTTCAACCTCTTAACTTGGGATACAGTTACTTTCTTTTCTTGTTTTATACTGCCTGGTTGATTAGAGTTGGATACTGAGTTTTTCACTCTGTTACCGTACACATCACTTTCAGGTTGGAGAAGAAACTGCTGTCTGTTGAGCGGAAACATCGTCTTCGTGAAAGATGGAGTCTGACGGCTGAACCCTGTTTGCCACTACTTGGCATCATTGAAGAAAAACAACGACAGCACTCACTGCAGGCAATCTACAACCTTGTGTTGGAGCGCAAGTTTCTTTGTGGCCTTGTGAGGAAATACGCAGGTGATAAAATATATCAATTTTTTAGTTTTTTTTTATATATTCTTTTTTAATGAAACGATTATAAACATGTATGAATACTTTGTTTTGCAGATGGACAAAAGATTGCCATCCGACTCTCAAAGAAGATCACCATGCTCGGTCACAAAATCAAACGGAAGCTTAACGACTTCAACACCTGCACAAGAGCAGCCAACCAGCCAGTCCAGTACCATGAAGTACTGCAGCTCGACAACCCCATCTGGTCAACCATGGTCAACTCCACCAACGATGTGGAAATGTCAGTTAAGCAGAGACTGTTTGTTTTGATGAACACTGCGAAAAGGGCTGCTGAAGAGAAGACTTACCTGGCAGAGGACTGCCTGTCGGGAAAGAGCTTCTACGAGAAGCAAATCCAAGAGCTGGACAAATGCCTCCTACCAGACACCTTGCAGTCAGTGTCATCTCGACAGGACAAAGGGGCAAATGCCGCTTTGCTCAGCAAGAGAAGGGAGTTTTCAGGCCATCTCACGGAATTTGACACTCTTCTCAGTACATTGGATCAGGATGTCCTGGATAAGGTTGTGTACAGCTCTGACTCTGACATTAGTTCAGACTCTGACACAGACTCTGACGAGGAGGAGGAGGCGGCGCATACTTCGACTCAGTAACATGTTTAGTATCATGGTAGGTCAGGCCTAGGGGTTGAGACTAAGGTCTGAGAGGCACTAGCCTGTCGGGCAAGTACAGCTCATGTTCTACTTGCCCAAAGGTCATGCCCACTTGCCCTGCGTAGGGATGGAAATCGGAATCGGCCAATATCAAAAATTGGCGGGTATGATCTTAAAGCGGCCAATTGTGTCTATGGCACTGCACAGCATGATGCTCTGGTCCTGTGACTAAAGTAAACATTAGCAATTAGCAGCCAGTCTACTTGGTGGCAGCCTACAGAATACAGATGGTGCTGATTATCTTTGCAATGTAAGGATATATTCCATAATCCAGTGTCAATGTCGTCTCCAAAAAGAAGGGGGGGGAAAAAAGCATGCGTCAAGGGATGGGTATCGTCTGCGATACTTTTAATGGTATAGATTGCATGACGTCGATACTATCGGGTATCGGTTCACGTAAAAACGAACGATACCTCGTTTCGATACTCTGGAACGCACCCCTGGCCGGTCGCATCTGTAACAGTTGGGCTACAGAGTTTAATGACTGCTTTAGTAGGCTACACTCGTTACTGTGGAAAATAGCCGACAATAGCCTATAATGTTTATTATTATGATGATTATCCAACGTCTATACTCTCCGCTCAGCCACACTGTGTGATCATCATCATCACCTCTGCTGCGGTAGACTAAAAAGTATCGAATATGGTATCAAAAAGGGTATCGTATCGATTCCCAGGTATCGAAAAAGGTATCGTAACGATTCAAAGGTGAACGATACCCATCCCTACGTCACCTGCTTTCCTCCTGCCTAGTCCAGACGGTCATATTAGACTGGATATTGTCTGTGATTTTTGATATTGTACTATTGTGATTGATTTGGCATTAGTGTTCTTCTAGCTTATTGGTACTCAAATTGAAGTATGTCTTGGCCTGAAAAAAGGGTATTGGAGCAACCCTATTTTCTAGTTCTTAGCTAAAGAAATCAGTATCGGAAGAATCGGTTAGGCAGGTCAGACCTTCATAAAACCGGTGGATCGGTATCGGCCAAGAATTTTGCAATCGGTCCATCTCTACTTGCCCGATTTAATCATCCCTTATAAAATGATTTTAATTACCACTCAATTTAACACTTATTTCTTTACTTTCTGGGGCTGTGCGATAAAAATGTCATACCTCAATACCTCCAAATCCAATAGAGAGTATGCGCATGCATAAAGTGAATGGCATATCAAGTGGCAAAATCAGTGGCAATGTGAGTTTATTGCCATTTTAACATAATTTAATGCAATCAGACAGGGCTTTTCTGATTGGATGTATGGGCTGTTAAAGCCAGAAAGTATGTTTTTGGCGTTCCCGCATGACTTCGGGTATGATGATGATGTCACGTGCATACCCTCTATACCGACAGTGCATGCATAGCTATGATTGAATATGTCTATGGTTTCATACGTTATTTTATATTTTTAAGTGGCAACAGTAAAAACAAAACATTTAATGTAAACAGTGCTCTTATTTTACATTCCACAGAGACATTCCTAAGGGCATGCTGGCCACGTTCAGGTGTTTAGACAGATATCTGGTGTTGTGTTTATAGACTGTCAAATGAGCACTTGCCCGGTCGGGCAACCTGAAAGCCAACTTCACCTGATTTACCGTGGGCTAGCCTCAATGTCAATGCCTGCTCATGTTATGTTAATCATGTTTGCACACATGTTTTGTTATTTTTTGGACCAGGTTTGATTTTCTGATTTTTGCAACTGTCGCTAATGGGGTCTTTTTGGGGGGGCTTCTTTTTTCTATTATAAATTCAATTGATTATCCATTGAGTTTTCACCTGATTGACTGTATTTTGTTTGCTAAGAGCTGGAGAGGGGTTAAACCAATACTCAAAATATAGATCTCAGAAAATAATCACATACAGCACGTTATGAGTACCATTGAGTGTACTGTATGTACTTTTGCACTAACCTAAAAGCCTGTGTGCTAGTCCTTATTGCCACACGACACGTCCAAGTAAGAATGAAGCTTAACCCATCTAAACCTGGTGCTACCTATAAATTGTTAAGGTATCTGCAGCGTTTTTTTGTGTTTGTTTCAAGCATTTTAAGGCTTTCTGAAACCTTTAGGTTTTACAAACTTTGTATATGACTTCATGTGAGGTTTAACAGCTGTTTAAATTGTAGGTATGCTTTTCCCCACTGGTACGCTAAGATTCTTTTGCACATGCAATGTGCACATGTACGTTTTCATGTAAATGTAATAAAAATACTGTGCAATGTACAATGTTGACAATTTGCATTTCATCTCTAAACGCTGTTAACATGAATGTGTTTGACTTGATACTTTATATTTCTATCCCATTACATTACTTTAGACTCCCTTCTATCAAGCACCTGGATCAGGATGTCTGTTAATGAGTGCATACTGCATAGCATTGTTTGGTTTAATGTATCAATGTTACCTTAGGTCATCCATGGCCCCCACCTTCACTTAATGCGGGCTGTAGGTAAATATCGGAATACTGAACATTATTGATCTCAGCTGTTACAATTCCAAACATGCAAACACACCCGCTTTATTTACTTTAATCTATATTAGTAGTTGAATGACAAGCATAGTAGTATTAAACTATTAAGTCTTTGTTCATAAAGTTAACATAAGTATAACTAAATGCATTTTAAATTAAATCAATGTTACATTTCAGGATTCCAATCCGAGTGTGGAAATACAGTTTACAGTTTAGGCATTTAGCAGGTGCTTTTTATCCAAAGCGATTTACTATAAGCAGAAAGATATAGTGGTCATATCCATCATAAAGGTTGGCCAACCCTGCACAATGTAGACTAATGTCAAGGGGTTGACACTAAGGCCTCAGAGGCACTTAAAGGTTAGTACAGGTCATGTTCTACTACCCAAAGGTTTATATACCTGCCAGGGGCAGGTGGGCAACCATTAGTGTCAATGCTTGATAACTATTACAATGTAATAACAGTTCATTGTAGAGAAAATTGTCAGTAACATGTTTAGTATCATGGTTACTGGTTAGTATTATGTAATAACAGTTCATTGTAGAGAAAAGTGTCTGTAACATGTTTAGTATCATGGTTACTGGTTAGTATTATGTAATAACAGTTCATTGTAGAGAAAAGTGTCAGTAACATGTTTAGTATCATGGTTACTGGTTAGTATTATGTAATAACAGTTCATTGTAGAGAAAAGTGTCTGTAACATGTTTAGTATCATGGTTACTGGTTAGTATTATGTCAGTCATGACGGTATCATGGTCAGTACAGTAATACACAGTAGGTGCTGTTTATTACATTATGACTAGCTGTTTTCCCCACTGTCACGCCACAGTATATCTTCATAGGTGATGTGGACACTTCCCCTCGCTGTGCCTTAGGTTGGCTCCCACAGACCCACAGTGTCAGTTTGCTTGCCATCAGTTCTGAATAGCCTGCCAGCCTCATCCTTCTCTGACCTGGTCTATGATTTGTGGGAGGCCCTGTAGAGGTCCACATTTCTGATGTGATCATCCTTGTGTAGGTGTCATCCAATTAAGGCATTTTCCTGCCATGATGTGGTGTCCATGTCTGGACCCCATACAGAAGTACTGTATACTGTAGGTACATACAGAGGTCAGCTCTCATGTCAGATATCTACACTCCCAAACCATAGGTATTCCAGGCAAGTGCCCTCTGGACCTATATGATGCCAATACTTCTGCCACCACTGCAATTTGAGGGTCCTGAGGCAGTGCCATTGCCTGGGGACCCATAGAATCAGAATCCCTGCATAGAATGATGTTAGCACTACAATATACTTTGACTTTGGTTATCTAGGGTTATCCTATCAGCCTTGGGAGGGGCACAGGGACTCTGAAATATAGGTATACTAGGTCCTTATTTGACCCTCTCCTCTCCTCTCCTCTCCTCTCCTCTCCTCTTCCCCTCCTCCTCCTCTCCAGCCCTCCTCGTCGGACTGACAGACAGACAGACAGACAGACATTAGGTTGTTTAATAGTTAGATATAGTCCTAACAGTTGTTTGTTGGGACTGGTCTTGTGTAGTCTACATAGTTGTGTTGGTTTACACCCTTGTCAGTCGCTGCAACCATGTCTTTGTCTTTGAGGCTGAGGGGGGTCCATGGCATTGGTCCTACAGCCCATTATTCTGAAACTGGTGACTAAAACCTGGTGAATTCTAACCCTAACCCTATCCAATGTACCGGTAGGACTAATGAACCTTCAGATTTATGGGTAGTCACTGCTGAGGGTGCTCTTAGCGTATTTAATTGTATTTATTCTTTGTATCGATATATATGACCATAAACTTGAACCTGAACCTTGAACATGAATATAAACTAGAAGCAGTGCTCTTCCGAGCACAGGTCTCCACCAGGCCACACAAATCGGCCTGTTATAGCGCCACCATGAGGCTGATTTAAAAAATGTGGGGCAGAGGTTCTGAATTAGCATCCAGAGAGTGTGTGTGCTCAGTTTGGCAGCGATCGGGCCAACGGCGCCGGAGATTAGCTGGTAACAACCAGGCCACACAAATCGGCCTGTTATAGCGCCACCATGAGGCTGATTTGAAAAATGTGGGGCAGAGGTTCTAGATTGGCATCCAGGGAGTGTGTGTGCTCAGTTTGTCAGCGATCGGGCCAACGGTGACTGAGATTAGCTGTTCACAAACTGCGAGGACGCACGGACGCACGGACGGACGGACGGACGGACGGAGGGGAAAACATACTCTCCCTCAGCCTTCGGCTGGTGGAGACAATTAGCAAAATAAAAAGGAGCAGTCCAAGGAGCACTTGTAGTTAGGGTGAGACAGGGAGGTCGGGGTTCAACCCCGGTCGGGTCAAACCAAAGACTCCTTTCTTGGCACTCAGAATAAAGGATTGGAGTCATGTCCAGGGGGTGTACTGGTACATCAAGCTGCCTCACTTATCATGATATAGGCTCCTGCCCTCTAGGCTATGGGCCTCATGGCTTACTTACTTTGAGAACAAACCTGTGTTGCAATTCAGTGTGGCTACTTTACCACTTTATTCAGTTTTTTGGGTGAAACTCCCTAGGTAGTGTAGTGTATCACCTGTTATATTTCTGTATACCATGGCAGAAATAGAACAGATGAGATCAGTATACAATAAAACAGTTGAATGAATATACTGTAGTTAGTACTATGTGCAGTCTATCTTGTAGTGTAGGTTACAGTCTGAACCTGATAAGAATCAAGATACATTCTTATCAAGTTCACACTGTAGCCTACACTACAAGATAGGCTGCACAAAGTGCACATATACAGTATACCGTTTTATTGTATACTGATTCATAGGTTCAGACTGTACACTTTATTCACTGATAAGACTGGCACTGGAAATGGAAATACTTTTTTCACTGTTGATAGGCTGTACATTTAGATAATGATTCATATGTTCGCTGTTGAGATGAAAACTATACATACATCAACAAATATGTTGATGTCCAGGTGTCACCAGGTATTGTACTCCATCTGAATCTGTCTTCAATAGTTATCTACACATCTGATTCATGTCTCAAGATACAAAATTCTGACAAAGTTCAAATAATCGAAACCTCAAACAATGTTAACATTCTTAAGGACTTTGTTTATTGTGCAACAATACAACATACCAAGAAAAGTGCACTGGCAGACAATATATCTTCGGGGGTCATGTTGGCTTGTGGACATTATTATAATTTCTTTGGCCAAAAACATACAGAACAAACAGAAAATAATATCAGGAACACAAAGCTCTTAACAGGTCTATAAAAGCTCTTAACAGGTCTATAACAATGTAAGTAAGTAGTAAATCAGAGTCATACACATGAAGAACAGCTGGAGACATTCTGTAATAGGGTATTATGATCAAAATAAGAACAATACAATGGTAAGTAAAAAGAAAATCTAAAACTTGCCATGGATTATTTTGTCGACCCCTTGATCACTTGGAAAGTGCTTGCAACATAAAATAAATCTTAATCCATCCTTGTTTACAGGAAAAATATAAGTGGAAATGGATGCATGGCCTATTACTGACAATGTTGACACTTTTCATTTTTGAAACCACAATTTTCATGTGACCACCTATCACATGCAGTGCACTCCTTCCAGATTTTCCATTTCTTGAACCTGTTCTTGTCCTCATCCAAGAAATGGTGCCCACAGACAACGCACAGGTAATCTGTGAAAGGAAAAAGAACAATTAGTTACTCAAATCAAATCAATTTAACAACACCGAGTTCAATGCAATTGTGTTTTATGTATTCAACTGTTGCGCGACACACACACACACACACACACACACACACACACACACACACACACACACACACACACACACACACACACACACACACACACACACACACACACACACACACACACACACAAGCAATGTGGCTATGTAGAAAAGGATTTAAAAACGGATTTTATATGGATTACTCATCCAACAGCAGTTCTCTATGGAGACACGTTGGGCCCCATTTTCGTCCAAATATTCATTTAAAATACTTCAAATAGCCGATCGGCCATTTGAACCTGAGCATAGACGAAAATAGGGCCAAAAGTGTCCTTTAGGTCACCACACTGTCTTGGGAATGCGGGAAAAAATATAAAAAAAAAAAAAGGAATAAAATACATGAAATCAAGTCTCTTTGGGATGAGTAATCGATAGAAAATAAGTAATTTTGGGGGTGAACTATCTTTAACAATAGCTTTAGAAAATAACTACATAGGAGAGATTGACATGAAAGTTGCCAGACTGCACGGGGCAGGTAAATAAAATGGTTGGGCAGGTTAAGTTTGCTACAGAGTTGCCTGGTTGCGCAGTTTGAGTAACATACTGTAATACGAGATCTGTGTCTTTAGCCTACTTGAATGGGGCTAGAGCAGTCTTCCAACGTTTTCAGGCCAAGGACCCCTTAGTTGAGGGAGAGAGCCCCCACAACCTTCTCATAGATTCCATATAGTTTCATCGTCTGACAGCACAATCATCTTTGTGTATTTTGGATTCATGTCAATTTGTGTTTAACCACTTGAACCCTCAATACTTCATAAACCTGACGTTTCCAGCCGATCTACAAGCTCACAACACCTCGCACTGTGAGGCGGTGTGAGCTTGTAGATCTGCTATTTTTGGCTTAAGTTCTCAGAATATGGACACACAGATTTGGAGGACCCCCTGTAGTAACTCTGAGGACCCCCTAGGGTCCCTGACCCCCTGTTGAGGACCCCTGGGCTAGAGTGTTCCGTCTCTCTCGTTCTCTCTCTCAAGTCCCTCCCTCCCTACCTCCCTCCCCACACCCCCACACACACTCTGAACGAACGTGGCTGGCTAGCTGCTATGCGAGCTCCGTCAAATAGCTCATCTACAAGCTCACATTATGACACGATGAGCACCCAACTCCGAAATAGTTTTAATTCAAAATCCTGCGATTCTACCCGTTTGGAATCTCCTGATAGAGTAGCGCGTGTGTCTCCGTTTTCAAAGAGTCAGGACAAATTTCATGATCATTGCTTTTACGATGTTTACCTACGTCCTAGCCAGCCACACATATCCACTCGTTGTGGGGGCAAGGGGCTAAATATTCATTTCTCACATTGGTATTATGGGTGATCCATTGAACTCGAATACAATAAATATAGCAATAAATCTAAACTGAAAAAGTGTACCTTTAATGTCCTCCTTGGTCTCAGCCATGTCAATGTGCTCTCGATGCCTGGCTCTTGCACCTAAGAAAAATAAACGTTACAGTTAAAAGTTGTAATAGAGAGGATTGTTGTGATTTAAATATATTCATTTGTTTATGGGTGATCCACAGGACTACTGTTGCTGTTAGTAGCTACATTGGAGTCAGTAATGCTGTATAGGGCAGATACATGGACCCTCACAGTAATGCTGTATAGGGCAGATACATGGACCCTCACATTGGAGTACAGTATATAACCTCATTAAATGTAAAGCGCAATACAAAGCATGCGCTAAATCTTCATCAGTTTGGGCCACAGCAGAGAGAACACACCTTAGGCCTCATTTACTCAACAACAGTCTCTAGAAAGAACGGCAAAAGGTTGTTGGATTCTCATATATAATCCTGTGGTCAGATGGAGACGCAACAATGACTAAGACAATGTAGCGCGCTTACTATGTCGCTATCTGTCTGCTCTCCTTCCTGTCACAGCATGTGTTTACATAATCACCATGGCAGCTACATGCGCCACTGCTGTCAGCTTTGCAGCATTAGCCATGACCTCACACATTTTGCGGTTTCCCAGTAACTCGCCGTTTAGATGGAAACGCAAGGAGGATCGTCACATATTTTCACTGTGGGAAGTAGTGATGCGCGTTGCCCACAGACCCTGTTGGTCAAGATTTCAGACTCAATTGGCGGCGGTTATCACCACTCTCATGTGCAATAATAAAGGGAGAATAATTCACCTGCTATTGTTTTTTATTCTTAATTGATAAGAGTAATAACAAGAATAAAACTGTTGAGCATGAGAAAACAAGTTTTAAAATGCACCAGAGTTGGAGCAAGGTTTTTCCTCCGCTTAATTCCGCTCCTGTTGGGGCCGTGAACCTGTATTGCGCCTTGCAGATGCTTACACAGAGAACAGAGCAGTGCGCAAACAATTCTCAGTGTGTCTAATGTCTCGGTCTCTGTAATGAGTGTAGCCTACTTTGTGTCAGTTAAATTATAGGGCAGGCTATCACCAGATACGATTCGAAGCCGTATATAAAGATGAACTATTGTGGTGATGATTATAATTCATTCCCGGGGCAGGCGGGTTAAGTTCCGTGCCGGCTACAGGCTGTGCAACATGCATCACTACTGGGAAGAGGTTTTGCCTTTTGCGTTTACAATCCCCGAAAATGCTGTTGTCGTCTGAACGGAAGGCATATCTGTTTAATTTTGCTGTTTTCTTGTGGATATAGCCTCATGCCAAACAGGAGGGGGTGGAGGGCAGCAATTCAGGCATCCAGAGATAGTGTTGGCTAGACTGCATGGGGGACCCATTGAAGTAAAAGGTTATAGCAATATAGTGCAAAAGGGTAAAACATTTACCTCCATCATCACTGGTCTCAGTCATGTCAACGTCACCATCACCTGGGGGCTGTCGGCACCAAGCAGGTGCACCTAAAATATAATAAAAACGAATTACAGAAAAAACTAATTACAGATAAAGTTCACATGCAATAGCTATGAATTCCATGTTTACCTAGACATTTTTCTACAAAGCAATGTAGTTAAGCTAGCACGTTATTACTAGACTAGAGGAAAGATTGAACTATCTTCCACACACTGTCATGGATTGTATGTCAAATCTACTATGAGTGCAGTGCCCCCCAAAAACTCACAGGCATGTGCACGTGTGTGGGGGGCACAGAGACACACAGAACATTCACGCTGGCTCTCTGCTCCCTGCAGCACTAAAAGGCCAGATTTACCTGTTGCTAATTAACTTAACTTGTCAACAGAGCCTTTAATAGCAAGGAAAACAAAGGTATTATTACGCCAAACACTTACACATGGCCTCCAAAATTTCTGTAGGGGTCTGCCGATTAGAGTCATCTGCGTCCTCATCTATCCTGTCTTCATTTACAAAGACAACAGAAAAAACAGGATGAACAAAAAATAAATGTCATTGGCAATGTTCTGCATACTGACTAGATTTACTTGTTACTTTAATTTTCACAGGGTGGTGTATAGGTTAAAAAAAATGAAAGAAAAGACTGGTGTTAACATAGTTAATAATATCTAAAATAAGAAAGTCATTATTGACAAAAAGGTGTCTTACCTTCTGGTGTACATAGGGCTGTGTCCACAGCAGGAACCTTTGCCTTCTTCCTCCTTTTGTCCCCAGTCCCTTTCTTTCTCCCCACTGTTGGTGAAAGAACAAACAGTATAATGGTACCAATGTGTACCCTGGGGTCATCTGGTTTGAGTCTACTGGTTCCTCCTGAATCTAGATTTGTGACCAAAGGAGATCAGGTATTAATCCCCCTGAGACAACAAGCAAATGCTTCAGAGTGTGTAATTGCCTTGTGTCTCAGTTCTGACACAATTCATTAATTGATATTCCATCATTTTATTATTGTTACTTTGTTAATACAAGTGCTATCCAAATACAGTATACTATTATTATCATCATCATAATAATCATTATTGTTAATATTGCGACCGTAGGTCGCAGTTTACTGTCAGAACTTTCACACCTTGTCCGTAGACGTCAGGACGGGTAATGCCTGACACTATGGTTTCCCTGACACATCACTGTCTTGGCCATCTGGAGGCACAGTGATGTCACAGTGATGTGGACATCAGGGATGTCGATATATGGGCATAAAAGGGACAGAGTCACAGTGATGATAAAAGGGATTTGTTCCCCTGGCATCACAGGGATCTCCATATAAGGGCATAAAAGGGACAGTCTGTCTGCTGTCTGGCTTAGTCTGGGATCACTTCACTTTACGGGGTTTGATCCGGTTGGGAGCTTTACGTCATGTTGTAGTCCTAGACGGACTACACTTTAGGGCCGACCTAATAAACACCTTGATGAGGCGTAGTTTTGCTTTCGAAAAATTCGTTTGGTATGTGCATCTTTTAATCCAACTCGTAGCGACTGGCAAGACTACGTAGGCTACTCCAGCATTTTAAAAGGGATTGGGGAAACAAACAGGGGGAACCAAATCAAAGCGACGCCGCTTCTTCTAGTGGTTTCCGCGCTTTAGGCGGAAACCAAACGGTCTGTTGTGAACGAACACCAGGCTCTCTCCCGGGAGAAAGCCTGGTAGGCGAGGTTAGTCTGGCTGGGTAACGCAGACAGACTGAATGCCATCTTTTTTGTTGATTGACTCTCATGCTCTGACATCACTGTTATGTCATGGGAACTAAATCCCTTTTATTGCCATATATGGAGATCTGTGATGCCAGAGCACCAAATCCCTTTGGCCAGATGTCCAAGACATGGCACCATGGCTTGTCTCACTGAGGCGTCTTACAGGTTATTATTATTATAAGCTGTGCTGCTGTCTCAAAGTCATTATTGACAAAAAGGTGTCTTACCTTCTGGTGTACATAGGGCAGTGTCCACAGCAGGAACCTTTGCCTTCTTCCTCCTTTCGTCCCCAGTCCTTTTCTTTCTCGCCACTGTTGGTGAAAGAACAAACACTGCAGTATAATGCTACTCACTTCAAATACATATTATGATGGTATAATAGATTCTGTGTGGATCAGGGAGCAGACTTATTTCATGTAGTTAATATTGTCATTTGTGCCATACCTTGTGGAAGGGATTGGGGTGATTGAAGTGGCAGGCCCCCTGGATTTACAGGCACCTGTGGAAGGGATTGGCCTTCTGGATCTACTGGATCTAACGGTGTTCCTGGTTGAAGAGAAAACAACATTGAATTTAATTAATTACACAGTGTGCGCGCGCGCGCGACACACACACACACACACACACACACACACACACACACACACACACACACACACACACACACACACACACACACACACACACACACACACACACACACACACACACACACACACACACACACACACACACACACACACCGAACAAAGAAAGTTAGAACATATGGGACCTTGAAAGACATGTTATAGTCACTGTGCTCTCATGTGTATACACATATGGGACCTTGAAAGACATGTTATAGTCACTGTGCTCTCATGTGTAAAACAGAAGTGACGTGTACCAGCTTGTGATGTCCTGGCATAGATGACACCGTCGTCCCCCACGGCAGAGATGCGGATCCCGATGTGACCGAGAGGCGGCAGCTCAGGAGGCTGGTACAATGTTATCTTCACCTGCTCAAGCAGCTCAGGAGGCTGGTACAATGTTATCTTCACCTGCTCAGGAGGCTGGTACAATGTTGTCTTCACCTGCTCAGGAGGCTGGTACAATGTTGTCTTCACCTGCTCAGGAGGCTGGTACAATGTTGTCTTCACCTGCTCAAGCAGCTCAGGAGGCTGGTACAATGTTATCTTCACCTGCTCAGGAGGCTGGTACAATGTTGTCTTCACCTGCTCAGGAGGCTGGTACAATGTTGTCTTCACCTGCTCAGGAGGCTGGTACAATGTTGTCTTCACCTGCTCAAGGTACACACACACACACACACACACACACACACACACACACACACACACACACACACACACACACACACACACACACACACACACACACACACACACACACACACACACACACACACACACACACACACACACACACACACACACACACACACTCTTTTAATTGTATTACACTGCTTGGTTGAATGCTCGATTCTGATTTGTCAGTCACTGAAATCAGCAGTGTGTTATTTCATGATAACAGACCGCTCCACTCTATAACAGACCTCTATCTAATCAAAGGGTCTAGTACCTGATGCACTGCATGAATGTTATTATCCAACATGTCAGCCATGTAAACAAAAACACAATGTCATTACTAAATGTTGCTCTCAAGAGCAATGTTTTTGAAAACATTTTGAGAAATAGACAATGCAGTAACCGAAGATTGTTTCTATTTGATCGGTAAGATGGCCACTGCAACACATATGGAATACTTTCATTAACATAAGCAAGGAATTACTCAGTTTTGTCATTACTTATGGTACTTAAGTGTATTTAATCATCCAGCTGGGGGTTGTTTTTCATCAACAACCTGCACAGTGGTAATTATACCTTGCATATCATGTGTTTACACAATTCATATAGAAACTACCTACTTATTTGAAAGGAAATCTGCTGTGCATTCTCCAGGATGGCCTTCAGCTGATCTCTCCCATAAAAGTTACTCTTACGTAGTTCCGGACAAATTGGGGGGAGACCTGTAGCATGCACCGTCCCTGTCTTATAGGGAAGTTTTCCACTGCCACCCGCCTCGTCTTTAAAGTAAAGATACGTAAGAAGAGAAAAAGAGGGAGGGAGAGAGATTGGTTGAGATAAAAGGAAGAGAACTGCAAGGATGTGGTCGTTGTGTTGTATTGAAAATAGACTATGATAAATTGTAGTTATAGACAGAGACATATTAATCCACAAGCTTGTTTTTGGTCATATCCAACAATAACCATTATCCTTACGTGTGCTGCAACAGCTGAAAGTCTTGAGGTAAAAAATCTCCACTAGAACTAGGCTAAGTTTGAACCTAGGGTTCTAGGCTAAGTTTGAACGTAGGATTGCAGTGTATATTCTAAAACTAGAATATAAATAAACTAGAAAAATATATGCTCTGACATTTGAATTACATCTACTGTACCTAATAATGCAAAAAAAAAATACAGAAAAAAAGGAAAGAGCTTACTTACTGTATTTCTTGTTGAAGAGATCTTGTACCTTCTTCCTCAACACTGCTTTTTCCTCAGCTGTTGTAGAGGCTGCAGTGGCTGTAGTGGCTGAAGATGGACCGTTGTCTAAACATATTGACATAACATTAATTAATTCATACACAAACTAGATTTCCTATACATAATCCTTATCCAGTATATATGTAGATTGTTTGCTACTACAGCTGCACAGCAGCAACACTATGATTATGACACCACTTCAATTTAGTATAACAGCTGATAGTGTAGTTCCTTGCCATTGACAATAACAACAAATAAAACTTGGGACAAGCCAGGTACATGTATTTCAGTTTATACAAAAGGCTGTCACTGCAGTATACATTTGATGCTTTACACCTGGTTAAAATTCTGTGCAGCTAAAAGCTTTAAAATCACTTATAACTTCAATTGATAATTGACACGTAACATTTTCCTGATTGACTGTATAAGCACTGCACAGTAACCCAATGAAAAGCTGAAATTAACACATGAAACATGTGAGAGCTTGCAGTACGCCTTGAAAGATTTTATAACAGCTGTGCACAATTACATGACCCCAATTAAGTTGATACTGTATGTAAAACCACTGTTAAGCTAAAGTACCAGACAGTACATGTAAATACAGTTTCAAGTTATTTTCAGGATATTACCATCACAGAGACTTGCAAATCTGTGAATCATCAAGTCATCATCATCAGCAATTATTGGCATCGCTCTCCTGCTGGCATACTTTAGTATTTTTCTTTTTGGATCGGGGTTGAAGCGGTTATAAACCAGGGTTAGGACTTCGACGCCTAGCATCTCCAACATGGCAATCTGTGCAAAGAAATGGAAAACAAAACAAAGATATATTACTGTAATATATTACTGTGGCAATATGCCAATCTCTGAAGGAATGTTGCATGCACAAATCTAATCAAAGTGCCCTAGAAGTCAAGTTAAAACATAATATCTTATACCTTCAGGGACTTTGTAGGACCGGAATCAAGTTGCAAAATCACTTTAAAATAAGACTTACCCAGCTCTTTGAGGTGCCATTACACCTTTTTAATTCTCAACAATTGAAACAGTTACAAAGCTTGTTTTAATTTTTAAACTTCATTAACACTCAAATGTAGTCCCTAAAGCAAATCTTGCCTTAATACAACTCCAGTGGCACTTTGAGGAAATACAGTAGCTCTGACAAACCACATTCTTGATTTGACTAAAATGCCTGTGGATCTTTTGGTTCCTCATGTCATCACTGAGGCCTTCTGCGTCTCTATTAGCCTTCAGAGCAGCTGCCTCTTTGTTGTATTTCTCCCTCTCGTCTACAGTCAACCGGGACCAGGCACCCATGTCCTTCATTTCACCTGAAAAATGTTGTACTCAAACTTAAAATGCTCAATGACCTTGTGGTTAGTGTGTCTGCCCTGAGATTGAGAGGTCTAGACTCCGCCTGAGTCTAGACTAAAACATGTTACTCAATGCCTCCCTGCTTGGCACTGAGCATCAAGGGTTAGATTGGGGGCTAAGTCCCTGTGACATACTAGCATCATGTCCAGGGGGTGTACTTGTGAGTAAATATTACAGTTTTTGCCACATTTAGGTCTATATAGTCTATACTTTAAACATAAATTCTAAAAACTCTGAGCTTAAAAACGTCACTTAAACAAGCTGAGGGGCAGGTGCAATTGTGTGTAAAGATTCAATCAACCATTGAACCTAAATGCTTTTGATTCACAATATCACTTACCATGATCCCTTTTTAAAATACTTTGGCAAAATAAATTGTAGCCAGTCCAATCTCTTAGGACTAATTTTGGTTTGGGTGGATTGGCGGACTGGGTGGGCTTCAGATAGCGCTTGTGGTTACCAATCCAATTCTGAAAGAAACAGTAAAGTAGCCAGGTCAACAAGGGGAAGATAAATATTAGAGCAACATACCTGGCTAGGGATGAAAAAGATGACACGGATATGTGAGAAGATGAGACCAATGCAGACACTAGAGGTCTGTCCTCTCTGGCTATGTAGTGGACACTGCATATACAATGACCAGCAGGATGGAATTAATATTTATGGGGATCCATGACCATGGACCTGACAAAATAACAGGTGGCTGGGCAGACCAGGGGGCAACGGATCTGCTGATGTCACGCACTATGACCTAGGTCCTAGGATAAACTTTTTTCCTTCCAGTTGTTCCCTTCAGGGGTCACCACAGCAAATCCTCTGCCTTCATCTCATCTTGTCCTCTGCCTCCTCACACCAAATAACCTCATGTCCTCTTTCACTCAATATTTTAGTATCTAGATGCTACAAATCAGATTAAAAACTAATAATATCATGCATGCACACACACACACGCACACGCACGCTTGTAAGCAATTCTGCAACGTTTGCCATTTGTTAACTTAAGAACAACAAACCTCGATGACACTGACGCTTAACCCCACCGCAGCTGACGCCTCATTGATGAGGGGGGAACCTACAAAGGTCATGCCTTTGCCAAAAAGGTCCTTGAGGATCTCTTTGGCCGCAGGGGATATAAAGGTTCGTTTCCCTTCGTCTAAAATGAAAAAGAGAAGTTAGTTAGAATGTGCATAGCTCCATATAATGAAATTAAGCCAATGCAATGTTGGTATCAAGCTCAGTTCTGCATTTGGTAATACCAAACCATATGGTAAAACTACACAGCATTCACCAGCTTTCATTAGCAAGGTGAACTTACTTTTCATACTACTACTGTGTAATTTTTTGATTTGCAAATGTATACTTTACCCAGGGATTCCACCAGACTCAGTTTAGGCAGTTCAGTCTAGGCACGCGCACCAACAAGACTGAATTGGTCAGCAACGAAGCTAAACGCAAGTAAAAAAACATACAAACAAAATATATATATATCATTATAATAATATATATATATTATTGGTAACGCTTTAGTTTTAACTATTACTACACACCCATTTGTGTATTGCTAGAGATATTAGGCATAACAATAAAGACATTTAGTCCAGTAGTGTGTAGCCCCAGTGCACGCAGGACAGGTGCATCCCCATCCAGTAAACTTAAGTTGTATTCCCCCCCCCTGGCTTACCTCCATGTGGCTCTTCACCCGAGTGAGCGTCGCTCTCTGCCATCTTCAACCTGAATGATAAAATAAATTGGCATGTCAGGGCAGTCAACTTTAGATTGTTGCATCCTCTTACTTGTTGTAGTGGGAATGGGAGGAGATCAACCAGATTACATGCAACAGGACACTAGTACTTAAGAGCTGTCCGCACTTGGGTGCTTGTCAGTGTGTGTGTGTTTCATGCTTCTCAAAGTTCTCATTATATGATCCAGTCTTTGGGAACTGAACGTTTGGTGTCCCTCAGTCCTGAACCCTCTTGTTATTTGTTGAACCCGGTACATTATGACTAAATGTAACTGATTCTTGAGAGAAGCATTGGGATAAGGAATTGTACTTGATTTCATTCACCACAACACTGTTGTGGCTTTATGTTGCGAGTAACCTACTAACCACCAGCGCCAGCTTCCTGTTAAACAACACCTTTTTGAATAGCTTAGATTAGGGTAGTTAGATTAGGTATCGAATGTCATTGAGTTAAGTTTAGGTTAGTTAGGGGGATAGGTTTAGCTGGTTTTATGTATTTCTTGGTTTGCGTCTGGGGTTATTTTCTGCTGTACTCATTTTTTCCATTCAACTCCCTGTAAACTTCCGTTCAATATAGTTTATTTTCAAAACGAACGGAACAAAAAAAAAGTCATAAAAATTGCAATCCTTCTCTTCCCCGATAGACAGGATTGTAACACAGCTAACAGTGCCAGTAAAAGTGTCACGAACAGGGTTCATCACCATGCCAGCTTGTGGAGGACATTTGTAAATTCTATTTTTGCCATGGACATACAAATATTACAAGAAACAGTGCTGGACCTAATGTATACTTCAAAGTAGGTTGCTTGAAGGTGTTCCAAATAGACCTGAGTGTATAAATGAACCAAATGGAACCATTAGTACACAGAGTTATGGGGGCCCTTGATAATAAAACGTTTGAGAACCACTGTCCTAGTAGACTCCTAATGTGCCATATAGTATCATAGTAACTCAGTGTCATATTCAGAAGAAATATTGACCTGGAGACTGAGACAGTCAGTAATAGGACATTATGATTAATAAGAACATTATTATATGTCAAAACAAAGGCTAAAATGTGCCAATTCTTGTAAAGAGCACATATTGATGACCCCTGGTTGCAAAAAGTTATCAATGTAATAGCACCTAGGACCCATGAGTCCCCTGTAGTGTTGCTTTAATTCATGTTGATTAATTGATTGAAGACTTTATTAAAAGTTTGCATAGAAAAAGGTACAGTTTCATGACGGTACAGTTCACTGGTACAAGGTCAACAACTAAAAGGATGTCCTAGAAAGCACTTGGCTTATTTAAACAGGAAACCACTTTAACATTTAATGACAGATGGATAGAACACAGTACTACGTTTTCATGTTTTGATTGGTTGGTTGGTTGGTTAAACACTTCATTAGAAGTTTGCATAGGAAAAGTAAGGGCAGAACAATTCACTGAAGGTCAACTAAGAGGAAATAACCACAAAAGCATGATGGCTTGTTTACATTAAGGTCCTTCTACTCTCAATTCATACAAGTTGAAAATAGCCAACTTACTAGGTTTCGTTTCGTTTCTTATAAAGACATTTAACTAATTGAAAACTTATTTAAAGACTGATAAGCTAATGTAAAAGTCTGCACGTTAAGCTCACAAGCCATTGCTGTGTGCGACGCTAGCCAAGTAGCCATACATCATATCCCTAGTAGAGTACTTACGAGGTTTATGATTTATGACTAGTGCGATGCATTGTTTTAGCTTTTAGCGTAGCTTGTGAGCTTAGCTTATCAGTTAGCAACTACACGGACCAAACAAATAGCAACTACATGTATATTGGGCTTACCTTTGGCTTTGAGAAATCTGCAAAACTTTTGTTTGCAAGTAGAGTTGCATCTGCCGCCACGCCAATATTGTTGTGGATAATATATCCGGTGTTCTGTTCTCGCGTGAACACTGGTCAAACCCTTGAAGAATCAGTCGTCTGGCAACGCGAGAGTAAGGCCAGAACGGAAACGGATATGACGTACAGACATACGGATCCATGTTGTCATAGCAACCCATATAAACTGATTGATTGATTGAAGACTTTATTAGAAGTTTGCATAGGAAAAGGTACAGTTTCATGACGGTACAGTTCACTGGTACAAGGTCTACTAAAAGGAGATCCATGAAAAGACTAAGCTTATTTCCACTGGAAACCATTGAAGTATCTCATATAACATTGAATGACAGACAAATAGAACACAGTACTATGCAGTAGATATGTAAAGAAAAACAAAATAGAAGACAGTAAGTCAAAACAAACAGTATATACAAAGAAGGGGCAGGGGAGGGTAGGGTTGGGCTAGATTCTTTTTTACCAGTTGCGAACGGCTGCTGCCTGTAAGTGGTTTTTCAGGGCAATTTTAAAGGATGCTAGTGATCCACACTCCTTTGTGGCCTTCGGTAAGGCTTTCCACATTTTGGTGGTATAGCAGAAAAAAGAGTTTGACCCTTTGTTGGTTTTGACTCTGGGTTGAAAGTGATCTGTGGCGCTGCCTCTGGTGTTGTAATTATGGACATCCTTAATGTTTATAAAGTATTTTGACAGGTACTTGGGTATCATAGTGGTGTAGTGTATCTTGTACACCAGGCCCATTGCAAGTTGCTGTACTCTGTCAACTACTCTGAGCCACCCCACTCTTAACTGGTGAGTAGCGGTGAGGTGAGTCTGATAGGGAAGTCTAAGCAGGACCCTAATTAGTTTATTTTGGGCTGTTTGTAGTTTAGTTTTCAGGGCTTGTGGGGCGTCACAATACCATACGTGGACTCCGTAGTCAAAGAGGGGCTGGATTATTGCACCAGCTATGGTCTTCAGTGTGTTGGAATTGACCATCGGGGCGATCCTCTGTAGGAAACGAGTTCGTTGGTTGATTTTATTTATTACTTTAGAAGTCATCTTTTCACTGGAAAGATTAGCTTCAAGGATACATCCTAAGTAAGAGATTTCGTTTTTTCGTGTTATGACCTTGTCACCCACTTTGATTGTGAAGTTATCAACTTTTTTGAGGTTATGATTTGATCCAAAGAGGATGGACTCTGTTTTACCCAGGTGAATTGATAATTTGTTGTCGTTAAGCCATGTGCAGATCTTACTTAGTTCAGAGTTAAGTGTCTTCTCAACCTGCAAGTGGTCCTTGCCCGAGACTAGGAGAGCCGAGTCATCCGCGAACAGGAACAGGTTGCAGTCACAAGCAGATGCCATGTCGTTCACGTATATTAGGAACAACAGAGGTCCCAGTATGCTACCTTGAGGAACACCACAGTTTACCGGGAGGGGGGGGGACAGGGTACCGTTAATCTCCACCACCTGTTCCCTCCCCACCAGGTAAGACTGCATCCACCTCACTGCTGCGCTGTCAAGACCGATGGCTTTTAGTTTCTCAATCAGAATAGAATGATTTACGGTGTCAAATGCCTTCTGGAGGTCCATCATGACCATGCCGCTATATTTGCCGTCATCCGCTTCGCGTTTGATTTGGTCAGTCAAATAGAGAAGGCATGTGTCAGTGGAATGAGATTTTCTGAATCCAGATTGGAACTCGTAAATCAGATTATTCTCATCGAGATATCTTGCTATCTGTTCGTAGACTATTTTCTCCATGACTTTGGATATGGAGCTAAGAATGGAAACGGGACGGTAGTTTCCAGGGTCTAGTTTGCTACCTTTTTTATGCAGGGGGGTTACTTTTGCTAGTTTGAAGTCCTGTGGGACATGACCCTGTTCGATGGAAAGGTTAATTATGTGGGTAATTATTGGAGCAATGGTGGCGGCTGAATCTCTGAGAAATCTAGCTGGAATTTTATCAAGGCCAGTGGCCTTATGTTGAGGTAGGGCACTCAGTTTTTTAAACACTTCATCAGTTGTCACTGTGGCAAGTTTAAAACTGTCTTTTCTGACGCCCAGTTTATTGTAGAATTTCTTAACAAATTTTACACCATACCGCCCAGATGGGGCGACCAGTTTTTCAACCAGCGAACGGGCCACGGTGGTAAAGGTTTCGTTAAGATGGGTAGCCACTTCACATTTGTCAGAAATGAGAGCGGTGTCCGTTTTGATGTTTATGCTGTGGCCTATGGTTTTAGGTTTTAAGCCTAATGTGTTGTTAAGCAACTTCCATAGGTCTCGTGGTTTGTTTTTGAATTCGTCGATTTTTTCATCAATGTAGTTTTTTTGGGCGGCTCTAATATAGGCAGTTGTCTGGTTTCTAAGCTTCTTGCACTGAGCAGTAAGATGCTTGATTTGGATATTGAGGTCAGGGTTGATTTTTTTTTAAAGTTTTTTGCAGCACTTACGTTTTTCATCGTACTTTTTGTCTCTGAGTTTAGCTGATTCAGCAATATCTGAGTTATACCATGGCTCTTGGCGGGCTTTAACCCTGGTGGTATTCAAGGGGGCCACGATGTCTAGAGCATCGGTCAATTTGGTTTTAAAACCACACCATGCTCCTTCGACATTTGTACACTGCAGTTCAGAGGAAAAGTCTGTATTCGCTAGAGTGTTATTTAAAGCCTCACTGGAGTAGTTTTTGAGGCTTCTAGCTACAACTGTTTTGTGGCCACTAGCCTTGGGTTTGTGTATTTTACGCGTACAGTAGATCATGTAATGATCACTAAGACCGCATACAATAGCCCCGCTAGCGGTGACTTTTGATTTGTCTGTGGTTACGATGAGATCTATGAGGGTTTGGGAGTGCTCCGTCACCCTAGTGGGCACAGTAACAAGCTGAGTGAGGCCATATTGATTACATAACCCATTAAAGGACTTGAACAGGGGTGCTTCTTTACGTAAAGCATCACAATTAAAGTCGCCCAGAGCGTAGTACTCAATACCGTCCACCTTAGCTAAGCTCTCATCAAACAGCTCAAAGAAATCATTCTGGTCAGGGGGTCTATAGACAGCACATATTAGTATATTTTTAGCATGTTCAAAAATTATCTCGACCCATACAGTTTCAAGAGAGCTGTGGTGTAGGTCTGGGCGAATGATAAAATTTAAATCATTGTGAATATACATGCAAACACCACCTCCTTTCCTGTTCCTATCATTCCTAATGACAGCTAGCATTCCTAACTAGACAGCTAGCGAAATTATAAACGTTGTGTTGTTAATATAACAACGTATAAGACGTCCATTTCTGTCTGGAAATGCTAACAAAATGCTTTAAGAGCCGAAACGTCTTTAAAAGTATAATAAATCATAATAAAATAATGACGTAAAAACGTTGTGTGCATACAAAGTCCATGCACTTCAAATATAAGATGTCCATTTCTGTCTGGAAGTGATAACAAAATATTTTAAGTGCCGTAACGTCCTTAAAAGTATAATAAAGTATAATAAATCTGAATAAAAAAGAATGACGTCGGCCATTGTTGTCATGGTCACGTGACCGCACAGGGGCTGTGCTTGTCTTGCATATGTTAACATTGTATCATCCAAATCAGTGGGTGATAAGGGTCTACTTGAAACTCCTGGTAGTCCAGTAGTTGACTACTGGCCGATATCTAGGGTATGACAATGGTGGTCTGGTCTGTTCTGTGTACATGAAAGCCAAGCTAGATATAAAGCGTTTTACTGATTAGCTGCTCGGTCTACCTACGTTATTTTGTCTAGATTGATATTTCTATGCATTTGATGTATTGATGTATTACCTTGCTTATTGTAAGTCTCTTTGGATTAAGAGCGTCTGCTAAATGCTTAAATTGTAATTTTCTTTGACAACTTTGAAAGTATAGCCTAATATCTATACAGGCCTGTCAGAAAGCTATTCCCTCATTAATGTGTGGATCCTACATCCATAATTATGTTCCACTGTAGTCACTCATTGTCATATTGATCTGTCCTATTGACCTGTTGTTTTTCAAAAGTGTCTCCTGGAAGACAAATGTCGCATTCCAAAGGATTATTTGGTCATTATATTCTCATTTAGATGGAGCAGCCTGAGGGGCCTGTAATGAACCTGAGCAGCTTTGACTAACAAAGGTGTCAAGTCAGAGTAGGCTACTAGTCCTCCATCTCATGTTCATAGATGATAATGGAGTCTACTGTAGCTATTGTCTGCGTCAACCAGTTCTGTCATTCCTCCTTGTTTTTAGTTCCCTACACAAACTCTGGGATCATTTGTGAAGACACTTCTCAAAGTTAGCTCATTAGTATAAATACGCTAGTATAAATACGCTCAGGGTAGCCAGATAAGTCGGTATTCCTGAACAGTAGGCCTATGTAAACAGAAACCTGAACGTTGTTGATGGCGTTGCGAGGTTAGTTAAGATGTAAACAAAGAGTTTATTTCATAAAACTCCACTGTAGACATGTTATGAGCTACTAACTTTCTGTCAAGAAATCCGAGCAGACATGGTTTATTTTCTAAGTGTTGAACTTCGGAAGAGTTTGTCTTCTATTAAGCAGCGTCCCGCTGCCTCCTGCATTATGTGACATTTAGAACCAGTTGGTACACAGGACTGCTGAGTGACTTCCCACAAGCGCTTCCAAACTCCAGCACTTAGAAAAAAGAATCACCTGAAGCCAATTTCTTGATAGAAAGTAGCTCCTAACATGTCTACGTTGGATTTTTATCAAACAAACACTTTGCAGATAGATAGAAAGAGGATACTCCAAGCTTTCCATACAGCCCCATTATTGGTGAGTTTGACGCCGTTTATTACAATCAGATAGCAAAAAACTATTTTGATGCATTGATGGGAGGTATTGCAACCCTAGATTCATCCGATTAAAATAAAATCTAGTGTTGCAATTTGCAGCTAGACAGTAGTACATTCCTGAAGAGTAAGTAAACAGTTTGTTTTATTTGCTTTGTAGTCTTGCAGAGACTAGCAACTGTGGTATTGTTGCTATTTTAATTCAATGTATTCATTGATTACATTTTTGAAAACCACATTACACCAGGGTTTATGCTAGCCCTAGACTGGCTGTGGTTGGTGTAATAATCACAGCCATTGTTCTAGCCAGGGCTGCCAATATGGACTGTGTGTGTGTGTGTGTGTGTGTGTGTGTGTGTGTGTGTGTGTGTGTGTGTGTGTGTGTGTGTGTGTGTGTGTGTGTGTGTGTGTGTGTGTCTCTGTCTGTCTGTCTGTCTGTCTGTCTGTCTGTCTGTCTGTCTGTCTGTCCAATCAAATTATCTGTCTGTCTGTCTGTCTGTCTGTCTGTCTGTCTGTAAACAGAGCTGCTTTACACTGCAATGGAAGACTATCTTACTAAACTTTAAAAGTTGTGCATTTTCTGTCAGAAATGTTCTATGAAAGGTCTGTCAGTTATAAACGCTGTGTGTGTGTGTGTGTGTGTGTGTGTGTGTGTGTGTGTGTGTGTGTGTGTGTGTGTGTGTGTGTGTGTGTGTGTGTGTGTGTGTGTGTGTGTGTGAGAGAGAGAAGGCAATAAATCTCGTGTTACAGGGCCAGCTGCACCATCAGAGAGAGAGAGAGGGGGGGGGGGCACAGGGAGAAAGAGGGAGAGGAAACATGAACATTGGTGACTATGATGAGTGTTGTAAAGGTGGGACTGTTGTAAAGGTGGGAAAGTAAAAGGTTCAAATACCAGTTTAAAGGCAAGTGGACTGGATGTCTGGTCTGCTATGCGTTGGTACTCATAGTCTGGTTGGGGCTGTCCTCCAATTGTAGTAGTCATTGGTACACAAAAACACAAAAAATGTGCTTATCTTGAGGATTTGCAATTCGCCTATAGTGACACCCTCAAAATATCACCAGGTTGAAAGTGGGCTGAAACAGTAATAAAATGTTTAAAATAATAGACACTTTCACTCATTTTGTATTCCCTCCCTTGCAAGGCGCTCCAATGCAGGTTTTGGGGAGAGGACCCCCAGACCCCGGTAGGGGAGTTCCGCGCACCCCCCAAAACATTAATCTCCTGGATTCTGACCGTCCAATGTTGACAACCCTGCTTCCTTTATGTAAAGAAACTTTGGGTACTTAGAAAAGCGCTACAGAAATAATAATACTACATTATAATACTAACCTAATATTTCCCCCACCCCCATACTCAAGGGATGTTGCTCTCTGGCTGGTTTTGTGTGTGTGTGTGTGTGTGTGTGTGTGTGTGTGTGTGTGTGTGTGTGTGTGTGTGTGTGTGTGTGTGTGTGTGTGTGTGTGTGTGTGTGTGTGTGTGTGTGTCTCTGTCTGTCTGTCTGTCTGTCTGTCTGTCTGTCTGTCTGTCTGTCTGTCTGTCTGTCTGTCTAGGCAATCAAATTATCTGTCTGTCTGTCTGTCTGTCTGTCTGTCTGTCTGTCTGTCTGTCTGTCTGTCTGTCTGTGTGTAAACAGAGCTGCTTTACACTGCAATGGAAGACTATCTTACTAAACTTTAAAAGTTGTGCATTTTCTGTCAGAAATGTTCTATGAAAGGTCTGTCAGTTATAAACGCTGTGTGTGTGTGTGTGTGTGTGTGTGTGTGTGTGTGTGTGTGTGAGAGAGAAGGCAATACATCTCGTGTTACAGGGCCAGCTGCACCATCAGAGAGAGAGAGAGAGGGGGGGGGGGGGCACAGGGAGAAAGAGGGAGAGGAAACATGAACATTGGTGACTATGATGAGTGTTGTAAAGGTGGGACTGTTGTAAAGGTGGGAAAGTAAAAGGTTCAAATACCAGTTTAAAGGCAAGTGGACTGGATGTCTGGTCTGCTATGCGTTGGTACTCATAGTCTGGTTGGGGCTGTCCTCCAATTGTAGTAGTCATTGGTACACAAAAACACAAAAAATGTGCTTATCTTGAGGATTTGCAATTCGCCTATAGTGACACCCTCAAAATATCACCAGGTTGAAAGTGGGCTGAAACAGTAATAAAATGTTTAAAATAATAGACACTTTCACTCATGTTGTATTCCCTCCCTTGCAAGGCGCTCCAATGCATTCATCTTGGCAGAGAAGGACATTTTTGAGCGCCTCATCAGTCGTCAGGATGCTGCTGAGACCCTGGGAGGACTGAGGGGAGCTGGTACGTACATCCAGAGTGGAACCTGAAGAGTGGGCACCTGAGAACTCAATACATTTTAATTTATAATTATTTTATATTTACAATTATCTTATAAATGCATATTCTCATTAACCCATTCTGGATGGGTACACATTAAAGTGCAACCATTTTGTGTATTACAGTATGTACAGTAAGTAGAACAGTAATTAAAAAAAAAATATATATATATATATATATATATTTGAAGTTTTTCTGATTTGTTTTCTATGAAAGGTGTAAGCTATCAAATAGTTTTGGAATTTTGTTTCTAACTGCTACAGAGGCTGAGTAATACGTTTTCCAGAAAAAACAGTGGGTAATTTTCAAATCAGACTTAGGTCTTTATAAGGCATTATTCAAATCGGACTTAGGCCTAAGTAAAAGTAGCAATCCCACAAGGTAGAAATACTCAGTTCCATGTAAAAGCTCTGTATTCACATAAGTTAATGTGTTGGCATCAAGATATACCTGTACGCTACTTAAAATGTCTCATTATGCAGAAGAATAAAGATTACTATTCTTTTCTTTTTTTTTCAAAATCTTGCACAAATCGCAGATCTATAAGCTATTTTTGAATAGATTAAGTATATTGGGCTTATTTAGTTAATGTAATTGATAATGATCGAAATAAATGCAGTGGGGTAAAAAGTACAATATTTGAATCTGATATGTAGTGGAGTAGTGTTGAAAAATGGACATACTCAAGTAAAGTAAAGGTAAGTAAAAATTGTGCTGAAGTACAGTACTTGAGTAAATGTATATGATATTTTCCAACACTGGCTCAATCTCATGTTGTCAAACACATGCTGTGTAGCATGTCCACCCTCTAGAGCAGGGTTCCCCAATAGGCGGCCCGCGGGCCATTTGCGGCCCGCGGGGGGCTACTGTCTGGCCCCCACCAACCCCAGTAATAATGGTGGTATAAGAGCAGCAACAACACTAATATATCGTCATTGTCGGGTGGACAAACCCGTAACTCAAAATGTGTACGTTCTTTCTCAAAGTAAAGCCCTGGTTCATCAAACAAGGCCGGCACACAAAAGTAGTGAAAACAGCCGATCTACAAGCACACACCGCCTCACACCGCGAGGCGTTGTGTGCTTGTAGATCGGCTGTTTTCACTAGTTTAAATAATTTTTAAAATGATAAATGCAAAACGAATGGTTTTGGACATACAAGATTTTCACCCGACAACGACAATATCTGAACTGTCGCAGTCGCTGGAGTAGCGGGAACGCCGCCGTCGCCCCCTGCAATGTTGTGGCCCTCGGCTTGGTACCCTAGACATAATTCGGCCCTTGGGGAAAACTAATTGGGGAACCCCGGTCTAGACCAAGGATTCCCAAACTTTTCAGGCCGCGACCCCCCAAAGTAATCTGAAGTGGGGACTCCTGACAAGCACTTGGAATTGTAGGAGTTGAGGCATTACATTTGATTTGACTCGGTTCCACAGATGAATATTGTGAAAATAATAGCTGAACTACAAGCTCACAATGCCTTGCACTGCGGGACGTTGTGAGCTTGTAGATCGGCTATTTTCACTACCCTATAGCATTTGTTGTCAATATATGGAATTTCTTAGATTTTTCTTTTATTTAGGCCTATTAATGACAATCTCAGCTTTGGGGGAATGTTTTTTGCAAACGTTTTGAAATAATTAAAATCAAAATGTAGGAAACAAATTAAGGGACCCATAAAAATGTGTCTGCGACCTACAAATGGGTCCCGACCCGGTGCTTGGGAACCAGTGGCGTAAAGCATGTCAAACTGGGTGTCCTTAATTAAAATGGTTGAGAATCTCAGAAATAAGTGTCAATTTGGGGCTACTTGACATGAAAAGGTTTGAGAACAACTGGCTTATAATGGGTGCTTTAACGTTTCTCCCAGCCTGGGACTGCCTGGGTTCACTTCCCAGTGCCCACCACCGGCCAGATGAAGATACAGTATAGGGCAGTCCGATCTTTTTGTAAGATGAAAACTTAGAATGCCATGAGGACAGTATTTACATGGTACTATTGTCCATTTTCAGGACAAGAAGATGCTAGTGGTAAAGGAGAAGGAGGTTTCTAAGCACACGGTGAAGCTCCAGACTGGAGGAGGAGGGCTAGCAGGACAGTTCCGACTGGGAAGCAGCAGAGCATCACTACAGGGCTGTGTCAGCAGGTCTCAGTCTCCACCAATGAGGACGGAGAAGAGGCCGTGCTGGCAGGACAAATGATGACCTGCAAGAACAACATGAGCAAGGCTACTAAAGGTAAGAATGTCCATGAGGAATGGACCTACATGACCGCTCATGGATAATTATTCTTTATTTGTTTGTGTTTTCTCCTGGTGGCTGGGTTCTAGGCAGAATGTATCACTCTAGCAATTATGATTTTTAGAGGGTGAATAACAGTTCAGCATGACACCTCTGTACAATGTACTTGCAAGAATAGTTACCAAGAAGTCATTAAATCATAGTTGGATTGTACTGTTTTTCTTTCAGATTAGTCATATCATGTTTTAGTACAGTACAGCAACTGACTGGCCCGATTTGCTGTACTTTCATTTGCAATGTCATTATTGCACATGTACTGTACATGATGTATAGTGCAGTGGCTACAGAGTACGGATCTATTGCTTCTAAAATGTTTCTCGTTGCAAAACACTGTAGTGTTCTTTATTCCTCTCTCTGCTTCTCCTCTCTTCCTGTTGTCTTTCTCTCTGCTCTGTGCAGGGCCAGATGAAACTACAGCATGGTGAACTCAAGACCAAACAGGCAGAGGTGAAGAAGATGGACAGTGGCTATAAGAAGAACCAGGACACCTTCCAGGCTGTGAAGAGCAGCAGAGAGAAACTACAGGCTGAACTAGCTAAACTCAACTAGGGATGTGTGAGTGTCTGTTTGTATACAGTGCAATACAATTGGAATCCTAAAAGTAATAGTTGTGTTGTAGAAATAATGGTTTGTGCTCCATATACATTTTAAGTCCTGACATATCATGTCTGTCTATGCACACAGAT
Source organism: Nannobrachium achirus (assembly GCF_963921795.1). Classification (NCBI taxonomy): domain Eukaryota; kingdom Metazoa; phylum Chordata; class Actinopteri; order Myctophiformes; family Myctophidae; genus Nannobrachium; species Nannobrachium achirus. The sequence goes on along the minus strand of NC_137819.1, from coordinate 7,588,858 downwards.
GGCATTGAAATTAGTTTGCTAAAGAAGAGGAGACTGCTATACAGAGCGGTGTCTGAACTTAGAAAGACCTGTATTGTTAAGCGCCACTTGGTTTTTGAAAGTTGCTATATAAATTCAAATTATTATTGTTATGAGAGCCTTGCTTGTTTCCCTAACCTTTGCTTTGAGTTCAAGTAAGGATTATGTTTAATGCAAATTATTTTAGCTTTATATTATTTTGGTGGTCATAGAAGTAACAGTAATTTCTAAATCAATTGCATTTGTGTCCATTTGTGCACTCCAGATTCTACAGCTTTCTTAAAAGGATCAATTGACCCTTCAAAAAGTTGGAATGAACTCGATTGCTCGATACCAGTACCGCAACCGTAAATATCTATGCCCATACGATACCAATTCAATCTCTTTTTAGCCCTGTTTGTGGTAAAGGATTTTTGGATGGCTGTTATTCCAGTACAGCAGCAGTCTCACAACTTTGCAGTTTGTTTGGGTGGATACGGTACTTGTAATTAGCATAGAACTTGTTTGTGTAAAATCTTTGTTAATGCAAGGGTGACAGTTTGGTAGATTTAAACAGAATCATGATACTCTAAACTAAAGGAATGTTGTTTGGCAGACCTTTAAATTTGAGAATTCACTGGTGTGTGTGTGTGTGTGTGGCTAAGCTCATAGATGTCTGCAACAAATTAACAGAAATTAGACCTTTTAAGGGAGTTTGAGGCTGATTAAAACTGTTTGCCTATAATGACAATTTGAATAGGAACACCAGGGTGAAAGTGTTTTAACCTCACTGCTCTCCTCATCATACATACAGTGTCAGTTTTGCAGTCTTCATATTGTTGTGGTTCTCACATAGAGGTCTAGGGACCCTCTGGTTTACTTACAGACTCTTAGGGGTCTGTAACACAGAGTGTACAAATAGAATCAAATGGACACTTACTGGTCCATTTGGTTCCATTTGTACACTCTCAGAGAACCAGCAGTGGAACCAATTCCGGTTCCTTAGGGTTGCATCTGGCTCCGGATCCCAACCCAAGGCTGAAACAACACACACACTTGTCAATGTTTGACCTTAACTTCCTTCCATCCTTTGTTTTTTGTCCTTAAATACTTTACCTTTCCTCCCACGGTTCCTCCTCTGCCTCCTCCCCTCCTCTGTCTCTTCGCTCTGCCTTCCCTTCCTGCAGGTACCATCAACTGAAGCAGTGACCTGAAGGTGGAGGAGGAACAGATCCGACAGGCTAAACTGCAGCAGAGCTCCTTCCACCAACAGCAGGAGGAGAGACTGTTTGAGAAGACACACATACACACGCACTTATTACACGCATGGACGTACACATGTAAGGGATAATGAATGGCTCCGCGGTGAATGACGATATATTTAACAGACCGACGGCCTGATAACGAGTTATCAGGCCGAAGGGATGTACTCAAATGTGTTTAAAAATAGCAGATCTACAAGCTGACAACAGGTCACCATGCAACGCGTTGTGAGCTTGTAGATCGTCTATTTTCAAATAGCTTAGGTATAAAATAGGGCTAAATTGGGTTAATGTAATGTTGTATAATATAATCATTTATAAGCCGCCTATCTGCAAAGTAACTAGTAAAGTTCCCAAATATTTTTGGTGGAGTAAGTACAATATTTGCCTCTGAGATGTAGTGGAGTAGAAGAAAAAGTACTGAAAACTGGAACTACTCAAGTAAAGTACAAATACCTCAAAACTGAACTTAAGTAAATGTACTTAGTTACTTTACACCACTGGGAACAGATTATAATATGAGATACATGACTGTCTGATATCCATGGGAGTCTTGAGATGATGTGTTTGTTGTGGCTATAATTAACAGGCAATCCATTTCATATTGTTTTCTTATGATTAGATATGAAATAAACTGCCTCTATATAATGCTATATAAATGCTCTATATAAAACAATCATAGAATTTAGTTTTTATAATTCATATTTTGAAATAATAATTACAAACAAAATACTTTACTAAATTTTAATTTAGCTTCACAAAAAAGAAGTTTGGGGACGTTTAAGAAGGCTTAAAAGTACAGCGGAGGGGAACATCTTGGCTCTGCACTTGCTAGTTTAGTGCTGTCTCATTTCACAGGCAAAATGTGTACTTCACAGGGCAAAGTCCTACACTACACTAGCACTACCCTAGCTAGGGCTACACTGCGAAGGGCGCAGTGTAGCCCTAGCTACACTGCGGGGGGAAAAGTCCTTTGTGGGGGTGGGTGGGGTCTTCGATAATCCTCAGGGATTTATTGAGGCAGCGCTGGGTGTAGAGATCCTCCATTCTGGGCAGCTCACATCCGGTGATTTTCTCTGCAGTGCAGACAACCCTCCTCAGAGCCCTGTGGTCTCTGTCTGTGCAGCTGCCGTACCACGATGTGAAACTGCTTGTTAGTAGGCTTTATTGTGCCTCTGTAGAAGTCCCTGATGGTGGTGGGTCTCAGGCCGAATTTCTTCAGACACGCATGCAGGCGCTGTTGGCCCTAAGAGTCTACAAGTTGTAATCTTGTAGATTGTCCATTTTCTGCAAATAGATTTAGAGTAATCTAATCTAAGCTACTCCTGAGGCCTGAGGCGCCATGGTCAACGAAGTATATAGAAATAATGGTTCTATGGACAATATGATTATAATTACATCTAACGATGCTTCTCCATACATTCCATTGAATGTAGCCTTGGCCAGGAAAATTTGATGTCTTCAGGCGGTAACCATCGATCATAAGGTGTTTTGACCCGTGAACCGCTACACCCTCCTGATGGCCGGGTCGGCAGTGGTGGCCAAATCACTGCCCATCTCCTCCTCCTGGCCAAGGCTAAACTCCCCTCTCCTGCTCTATTTGTTTTTTCGCAACAAGAGGCTCCTCTGGGGAGATATTGGGTGGGTCCCTCCTGAGGTCTTGAGGTGACACAGGTGCATAGAGTTCTCCAGTACTGTGGGGTTATTCCTGCCTGGAGTTATCCATGGAAATTACTCTAAAGCTTTTTCTTAGGACATTGTCACAATTCTTTCAGAATCAGTTTTGTTTAAAAAATAAAACTTGATGTAATTAAAGCAGGTAGGCTACATGTACACAAGGCAATTAGACAATAATATGCCTATACTCTTATTTTACCATATTTATTTCCAGCAAATGTTTACCGGACATTAGTGGAACAATCTTCCTATAGAAGATAGTCAGTCAGTCACAGGCTACCTCACACTGGCCACTTTTAAAACTCTTCTAAAGACTCACTTATATAGAATGATTTTTAACACTATTATTGTATGGCCTCAATTTAGTTGTTTTTGCCTTTTCACTCTTGGTATTGAAATTCAAGTGTGTTTTGTTTTCCCCACACTGTTTCTTGTGGTTTGTGTTGTGAAGCACTTTTGAAAAGTTCATCAATGTATTATATGTGTTATTGTTGTTTATAACAACAGGTTTCATTTATGAAGTAGGCTTCTAGTAGGTTCTAGTTTACACACAACCTTTAGAGAATACTAACTGTTCATATCATGGCCACGAAGGAGCTACACTGGTGTTTTGTCTCCCCCTTCTGGTTCATTTATATATGTGTGGAGGTGACTGGTGGGCGTTTATAACATTGGTCTCAAAATGGAGTCTGGGGACCCCCAGGGGTCCTTTAGGGAGTTCCAGGGGGTCCCCAGATAAATTATAGTTAGGAACCAAATGGACCCTTATGGATATGTAACTGAGGGTGTACATTTACACACTGAGTTAAATTAACATTGATTTTACAATATAAATTGAGGTCTCAGGGTCCAAAGTTCTAAAGCAGTGGTTCTCCCTATTGCTATAAAATGTACTTTAAAGTACGAAAAGTGAAAGTTGTCATTGTGCAGAATGTCCCATTTCACAAGTTTAAAATGCATACAAAATATTTTGGAAAAAATAGCAGATTTAAAAGCTCACAATGCTTCACATCACAAGGCATTGTGAGCTTTTAGATCGTCTATTTTTAAATGGCCGAAATGGAGGATATATTGGGCTGAAATGGTGGTATGTTTTGTAAAAATAATTCAAATCTAAGAAGTAACTAAAGTTTTCAAATGATTGTGGAGGAGTAATAGTACAGTAGGCTACATCGTTTTCCTCTGAGATGTAGAGTGTAAGTAAAACATATTGGAAATACTCAAGTACAAATGCTTCAATTGTAGCGTTTTATAATGTATTAATCGTGTGAAGCTTCATTATGGGGGTGTGGCGCTGTGAGCTTGTAGATCTGCTATTTTCGTCTGACCCCGGAAGAGGAGGAGTAATGTAGTCCTGGAAGTGAATGTTTTGTTTGGTGTTTTTCCAGTTTCCAGTCAGATGAGAAGAGCGTAGATGCCATGGTGTGATTTATATGTGATTATGTGGTCTTCTAACTCTGCATTGCCTCCTGTGCTGTTCATAACAAACTATGGCCTCGCGTTTGTGCTAGCAGCTATTCAGTTCACTCGTGCATTGCTAGCTTAGCCTCTTCGTTGGGTTGTGGTCGTGCGGTGTTTGCTGCTTTTAAACCAGACGGAGGGACATCGCGAGGGCTTCGAAATGGAGACGACAGGTAATGACCGTTTTACCTAAATAATGGCCGTGTATGAATCTGTTCACCACGTTTTTGATGACCTGTCTGATGTGATGCTAGCTCTGGTCCATAGCGTTAGTGGAGTTATCTAACGCTATGGACCAGAGCTAATGTGATGCCTGCCTGGTGTGACAGAACCTTGGACAGATATCTCATGTTTTTGATTGCTGACATTTAAAAGCAAATGGAAATAACCAGAGACATTACTGTTGGAGGGTGGGGTACTAATAGCCTATATTCAGGGTATTCTACCTTACTAAGTTGACTGGGTCAACAACTGTGAAAAGTGGACTGAAACTTTCTGGTAGAGATTTGGTTTATAGTGGTATAAAGGCTGTGTTGGCTCCCCCTGCTAGTGCATTTGTCATAGTGTCTATTTGGAGCTGAGCATTTATAGGTGTTATTATGAGGTGCTTTAACTGTGCAGTGACCCAGACTCGCTCTGCGCCGCGGCCACTCACTGACGTCCACGACAGTCCCGAGTCGCCGCCGACGGCGGCCACCGCCAACCCGGTGTGCCAGCCTGCTGGCTGCCGCCCGGGTGGCACCGTTCAGCGCTAGGCTTGTGTATGTGTAGGATTTTACTCTTTCAAGGAACAATTGGTGGCCTTTAAAAAGGCCGTTGGTGCAGCTGCAGGCTGACTTGGGAGTGGGCTCAGGCAGCTTCGACACAGAGGCAGAGCACACTTTCCTGCAGTAAAGCCGAAGCTTTAATACAGTCAATGCACTTGCACTTTGTGCTGAGAGCTACCCGAGACATACGCCTTGGCACACACTTGGGGGTGCATCCCGCGGTAAATAAGTAGGGCTGGGGCCCTACATATTCGCCAGTGGTGCCAAGTGCAACGATGCTGCGTAAAGTCCCATATCCCTCATCAGCCGCCTTGCGTCGCTTGCCAAAAGACTGGCCCATCGTGGTCGGTAGGTGATCGTAGAAGGAATGCTAACTCTCCGTTGGATCAACTCTGGAACTCTGTGAGGAGTCAGAATGAGGTGAAGGCCCCGGTAACGGCTAATTAATAAGTCCCGGTACGCAAATGTTAGTGTGCCGCTCCGAGCATATGATTGGCCGGAGCGTTGCAACGTCACGGCTCAAGTCGCTGCGTTTAAAGTAAACGCTACTGCTTTATCAACACCTGCAGTGGTGGAAAAAGTAATCACATTTCTTATTTAAGTAAAAGTATCAATACTGCAATGTAAAGTACTCCGTTACTGTTTATGTACAGTATGAGCCAGGTATGAGCGCACTGTTGGCTCCAGGGTTTTACTTGGGAGTTACGACATTGAGCACGTAAATGAATGCTGCCGGATGTCGTTGTGTTGTTGTGGTGTTGTTGGCTCATGTGTTCACTGCTGCTACCAGTTTGTACTGTGTGCGTTGTAGCCACAGTAAACATCACCATGTGTTCAGCTCATCTAACTAGTTGTGTGTGTTGCATGCATGATTTGAGGCATTTTGTTCCAACAAATTGTTTGGCAAAAGTCGACCTGCTGGTGGCGCTATAACAGGCCAATGTGAAAAGAGTGGCAGTTGTTCCTTGCCCTAGTGCAGGGACCTTCAATGTTTTCAGGCCAAGGACCCCTTAGCTGAGAGAGGATTGAAGCAGGGACCCCCACTACACATTGTATAAAATTGTGTTATGTTAATAGATTTCTTAGACAGCTTAGACTTGTTTGACAGCACAGTCATGTTGGAGTAATGTGTATTTTCAGACATTTAACCACTTGAACCATCAAATACTTAGTCTGCTCTTCTTTTCTCTCTACAAACCTCTTTGCCAAAAATAGCCGATCTACAAGCTTACAATGCCTTTTAGATCTGCTATTTTTTGCTAATGTTCCACTCAGGATGTGGATGCTATAGGGTTTAAGTGTAAAAAACATGATCCTACCACTAAAGATTTGGCAGCCCCCCTGTAGTAACTCTGAGGACCCCCTAGGGGTCCTGGACCCCCTGCCCTAGTGGGAATGTGTGTGCAGAATTTTTCTGTAATTACAAGCTGCATTGATGATTCTCATTTTGTTCAAAATGGACCAGTCCTGCAAACTTTGGAAGCCAATGTTAGCCAATTAGGATGGAATATGAAATGGTGGACAGATCCGTCTTGATCACATGACTATAGAGATACTGTGTACAGATTTGCATGATTTTCTGATAAAATCTCAAGGAATAATAGGAAAAACTAGGTTTTACACAATTCGGCCTCATGGTGGCGCTATAAAGGCAGATATGAAGAATGCAGGGCAAAGGATTTTCCTTGGCCTCTAGGTAGTGCACATACAAAGTTGTACATTGATCAGTGGAGTTATAGGTAAAAATATGAATCGGCCTGTTTAGTGCCACCATCTATACTATAATTTTGCGAATGTCTGTCTGTCTGAGTGAGTGAGTGTCTGTCACAGCGTTTCTCCTCAGTGGCTGGAGCAATTGATCTGAAATCGCATCACCATTAGCATATGAACACACCTGACATAACTGTGAAGCCCGTTTGTCACTTTCACAAATCGTATGCTGTATATTAGCATTTTTATGGTGTATCTACTATCTATTCTGCATCTAGCATGAGGCACATCTATTCTGCATCTAGCATGAGGCAAAATGTTTAACCAGCTCTCTGTGTGTGTGTGTGTGTGTGTGTGTGTGTGTGTGTGTGTGTGTGTGTGTGTGTGTGTGTGTGTGTGTGTGTGTGTGTGTGTGTGTGTGTGTGTGTGTGTGTGTGTGTGTAGGCGGGTGGGTGGGGGGGACAGTATCTCTGTAGCCATTAAACGAAACGGGTTTCTTACATTGATGCTCCTACATCATGCAAGCACCAGTTAAAGTTACTTTCCATCCCTCATATACTGTTTGCACAGTGCACATCATATAACCCACACACTGCACATCATTTTGGAGCTCATATCTTTGAACGGGTAAGGGCTAGTGAGGCTGATTTGACATTTTTGAAGTGGCATTTGTTCCTCGGCCTATTGGGAATGTGCATGCACAATTTCACAAAATCGCACACTGCGTTAATGATTTCAGGCATTTTATTCAAAACGGACCAATCCTGCAAACTTTGGGAGACAGTTTTAGCCAGTTTTAGCCAATCAGCTTTGCTCGATTGTTGGACAAAATCTGTAGGTGTACTGGCCAAAAGCTAGTTTTGCCAAAAATCGGCCTCCTGGTGGCGCTTGAACAGGCCCATGGGAAAGTTTGGGGCAGAGGTTCAGAATTGGTATCCAGGGAGTGTGTGCGCACAGTTTGCCAGGGACCGGGCCAACGGCGCCGGAGATTAGCTGGTAACAGACGGACGCACGCACGGACGGACAGGGGCGAAAACATACTCTTCCCTCATGTCTTTGGCTGGTGGAGACAATAACTTGTTTCTTGTTTGAAAACATTGTTAAGTAGTAGCAGTAGGTGAGGGTACTTTCAATGGTGCAGTGGTAAAAGTTTTACAGAGTTACGTTGGACAGGTTGACATCCCTCATTCTCCTGAAGAAAAATAGGGACAGAAACTCAGTGGGGTTGGTGGTTTGCAGAGAGGACAGCTTTGATGGCTGTCTCTGTGTTCTCCTATCAAAACGAGCATAAAATGTATTTAGCTCGTCAGGGAAGGAGGTGTCAGAAGTGAGGCTTTAGTGGATTTGTAGTTTGTAATAGCCTGTATACTTTGCCACATGCTTTGGGAGTCAGAGTTGTTAGCAAAGTGCTCCTCAAGCCTCAGCTTGTAGTCATGCTTGGCCCTCTTTATGTCCCTTTTCAGATTAGCCCTGGCTATACTGTAGGCCTGTGCATCACCAGATCCAAAAGCGATGTCACGTGCCTTTAACAGTAGACGTGTTTCTCTGTTCATCCACGACTTCTGGTTTGGGAAAGCTGGTTTGAGGGTGGTAACACTGTTTGTATTTGTGTTGATGTAGTCTTCTACTACAGCAGAGGTATAGGTGTCGATGTTAATATGAGAGTCCTGGGTGGCCTGAGTGGCAAACATTTTCCAGTCAGTAAGGTGGAATTTTGACTGTAAGATAGAGTCTGCCTCCTCTGACCACACTTTGACTATTTTAACTGTGGGTTTGACACATTTTATGAGGGGGATGTACACTGCTCAAAAAAATAAAGGGAACACCCAAAAACCCCAACATAGACCTGCCAGTCTATGTGTTCTCTGGCAAATGTAAATCGGGCTGCACGGTGTTGGGCTGTGAGCACAGGCCCCACTTGTGGACGTCGGGCCCTCATACCACCATCATGGAGTCTGTTTCTCACAGTTTGAGCAGAAACATTCACATTAGTGGCCTGCTGAAGGTCGTTTTGTAGGGCTCTGGCAGTGCTCCTCCTGTTCCTCCTTGCACAAAGGACCAGATAGCGGTCCTGCGGCTGGGTTGTTGTCCTCCTACGGCCCCCTCCACGTCTCCTGGTGTACTGGCCTGTCTCCTGGTATCGCCTCCATGCTCTGGACACTGTGCTGGGAGACACAGCAAACCTTCTTGCCACAGTGCGCATTGATGTGCCATCCTGGATGAGCAGCACTACCTGAGCAACTTATGTGGGTTGCAGATACTGCCTCATGCTACCTCTAGTGGTCAGGGCACTGGCAAAATCCAAAACTAACCAAAAATCTGCCAGAAAGGATGAGGACAGGAAAATGGTCTGTGGCCACCACCTGCAAAACCATTCCTTTTTTAGGGGTTGTCTTGCAAATTGCCTCATTTTCACCTGTTGTCTTTTCCATTTGCACAACAGCAGATGAAACTGATTCATAATCAGTGTTGCTTCCTAACTGGCCAGGTTGATATCCCAAAAGTGTGATTGACTTGGAGTTACATTGCAATGATTATGCGTTCCCTTTCTTTTTTTGAGCAGTGTATTTGGGGGTAAGATGTGATGTATTTGGGGCTTTTGAGTTGGAGATGTCATGGTACCAGAGGTAATGTTTTATTATAACAAACATAAAGATAATCAATGCAAGAAGACACAGCAATGTAGTCAAAAGAATAGCTAGCAGTCTATGGTAGACCCCAATATTATTTAATGCAAGTAAGTATCATTAACCAGTAAGACTCCCTAATCGGGAGATAAGCGACCGTCAGGTCAGCAACCTCATGGTGGCACTAGAAGAGGGAGAAATTGAGAAATTAGGAATGGAGGTTGTGGTTTGCCAGCCAAGGAGTGTGTGTGCAAAGTTTGGCATGGATAGGGGTACAGTGCCGGAGATAAGAGGGAGGGAGGGACAGCCGGTGGAGGTGTTGATAGTAACTGGCAGTGCAGTCTGACGATCGCAATGAATAATGAATGATGTCATGATTTGAGCCATTGTTTCAGGCTGCTATTGTGTAGATTTATGTGCAGATTATGTTTTTATACCTTTTCATTTTATTCACATATTTTAGTTTTGTATACTGCTATGTCGGTATGAATAAACAAACCGTAACTTTAATGTAAGCTACTAACCCAGTAAATGGATTTCAGTTAATTTCTTAGAATCCTGTTTTCTGATTTTTGCTCTCACCTCTCATAATTTATCTTTGGTTCTTTGCTCTTCTCCCCATCTACAGGATCACTCTTCATACCTGGAGTAACAGGAGCTGCTTTGTGTTATGGAGCACGTGTCACAGTAAAGGCTACTGGAATAGAGGTGGTCGCCGGAGGAAAACTTTATAACGTAGAGGTACGAGGGTGCCACCATTATTATCTACAGGGTTCCCACAGTCATGGAATTCCTGGAAATATTTTGAAATTAGAAAAATATTTTTCCAGTACTGGAAAAGTTTTGGAATGTATCAAGGGTCCTGGAAGGTCCTGGAAAAAAATAGCTATGCATTGTCTTTGGTTATTGATTTTGTTAATACCTCTTAAATGACAAATTAAACATTGGCCAAATTGTCAAATATTAGAGGCAGAAATTGTGAAAATAGCAGATCTACATGCTCACAACGTGACAAAGTGAGCATGTAGATCGGCTATTTTCACAATAAAACCGTGTTATACAAAATTCCTCTACTCTTAGTGCTCGCCAGGGTGCCAGGGTCCCCAGTTCAAATATGATTATTTCGGGGGTCACGGCCTGAAAAGGTTGAGAACCACTGGCATACACTACCTGTCTTTACTCTTTAGGCATATTGCACATAGGAGTATTAAAGCGACTCGTTATTGAGCTGAATTATTCTTATATATATAGTCCTGGAAATCGGGTTAAATATTCTGGAAAAGTTTTGGAAAAGTTTTGGAGATTAATTGGTAAAGATGTGTGGGAACCCTGTTCCAGTAGCAGTTTGCCTACATGTGTGCAATGTGACATGTGGGCTTTACATGGAGATTAGACTAACACTGAAGGCTAGGAAAGGAATCTTAAGTGTTCGTATCAGAGCATTGGAGAAGAAGTATAAAAATGTTCCAACCACCAGCTTGCAGAGATGTCCTGCACTCGCTGATCACTAATTGGTAGTCATTTCCATACGACTTATGCAAAACGCTCTCCCCGCTATGCTGAGATGGAATAGTTTATGAAGTATCTGTGGTTTGGGCTTTAAAATGAGCTGTTGAGTTCTGAAGCACAGAAAGAGAGAGAGGGAGAGAAGAGCTAGTCTCTGCACACATTCATAAAGAAGTTGGCCTCCCATATGGTTCATATAGTTCAGAGTTTTCAAAACTGTTATAGTTTAAAGAACAGAGGACAGATGGAAATATATATACTGGCTGAAGAGGCTGTAGCAGCAGATAGAAATATAATATTGTTGCTGTCTGGCAGGAACCAGCAAACATGCTCAGCTTTTATATATATGTACATGTATACAGGTAAATCGATGCAATTGAACACATATGGAACATATATAGGCTGCTGTCTTCTGCGGCTGTGAGCATCACTGAGGCTGATGCTGATAAAGGATATATGTTTAGATGCAGTAACTGTGTGTAGGCAGATTTTGGGAGATAAAAGAGACTCCATTTTGGGGTCATGTTCTAGTATCTCTCTCTCTCATATAAACCCTGTGTCTCTCTCTCTCTCTCACAGACAGTGGCAGCAGCTCACCTCTTCCCAAGTTCGCCTCGTCTCCCAAACCCAACAACACCTACATGTTCAAGAGAGAACCTCCTGAGGGCTGCGAGAAGGTCAAGGCCTTCGAGGAGAGCAGGTAGAGAATGGTTTACTGTAGGTTAGAAGGTCAAGGCCTTTCCAGATAACCAGGTAGCGAATGGTTTAGGTTTAAAGACCACAGCCTTGGAGATGACCAGGTAGTGAATGGTTTTGGTTCAGGGGTAGGCAACCTTAGGCACGGGTGCCAACATTGGCACAGGGGAGGGTGATCACTGGCACACTGGCAGAAGTGTGGTAGATATATTTTTAAACGTGGTCAATTAAATGAAGTTAGCTCATTTACAGCAAATTACATCCTGCACATAATTCTACATTCATTAAAACTCTTAACTCTGACTGGGGAAGGAGTCGAGGAGATAGGTGGATTACTGCTCTGGGTCTAATGATCATTTTAACAATGTCCTGCCAATCAAAATATGTCAAAATATGTGCCATTAAAATGTATGTAGACATGACACACTGACGATCTAGATAATACAAACATGGCACTTCATTTCAAAAAGGTTGCTGACCCCTGGGTTAGAAGGTCAAACCTTCTAGGAGAGCAGGGATCTGCACTCAGCTCTATTCACATCACACAACCCTGCCTGGAGTGAATGTAATGTGAACCCAGACAGTTTCAGAAAGAAATGGTGGGGAGGAGAAAAATAGGTTACCACTTAAGCCTGATTTTCTAAAATAGCAGAAATAGTGCATTTACAACGTCTGAACCTGTCGCCTGTCGACGCGTTGAGAGCTTGTAGATCCACTATTGTCACGGTTTGTTTGGGGGCAAAAAGAGAAAAGATATGAAAATGTTCGCCCAAAACAGGGATGCCATGTAGAAAGTGGTTGATAAATTAACGGTTGCATTAAAGGACAAGTTTAGTTTTTTACAACAAGGGTTCATATTTTAGATTAGAGAAAAGAAAAGATGATTGTTAAAATATTTTGATTTCAGTGGTTGGGGGCATGCAAATCAAAATCGTTAAAATCACTAAAACGATAGAAAGAAGTAAATGAAAACATTTTAACACTCAATGTTTCTTTTCTCTAATGACTATCTAAAATATGAACCCTTGTTATAAAAAAAACAAAGTTAAAGTAAATGATATCACATGTCACACGTAGATGGACGGGCACCAGATTGTGATGAAATCATATTAATCTGATAAAACAGTTCAGAATCTGGGACAAATATCCTATGCATGAGATAACTGAATGCAATGTTAAATGTGAACACCAGGGGGTGGCAGTTGCCCAAATGACTCCCCTGGGCCCAGATGGAGTTCTCACTTGCTCAGTGAGCTGACTGAGCTGTTCAGGGTTCAGGCCCAGGGTGTCATGTGGGTGCTGCAGGGTTCAGGGTGTCATGTGGGTGCTGCTGGGATCACTTCAGTTTGGTTCAGTGCAATCCTAGGAGGAGACTAGCCTGGCAGACCAACGTCCAAAACCACAAACGTGTCCCATTTGCTGTTTTAAAATGGTTCTCTATTAACCACTTAAGCCCCATATGGGAAGCCGGCCTCCCATAACCATTTACACAACTGTTTTTGTTCTGTTATTGGTCAATAAATCAATAGAGAGGGGGGCACGGTGGCGCAGTGGTTAGCGCTTCGCCTCACAGCTAGAAGGTCCTGGGTTCGATTCCCGCCGGGGGACGCTGTGGGTGCTGGGGGCGTGTTTCTCCCTCCGCGTCATCAGCGCCCACACCCTAGGTGGGGTCGGCGATAGGGCCTTTCTGTGTGGAGTTTGCATGTTCTCCCTGTGTCTCCTAGGGTTGATACCCTCACAAAAACATGCAGTAATCCTGGTCTCAATAATGCCTCCCCCTGGCCAGCCGGGGCGCTTGATGGAGGGGAAAGGAACTGGTTGGAATAACGTGTTCCTTCCACGCGCTACGTCCATCCCGGGGAAATCCCCCCTGTCAGGTGAAAAGAAACAACTTGGACTACTCATGCATTGAAGGAAGCATGAGGTCAGTCCGTTGTCTCCCTAGGCGCGGCAGAGGGAGAGCAGAGCCCAGGATTACATAGGCAATTGGCACTGGGTGAAAATGGGTTGCAAAATCGTGGGATAAAAATTATAAAAAATAAAAAAATAAAAATCAATAGAGACTAGATCAAATTACAATTTCAATGTTGATTCTGCTACAGGGGCCCTACAGCACATATAATCAGCTGCCATTTTATTTTTCATCCATGCATTACTCATATTACATTATTATTACACATTATTTTTACTAGTTTTTATCATTTTTCACCCTATACTTTTACATTACTAATATTACAGCACTACTCTCACTAAAACATCTGTAGAGTTTACATAGTTTGAAATATATTCATAAGGTTTTGCCTATCAATTGATGACACCTTGATGGACACTTTCTCTATTCACTATGTCTCCAATGAGGTCTTGAGTCTTTTTCACTATTCAGAATGCAAATTTTCCATAGGCAGAGGTCTTTTTCAGTCCTCTTTTCCCTAGTAAGTGATCACAGCATTTGTGAATTTTCAGGGGTTAGCTTACATTTGGTGGGTCAAGAGTAGCCACAATCATTGTAGTTTTGTGTCCACAACTGTTCCAGTTTGGCCATACATTTTAGGCGGATTTCTCCCCTGGACCCTCCTGGGGTTCAAGTGGTTAAACATGTAAGCAAGGCTAACTTTGGTATAATAAAGCTTTTGAAAACAATAGCAAATTCTTTCCAAGATTTTGCATTCACTCAGTATAAAAGCTTAAGACGAGCAGCCCTCTTTTTTTTTTCCCCGCAAATACACATAGCAGCAGTATGTAAAGGTACTGTACATGGTCTGTTGGTATGGGAAGTAGTTCTATGTACATGCAGGAATACAAATATGATAGTAGTCCTTATAGTGTTCTATTTCTATTCTGATAGACATCTGTCAAAACAGCTCACAAGTCTCTCTCCCCCCTCCTCCCCTCCCTCTCTCTCTCTCTCTCTCTCTCTCTCTTTCTCTCTCTCTCTCTCTCTCTCTCTCTCCCCTCCCCCCTCCCCCCTCTCTCTCAGTTCTTCCAGACAGTCCACATCATCGTCGGTCCTCCTCTTCTCGTGTCCTGACAAGAACAAGGTGAACTTCATCTCCACCGGCTCAGCGTTCTGCCCCGTCCGGCTGCCAGGGGGCGCCATGCACCGCCTGGCCCCGCCCAACGAGCCCGACGAGGACCAGGAGGAGGAGGAGGGGCACCCTGGAACCGGGAAGTTGGGTAGTGTTTCTGAAATACAGAGGTTGACGCTAAGGGCTTTGCACACAGACACGTTTTTTTTACGCACAGAAAAAACTGACAATTTCATTTTTTTAAAAGAAAACAATGATTCTCTATGACCTCATGCAGATCGGCTCCGAATTTGCCATGCGGCAGGTGGCTGCGGCTGTTCGTTTTTTTTCCAGATCGAACCCAGTTCAATTTGTGTCTTGTCGCATGCGGTAAAAACTCATTGACTCCTTTTATGACTCCTTTTCAGATCCGCAGTGTGGATTCCGCACAGCCTTGCACACCAAATCCAATGCGTTTTAATCATGCAGCGGTCCTGTGTGCAAGGCCTTAGTGTGGGGGTTGACGCACTAAACGGTTAGTGTGTCAACCCCCGTATTTCAGAAACACATTGAAAGTCAGCTCTGTCGGGCAGAAACCTCTGGAGTCCACATTCTAACATTTGCATAAATGAACGCCCTTACTTGATCACACTACGGCGTCGCACTAAAGTACCAACAATAGCTGATCTGCTACTTCTCCAATCCTGGAAAGGAAGGGTTTTGGACATACTGTATGAGGTTTCAACCCGACAGAGACCACATTGAAAGTTCTGGGGTTCCTGTAGAAGTTCTGGGGGTTAAAGTAGCACCTCCTCCTGAGCTGAAGGTCCCACATCAGGGAAACCTCTGGAAACAAGAATCAAACCCACAACCTGGAAAATACGTTAACTTAGTTCTCATAGTCGTAAAGATCTGATCTCTGTCTGTCTTTCTCGTCTCTGTCCCTGCATGACGTAGAAGCAATGTCTTAACAACAACAACAAACCATCACAAATACTTTTCCTCCTTTTAAACCACATGAACCCTCGCATCCTCTCTTGGGACATATCGCGATGTGATTGGCCAAAACAGACGGGACATTTGCTGAGCGTTTTGGGAGGCGAAAGTAGCCGATCTACAAGCTCACAGTGCGTCGTCGTCGCGAGGCCAAAGATGGTCGATTTTAATCGAGGATGTATCCCATCCCCACGTCTCCCCACCCGTAACAACAAGAGGTCGACTTAAAGGGTGATTCACCCTCAAAATGACTTTATTTCTATTGATTACTCACACCATGGAGTCTTCATGGTGTGAGCTACAAGCTTGTTGTACATCTTGTACATTGGGAGCATCCATATAGCGTTACCTCTGAACGCACCCTGTCCTCCTGAACCGCGCCACACAGGATGGAAATCAATCAAAGTTTGGGAGTCTTGCTTTCCCTTCGACTTCGGCGACGTGTCGTGAGCTTAATTGTCCAATCAGAATGTGACTAATGTATTCTGTAACTCCATATATCTGTGAAATTATGTTTTGTATGGGCAGAGATACTATGGGTGAAAATGCTCTACTGTACTTGTACAGTACAATTTGAACGCTGACTATATTTTCAATACAACTAATAGAAAAACAGACTTGTACACTGTGTGGACTCCTTTTATTGTGTGAGACTCTAACTGTGATTTTATTCTGTGGGTAGAAGCTGAGTCTTCTTGTGAAAGGATAACATTCTAAAGGAATTACAAATATGGGAATTAAACCAAAACCCATCAGTAATTGTATTTTTTTTAAAGTAACCCCAAGAGTCTACTACTCATTTTAAAATTCAGCAAATCACATTTGACTTTTAGAATATTTCTGTGTATGAGAACAAAACGGATCTTACTTCTTGGCATTAAACTGGGCAAATACACATCAGTCAGATCCTCGTGGAGCAAGGCCAGCCTTAAGGTTATCTGGGGGGCCGGACGAGCTCCTTGCCGGGCTCTTTGCCTTCGCACTCTCTGTCTGATGACCGCAGGTGGCTGAGCTTGAAACATCCTGAGTCTGGATGGGGAGAGTAAAAATGCAGTGTTGTAAAAAGTACTCACATTTTATACTTAAGTAAAAGTATCAATACATCAATATAGAAATACTCCGTTACAAGTAAAAGTCCAGAATTCAAAATGTACTTGAGTAAAAGTATGAAAGCATTGGCATAAAAATGTACTTAAAGTGCCAAAAGTAAAAGTACAAAATGTTTGAAAATAGCAGATCTACAAGCTCACAACGCATCGCATCGCGACGTGTTGTGAGCTTGTAGATCGGCTATTTTCAAATAGCCAAGGGATAAGGCTAAAGTGGTTAATATATGTTTTTTATATATTATCATGTATAACAGCAAAGTAACTAGTAGCTAAGGTTTTCAAAAAATTTAGCGAAGTAAAAGTACAATATTTGGATCCGATATGTAGTGGAGTAGAAGTAAAAGTATTAGAAATTGGAAATACTCAAGTAAAGTACAAATACCTCAAAATTGTACTTAAGTACAGTACTTAAGTACAGTACTTTTACTTAAGTAAAAGTAGTTAGTTACTTTACACCACTGTAAAAATGGCAACTTGAACTTTCTCTAAATATTTAAACCCAATATAATGTAAACTTACAATAATCAAATCAATCAAACATGTAACAAAAAAGTGTATAAAACCAATATTTACATAAAATATGTATTTTGAAAGCATGGTGTGACCCCTTTAATAAAAAAAAAAACGAATGTGGAAACAAGTCATGTCATTTTTCATGAAGTGTAGCATTGAACTTGTGTTAACCCTAACCCTTTAATATGTGCAGTACATAGAACAGTGCAAAGTGTATGCAAAATTAAGTAGGACCTAAATTAATAAAGTAAGATAAAATAAAGACCAGTGGGGTAAAGTAACTAAGTCCATTTATTTAAGTACTGTACTTAACACTTGAATTTGTAATTTACTTGAGTATTAACAATTCCCTATACTTAGAGATGGGACGTTGGCGAACTAATCGGGTCTTTTGAAAGGCTCATTGAAATGAACGATGGGATCCGGTTTTCCTTTCTAATGAACACTGCTGGGAAAAGTATGATGACGCATTGTGAGCTTGTAGATCGGCTATTTTCAAATGGCAGAAATGTATAATTATGCCCAAAATGTATATAGGGTTGAAGTGATTTGTAATTATAATCAATATCTTCAAAGTAAATAAATAACTAAAGTAACTAAAATGACTCTTTTGAACGGTTCTTTGAAATGAACGGATCCCAGAGATCCGGCTCACTTAAAAGAGCCATAAATCCCATCTCTACAGCCCAGCCTCCATGGATCCGGGCGGAAGGGAACTCAATTCGATAGGTACTGAAATGTTGTGTAACTGCTGTGCGCATTTAAATGCATGCTCGCTCGTTCGTGACAGACAGGAAAATAAGTGCCCTTAAGAACTTTGTTCCAACTAGGGGAAAAAAATGCAGCAATGACACAGCAAACTTTTGGGTGGAGCCAAGTAAATTGTGGCGGTAAAGTTATAGCGTGATTATACCATCATATCATGGGATTTGGCTAATGGCTATGATGCAGTTACCAGGCAGTTTCCATGGCCTCTGTCTTTCAATGTAATATGAGATACATAAATATCAAATAGCCAAGGAACTACAGTATAGGTTTAATATATCAGCAGGTCTTTGACACTTGGCTTACTTATCACATAAAAAGTGTGAAATCCCCATAAAGAAAAAACAGGAACAGGAGACATGGTCTAATAACAGGAGACTTTATTCAAAAAATGAGTTTTGGCAGATATGGTGGGGAAGAGCCCCATGCAGCCTTGAAGTGTCAAGCGTCTAATCTCTCTCTCTCTCATTCCATAGGGATAATCTTTGGAGTAATGTTAAGATATTGGACCCTATAGTGTGTGATGCCCGGTTTAGAAGTCTGGGTAGGGAGGTCCGAATCACTTCCATTACACTAGTCTACACTTTAAAATGTCATAGCCGTGCCTTTGATATTAGACTACTATTTAGTCTTGGGTCGCGCGCACACACACCACTATGACTGTCATTCAATGTTATATGAGTTATGAAGTATTTATTTGGTTGAGTAGGCCTATACCTTCAACTTTCTTGGAGTAAGTTGTACCAGTGAACTGTAACCTACTGTCATGAAACTGCTCCTTTTCCTATGCAAACTTTTAATAGTCTTCAATGAATCAATTTCGCGGGCTTTAGAGAACAAAGGACTCTCGCATTCCACTGATGGGCCGTCATCCTCTCTCAATCACACTTATGTGTTATGGGCTTATTACGGGGATTAAACCATTTTTATATGCCAAGTTGCCAACCCATTATCACCTACCTGTCAACCATTGAGTTGTTTTCTTGGGGCTGTTCTTCTTCAGGCATATTGTTGAAAATATTAATAAATCTGCTTGCAAGATTGTTTAGGCTTGAAGAAGACCTACTTTCCATTTTTCGCCGGAGAAGAACCAACCGCGGGAAACGTATTTGGGTGGAGCTAAGTAAGTTGCGCGTAAATGTTATAGTGCGTTTATAGCATATATATCATGGGATTGGTTGTGATGCAGTTACTAGGCAGTTTCTATGCCCATGGCAACCTGTCACTTTTGAAGCATCATTGATCAAGCATTCACCTGTCAACCAGGGGCGTCAATTAGGTATGGCAGGGGTATGCAGCTGCCATACCCTGGGTCCAGGGGGGAAGATAAAAGTTAGTTATAAATATAAATCCATGAATGTCTCTTTGTCTATCTGTTCTGGTTATTATGTTGGTAAATCACAGTAAAATAACTACAAATGCAAAATGTAACAAAATGGTCACTTTAACAAGGTATTCTAATTATATTATAGGTAGGCCTATATATAATTATATATTATATGTACTTCTTCTTAAAATAAATATATCATGCCTGTTGCTAAGGTATGGCAACGTGTCCAGTCATGTTGCCATACCTTAGCTTTTTCTGAACTGACGCCACTGCTGTCAACCAATAACCCGGACACCTTTCTTCCAATCTGATTAAAATAAACCTGCAAGGTTTTGGATTAAGTGTTTACATTTGGTGAGATCAATCTGATCTTTTTTTTGATAGGCCTACGGTTGTAAAAAGGTCTAGACCACCCTCTGTATCTGATTAGAATTTAAATCTGGTTGGTTTTGATCTGATTTCTTTGGTGTATACATGGAGAATTTTAATCAGATTTATTTTAAATTTTGTTTTAACCCGATTAAAATTGTCCGTGTAAACGGAGCTATTGATGGGTTCCCAGATTGCAAAAAGCGTGGTTCCTGTGGAATTAAGCCTTGGCTTTCTAGGATCTCCTTTTCGTAGAACTTGTAGACCTACCAGTTATCTGTTCTGTCATTAAACTGTACTTTTTTCTAATTCAAACTTCTAATACATATATCAATCAATCATTTATAGGAAGATTGATGACCTTTGTCCCAGTCCCTTTAAACATGATGTTTTTTCAGTTACAGTCAAAACGTTGGTTAATTAAATACACTAGCCCTTACCCGTTCAAAGATATGAGCTCAAGGTTCAAGGTTATTGTTATTATCACTTTATTGTTACGTCTTTTGTACAGGTACATAAGAGTAAAATTTGTTTTTGTTTGGCATCCTTCAGTCAATGCAGTCGTATATCAAAGAAAAAATACAATATAATAACATCAAACCACGTCTAAAAATAATAATAGGCCTAATAGTAATCTAAAAAGGAGTGCAAAAGGCAAAAAGAGCAACAGGAAAAGAAAAGAGCATCCTCAGATGTACTACGCCAACAGCATATTCTTCCAGTAGTTGCTACTGTACTGTACTTAACTTTTGTAAACATCTTTCACAGAGTGTTCTATGTGCAACAGATTAATATATTCAACTCCGAAATGATGTGCAGTGTGTGGGTTATGGGATGTTCACTGTGCACACAGTATATGAGGGATGGAAAGTAACTTTCAACTGGTGCTTGCATGATAATATGTAGGAGCATCAATGTAAGAAATACCCGCCCCCCCCCCCACCCACCCCACACCCGCCTGCACACACACACACACACACACACACACACACACACACACACACACACACACAGAGCTGGTTAAACATGTTGCCTCATGCTAGATGCAGAATAGATATGCCTCATGCTAGATGCAGAATAGATATAGATACTCCATAACAATGCTAATATACAGCAAACGATTTGTGAAAGTGACAAACGGACAAACAGGTGTGTTCATATGCTAATGGTGATGCGATTTCAGATCAATTGCTATTAAATAAAGGCTATTAAATAGCCTACTTCATGGTCATGGTATCATTTAGGCTCATGACTCACAAACCACATGTAGGCTACTGGGTCTGCCCATAAAATGTCTAAACCATAGGAGGGAGCAAAGAACAGTTGGTACTCAAGCAACACAGAATGATACGAGTTGAACATTTTTGTTGGAAATCTCTGGCCTTTCCAAATAGTAAGGGAAAGTTAGCCAAGTGCTGGACCAATCTGGGAACTAAATCATTACCAATAGCTTTCTTTGGAGTAGGTTTTGAATTCATGAAAACTATTCAAGAACATGTGGGTAAGCACACATCATGCACAGGATAACAAGATGCAATCTGACAAGGAACACTCAAACAGGGTTTAAAACATAGGGACTAACAGGACACAGGTGAACTTGAATGACATGATTGGTTGAGCCTTAGCCAATTAGGCATATTTTATGGCCAAGGAGTCATTTTCACTGATAACTAATGGTTGGAATGGATTCAGCAGCCCAAAAAATAGGCCTTGTAACATTCACACAATATACAAATGCAGAATATCATGACATCATCACTATCAGACTCATAGGACATTGACTCACCTAGCCTATAGTTAACCAACTGACTCATTGACTTTTTCAAAGGTCAAATTAAACAGAAATTAATTTTCATTTTAAAACCTTTTTACCTTTTTTTTACAGATTGGTGTAAAAAAAAAAAAGTAGACCAATCACTGCCGTACTCACACTGCCACATAGAGCGAATCACAAAGCAAAGCTCCTTATAGGCAATGTTGGCACATAAACCTCTTGTTAGGACATCACTGGTGGTCTGCAGGTACTAGAGTCGTGGTTATCAGAATGTTTAGCAGCCTTCCTTTAGAATAGTAAATAGCTTCTTCAGACATATTGTTTAGTAAAGCATTACATATTCTTTCTAGATTGTGACAGAATGGGCAAAGACCAAAAAGAAAAACATATTTTTTTCCAGACAGGCACTTTTATTCTGGGGGTCCCTGGCACAAAACATTTTCAATTGCTATTGTTTATTTGTAGAATCGGATTCCACAGGTCTTAATTAAGTATTCAATCAATCAACCATTCTTGGTGAGTGTGTTCTCCATGGCAGAGGCACCGTGCAGCTGCATGGTGGGCAGGTTTGGCAGGGGACAGAGTGAGAGTAGACAGACGCAGCGGACCCAGGGAGATACGACCCGTCTGCTTCAGCGCACCAGTGTACTGCAGAGGACCACAATTACATTAAACAAGACTACAGTCTACAGGCAGGAAAAGCAACATGGCCAGGGAAGCTGGACATTTGTGGAACTGGAAAAAAGGGATTGGAACCATTTGGTTACCATTTGGTAATTTGAGACGATATTAGATTCACTCTGATGTGTGTTCTGCTCTTGCTGGTGATTGGCTGTCGTCATGGCACTGACAGAGCAGCGAATGAGCTGGACCGCGATGGCCGTCTGATGCTCTGACGGATCTGGACTCAACACTGATGGCAGCAACTGCTTTTGATCTGACATGCACAAACATATGGTTAAAGAAACACTTAAAGGGGAAGACCACCCATTTACAATATTGAACTATGTCATTAATATACCTTAGAGGAGTTGTGAGGAAATAATAAAAAAGTTCCCCCTCTTCTGTGTTGCCTAAAACTGGAGGATTGATTTTGGGGTTTGTATTGTAAAGTACAATGTGTGATGTCATCAAGTTGTACATTACAATACAAACCCCAAAGTCAATCTTCCAGTTCTAGGCAACACAGAAGAGGGAAAGAGACTGCACGAAGGCAGAGAACCCGCAACACTCCAAGTTAAATATAGTCTTTTATAGTCTTATAGAATATAGTCTTCCTCAGCGTTGTATCAATACAACGCTGAGGAAGACCGCACAGGTCGAAACGCGTCCGTTGCTCTGTCCAAAAGAGGTAAATAAACTATGTGAAAAGGATTTCCTTGTGTGCCGGCGACTACTTCTTTAACACAGAAGAGGGGGAATTTTTATTTTATTTCCTCACAACTCCTCTAAGTTATATTAATGACATAGTTCAATATTGAAAATGGGTGGTCTTCCCCTTTAATGACGCAATTAAGACAAAAAGGGGATTCCAAAAACACATAGTAACTGGGAACTACAACTAAAGCCCAAGTGACATAACATTTTTGAATAAGTGTTTGGTTGTAGTGAAGTGGTGGTTTGACACACAACTTCAAATCAGGAGCAAAGTTATATACCAGTAAGACATGACGGACAAACTGACTGACTGACAAAGGGACTGACAATGGTAACTTGCGAGGTACACCGTACCCAGCTTGTCTTTGGTGGTGGAGGAGTTGAGCAGGCCGTAGTCATCTCTGAATCTCCGCGCCGCCGGTAGTCATTGGTGAAGCTAGCGTCATATCCAGGATAGTACTTACACTGGTCATCACAGCCTTCTCTCCTGAGAAGAAAGAGACAAATGCACTGGCTTAAATAAATAACTAGAAAAAGTGTTTATCAGAGGACAGGTCTCCACCAGTCATAAAGCTCAGACTTTCTACTCAGCTCAAGGAATATGAATCCCACTATTTCAGCAGGATTCAGTATCTTATAGCAGGATTATAACCCACTTGACGTCAAAATCTGATGGGGCAAATAGGGGCATGAGGGACAAAAATGTCCACGTAACGAACAACATTATAATGGAAAACCCTATTTAGAACCACATCACGTAAAAATCTCAGGGGGCGAAAACGTACTCTCCAGTCTCCACCCTCACTTCCTGGTGGAGACAATAAAGACGTACAATAGAATTATACATAAACATTTCCAAACTGCGTCCCTATCCTGAGCAAAAACAAAACAAGTAAATGAAGACTGTCCTGTGTCCTGTTTCTCTACACTGTGACTATCAATAAAGGTAAGAAAAGCCAGCCAAAAAGAAAACTAACAGGTCAATTTGGTTACACTTGAACAGTCTCAGAGTTAAGAATAGAAAATATAGAATACATACATGAATAGAAAGATCACACTCTACACAGCGGAAATATCATCAGATTACTTCACCGAAGTCTCATAAGCTCTATGTGTTTGTACCTTGTACTGGTAGTGTAGCACTGGTAGGACAAGTCATCTGCTGCTGCTTGTAGTAGGGTAGTAGAGGGCCCGGAGGGTAAGCAGCAGTAAAGTGATTCCCTACAGCAGGCCCTTGTGCAGGAGGGTGGCTGGCATTGGAGGAACATGACATTGTCCATGCATTGCAAGCTCCTGCATTGATTGAGACAACTTGGGGGGATCGCTGGAAGATGCGGGGTGTTTGAAGCCGATGGGGTGTGCGCAGGTTCAGGTGCCTGTGGGGTCGAAGACGACGATGTGGTCTGGCTAACGCTAGGGGATTCCTCTTCAGGTCTCATCCCTTGCTGAGCATCTTTGGTGACCTGCAGGTAATATCCAGGTGCATTACTAGTCTGTGGTGATTACTAGTCTGTGGGACTGATGGCCAGAGCCTTGGTTTTGGTTCTGTGGTTGGTGCATAGAGAAATCAAACAGTTCATAATTTGATGGTTGACTTGGAGCTTGGAGGTATGCAGCCGCAGGAGGAGCCTGTGAATTGACGGGAAGCGGCAGAGGAAACCTGAAAAAACAGGTTTAATGGCTCTGATCAGAGGCAGATGAACTTAAGTTGAACTGGTGGTGGGCATGGCTGGGGAGTATTGGTACCCTGTCGTGTGAGGGTGGTCTACCAGATGAAGTGGTCTCCAAAGCTGTGGTTGAGCAAAGCTGCTAGGCGGAATCACGCTGTAATTGAACACTGGTGTAGCAATCAGCAAAGTAAGGTGGAGTGACTCCAGTAGAGATACATAGCCCAGGTGAGAGCCCCTTCACTCAAAATTGGTGGGTTCTCTAGGTTCTCCGAGTGGTTCTGGGATGTTGACTGGGCTCTCTGTGGCGGGTGGAGGTCCAGAGGGACATTCTTTGGTGGCCTGAACTCTATCTTAAATAGGTCTGAGGAAATCCCCCCTGTCAGGTGAAAAGAAACAACTTGGACTACTCATGCATTGAAGGAAGCATGAGGTCAGTCCGTTGTCTCCCTAGGCGCGGCAGAGGGAGAGCAGAGCCCAGGATTACATAGGCAATTGGCACTGGGTGAAAATGGGTTGCAAAATCGTGGGATAAAAATTATAAAAAATAAAAAAATAAAAATCAATAGAGACTAGATCAAATTACAATTTCAATGTTGATTCTGCTACAGGGGCCCTACAGCACATATAATCAGCTGCCATTTTATTTTTCATCCATGCATTACTCATATTACATTATTATTACACATTATTTTTACTAGTTTTTATCATTTTTCACCCTATACTTTTACATTACTAATATTACAGCACTACTCTCACTAAAACATCTGTAGAGTTTACATAGTTTGAAATATATTCATAAGGTTTTGCCTATCAATTGATGACACCTTGATGGACACTTTCTCTATTCACTATGTCTCCAATGAGGTCTTGAGTCTTTTTCACTATTCAGAATGCAAATTTTCCATAGGCAGAGGTCTTTTTCAGTCCTCTTTTCCCTAGTAAGTGATCACAGCATTTGTGAATTTTCAGGGGTTAGCTTACATTTGGTGGGTCAAGAGTAGCCACAATCATTGTAGTTTTGTGTCCACAACTGTTCCAGTTTGGCCATACATTTTAGGCGGATTTCTCCCCTGGACCCTCCTGGGGTTCAAGTGGTTAAACATGTAAGCAAGGCTAACTTTGGTATAATAAAGCTTTTGAAAACAATAGCAAATTCTTTCCAAGATTTTGCATTCACTCAGTATAAAAGCTTAAGACGAGCAGCCCTCTTTTTTTTTTCCCCGCAAATACACATAGCAGCAGTATGTAAAGGTACTGTACATGGTCTGTTGGTATGGGAAGTAGTTCTATGTACATGCAGGAATACAAATATGATAGTAGTCCTTATAGTGTTCTATTTCTATTCTGATAGACATCTGTCAAAACAGCTCACAAGTCTCTCTCCCCCCTCCTCCCCTCCCTCTCTCTCTCTCTCTCTCTCTCTCTCTTTCTCTCTCTCTCTCTCTCTCTCTCTCTCCCCTCCCCCCTCCCCCCTCTCTCTCAGTTCTTCCAGACAGTCCACATCATCGTCGGTCCTCCTCTTCTCGTGTCCTGACAAGAACAAGGTGAACTTCATCTCCACCGGCTCAGCGTTCTGCCCCGTCCGGCTGCCAGGGGGCGCCATGCACCGCCTGGCCCCGCCCAACGAGCCCGACGAGGACCAGGAGGAGGAGGAGGGGCACCCTGGAACCGGGAAGTTGGGTAGTGTTTCTGAAATACAGAGGTTGACGCTAAGGGCTTTGCACACAGACACGTTTTTTTTACGCACAGAAAAAACTGACAATTTCATTTTTTTAAAAGAAAACAATGATTCTCTATGACCTCATGCAGATCGGCTCCGAATTTGCCATGCGGCAGGTGGCTGCGGCTGTTCGTTTTTTTTCCAGATCGAACCCAGTTCAATTTGTGTCTTGTCGCATGCGGTAAAAACTCATTGACTCCTTTTATGACTCCTTTTCAGATCCGCAGTGTGGATTCCGCACAGCCTTGCACACCAAATCCAATGCGTTTTAATCATGCAGCGGTCCTGTGTGCAAGGCCTTAGTGTGGGGGTTGACGCACTAAACGGTTAGTGTGTCAACCCCCGTATTTCAGAAACACATTGAAAGTCAGCTCTGTCGGGCAGAAACCTCTGGAGTCCACATTCTAACATTTGCATAAATGAACGCCCTTACTTGATCACACTACGGCGTCGCACTAAAGTACCAACAATAGCTGATCTGCTACTTCTCCAATCCTGGAAAGGAAGGGTTTTGGACATACTGTATGAGGTTTCAACCCGACAGAGACCACATTGAAAGTTCTGGGGTTCCTGTAGAAGTTCTGGGGGTTAAAGTAGCACCTCCTCCTGAGCTGAAGGTCCCACATCAGGGAAACCTCTGGAAACAAGAATCAAACCCACAACCTGGAAAATACGTTAACTTAGTTCTCATAGTCGTAAAGATCTGATCTCTGTCTGTCTTTCTCGTCTCTGTCCCTGCATGACGTAGAAGCAATGTCTTAACAACAACAACAAACCATCACAAATACTTTTCCTCCTTTTAAACCACATGAACCCTCGCATCCTCTCTTGGGACATATCGCGATGTGATTGGCCAAAACAGACGGGACATTTGCTGAGCGTTTTGGGAGGCGAAAGTAGCCGATCTACAAGCTCACAGTGCGTCGTCGTCGCGAGGCCAAAGATGGTCGATTTTAATCGAGGATGTATCCCATCCCCACGTCTCCCCACCCGTAACAACAAGAGGTCGACTTAAAGGGTGATTCACCCTCAAAATGACTTTATTTCTATTGATTACTCACACCATGGAGTCTTCATGGTGTGAGCTACAAGCTTGTTGTACATCTTGTACATTGGGAGCATCCATATAGCGTTACCTCTGAACGCACCCTGTCCTCCTGAACCGCGCCACACAGGATGGAAATCAATCAAAGTTTGGGAGTCTTGCTTTCCCTTCGACTTCGGCGACGTGTCGTGAGCTTAATTGTCCAATCAGAATGTGACTAATGTATTCTGTAACTCCATATATCTGTGAAATTATGTTTTGTATGGGCAGAGATACTATGGGTGAAAATGCTCTACTGTACTTGTACAGTACAATTTGAACGCTGACTATATTTTCAATACAACTAATAGAAAAACAGACTTGTACACTGTGTGGACTCCTTTTATTGTGTGAGACTCTAACTGTGATTTTATTCTGTGGGTAGAAGCTGAGTCTTCTTGTGAAAGGATAACATTCTAAAGGAATTACAAATATGGGAATTAAACCAAAACCCATCAGTAATTGTATTTTTTTTAAAGTAACCCCAAGAGTCTACTACTCATTTTAAAATTCAGCAAATCACATTTGACTTTTAGAATATTTCTGTGTATGAGAACAAAACGGATCTTACTTCTTGGCATTAAACTGGGCAAATACACATCAGTCAGATCCTCGTGGAGCAAGGCCAGCCTTAAGGTTATCTGGGGGGCCGGACGAGCTCCTTGCCGGGCTCTTTGCCTTCGCACTCTCTGTCTGATGACCGCAGGTGGCTGAGCTTGAAACATCCTGAGTCTGGATGGGGAGAGTAAAAATGCAGTGTTGTAAAAAGTACTCACATTTTATACTTAAGTAAAAGTATCAATACATCAATATAGAAATACTCCGTTACAAGTAAAAGTCCAGAATTCAAAATGTACTTGAGTAAAAGTATGAAAGCATTGGCATAAAAATGTACTTAAAGTGCCAAAAGTAAAAGTACAAAATGTTTGAAAATAGCAGATCTACAAGCTCACAACGCATCGCATCGCGACGTGTTGTGAGCTTGTAGATCGGCTATTTTCAAATAGCCAAGGGATAAGGCTAAAGTGGTTAATATATGTTTTTTATATATTATCATGTATAACAGCAAAGTAACTAGTAGCTAAGGTTTTCAAAAAATTTAGCGAAGTAAAAGTACAATATTTGGATCCGATATGTAGTGGAGTAGAAGTAAAAGTATTAGAAATTGGAAATACTCAAGTAAAGTACAAATACCTCAAAATTGTACTTAAGTACAGTACTTAAGTACAGTACTTTTACTTAAGTAAAAGTAGTTAGTTACTTTACACCACTGTAAAAATGGCAACTTGAACTTTCTCTAAATATTTAAACCCAATATAATGTAAACTTACAATAATCAAATCAATCAAACATGTAACAAAAAAGTGTATAAAACCAATATTTACATAAAATATGTATTTTGAAAGCATGGTGTGACCCCTTTAATAAAAAAAAAAACGAATGTGGAAACAAGTCATGTCATTTTTCATGAAGTGTAGCATTGAACTTGTGTTAACCCTAACCCTTTAATATGTGCAGTACATAGAACAGTGCAAAGTGTATGCAAAATTAAGTAGGACCTAAATTAATAAAGTAAGATAAAATAAAGACCAGTGGGGTAAAGTAACTAAGTCCATTTATTTAAGTACTGTACTTAACACTTGAATTTGTAATTTACTTGAGTATTAACAATTCCCTATACTTAGAGATGGGACGTTGGCGAACTAATCGGGTCTTTTGAAAGGCTCATTGAAATGAACGATGGGATCCGGTTTTCCTTTCTAATGAACACTGCTGGGAAAAGTATGATGACGCATTGTGAGCTTGTAGATCGGCTATTTTCAAATGGCAGAAATGTATAATTATGCCCAAAATGTATATAGGGTTGAAGTGATTTGTAATTATAATCAATATCTTCAAAGTAAATAAATAACTAAAGTAACTAAAATGACTCTTTTGAACGGTTCTTTGAAATGAACGGATCCCAGAGATCCGGCTCACTTAAAAGAGCCATAAATCCCATCTCTACAGCCCAGCCTCCATGGATCCGGGCGGAAGGGAACTCAATTCGATAGGTACTGAAATGTTGTGTAACTGCTGTGCGCATTTAAATGCATGCTCGCTCGTTCGTGACAGACAGGAAAATAAGTGCCCTTAAGAACTTTGTTCCAACTAGGGGAAAAAAATGCAGCAATGACACAGCAAACTTTTGGGTGGAGCCAAGTAAATTGTGGCGGTAAAGTTATAGCGTGATTATACCATCATATCATGGGATTTGGCTAATGGCTATGATGCAGTTACCAGGCAGTTTCCATGGCCTCTGTCTTTCAATGTAATATGAGATACATAAATATCAAATAGCCAAGGAACTACAGTATAGGTTTAATATATCAGCAGGTCTTTGACACTTGGCTTACTTATCACATAAAAAGTGTGAAATCCCCATAAAGAAAAAACAGGAACAGGAGACATGGTCTAATAACAGGAGACTTTATTCAAAAAATGAGTTTTGGCAGATATGGTGGGGAAGAGCCCCATGCAGCCTTGAAGTGTCAAGCGTCTAATCTCTCTCTCTCTCATTCCATAGGGATAATCTTTGGAGTAATGTTAAGATATTGGACCCTATAGTGTGTGATGCCCGGTTTAGAAGTCTGGGTAGGGAGGTCCGAATCACTTCCATTACACTAGTCTACACTTTAAAATGTCATAGCCGTGCCTTTGATATTAGACTACTATTTAGTCTTGGGTCGCGCGCACACACACCACTATGACTGTCATTCAATGTTATATGAGTTATGAAGTATTTATTTGGTTGAGTAGGCCTATACCTTCAACTTTCTTGGAGTAAGTTGTACCAGTGAACTGTAACCTACTGTCATGAAACTGCTCCTTTTCCTATGCAAACTTTTAATAGTCTTCAATGAATCAATTTCGCGGGCTTTAGAGAACAAAGGACTCTCGCATTCCACTGATGGGCCGTCATCCTCTCTCAATCACACTTATGTGTTATGGGCTTATTACGGGGATTAAACCATTTTTATATGCCAAGTTGCCAACCCATTATCACCTACCTGTCAACCATTGAGTTGTTTTCTTGGGGCTGTTCTTCTTCAGGCATATTGTTGAAAATATTAATAAATCTGCTTGCAAGATTGTTTAGGCTTGAAGAAGACCTACTTTCCATTTTTCGCCGGAGAAGAACCAACCGCGGGAAACGTATTTGGGTGGAGCTAAGTAAGTTGCGCGTAAATGTTATAGTGCGTTTATAGCATATATATCATGGGATTGGTTGTGATGCAGTTACTAGGCAGTTTCTATGCCCATGGCAACCTGTCACTTTTGAAGCATCATTGATCAAGCATTCACCTGTCAACCAGGGGCGTCAATTAGGTATGGCAGGGGTATGCAGCTGCCATACCCTGGGTCCAGGGGGGAAGATAAAAGTTAGTTATAAATATAAATCCATGAATGTCTCTTTGTCTATCTGTTCTGGTTATTATGTTGGTAAATCACAGTAAAATAACTACAAATGCAAAATGTAACAAAATGGTCACTTTAACAAGGTATTCTAATTATATTATAGGTAGGCCTATATATAATTATATATTATATGTACTTCTTCTTAAAATAAATATATCATGCCTGTTGCTAAGGTATGGCAACGTGTCCAGTCATGTTGCCATACCTTAGCTTTTTCTGAACTGACGCCACTGCTGTCAACCAATAACCCGGACACCTTTCTTCCAATCTGATTAAAATAAACCTGCAAGGTTTTGGATTAAGTGTTTACATTTGGTGAGATCAATCTGATCTTTTTTTTGATAGGCCTACGGTTGTAAAAAGGTCTAGACCACCCTCTGTATCTGATTAGAATTTAAATCTGGTTGGTTTTGATCTGATTTCTTTGGTGTATACATGGAGAATTTTAATCAGATTTATTTTAAATTTTGTTTTAACCCGATTAAAATTGTCCGTGTAAACGGAGCTATTGATGGGTTCCCAGATTGCAAAAAGCGTGGTTCCTGTGGAATTAAGCCTTGGCTTTCTAGGATCTCCTTTTCGTAGAACTTGTAGACCTACCAGTTATCTGTTCTGTCATTAAACTGTACTTTTTTCTAATTCAAACTTCTAATACATATATCAATCAATCATTTATAGGAAGATTGATGACCTTTGTCCCAGTCCCTTTAAACATGATGTTTTTTCAGTTACAGTCAAAACGTTGGTTAATTAAATACACTAGCCCTTACCCGTTCAAAGATATGAGCTCAAGGTTCAAGGTTATTGTTATTATCACTTTATTGTTACGTCTTTTGTACAGGTACATAAGAGTAAAATTTGTTTTTGTTTGGCATCCTTCAGTCAATGCAGTCGTATATCAAAGAAAAAATACAATATAATAACATCAAACCACGTCTAAAAATAATAATAGGCCTAATAGTAATCTAAAAAGGAGTGCAAAAGGCAAAAAGAGCAACAGGAAAAGAAAAGAGCATCCTCAGATGTACTACGCCAACAGCATATTCTTCCAGTAGTTGCTACTGTACTGTACTTAACTTTTGTAAACATCTTTCACAGAGTGTTCTATGTGCAACAGATTAATATATTCAACTCCGAAATGATGTGCAGTGTGTGGGTTATGGGATGTTCACTGTGCACACAGTATATGAGGGATGGAAAGTAACTTTCAACTGGTGCTTGCATGATAATATGTAGGAGCATCAATGTAAGAAATACCCGCCCCCCCCCCCACCCACCCCACACCCGCCTGCACACACACACACACACACACACACACACACACACACACACACACACACAGAGCTGGTTAAACATGTTGCCTCATGCTAGATGCAGAATAGATATGCCTCATGCTAGATGCAGAATAGATATAGATACTCCATAACAATGCTAATATACAGCAAACGATTTGTGAAAGTGACAAACGGACAAACAGGTGTGTTCATATGCTAATGGTGATGCGATTTCAGATCAATTGCTATTAAATAAAGGCTATTAAATAGCCTACTTCATGGTCATGGTATCATTTAGGCTCATGACTCACAAACCACATGTAGGCTACTGGGTCTGCCCATAAAATGTCTAAACCATAGGAGGGAGCAAAGAACAGTTGGTACTCAAGCAACACAGAATGATACGAGTTGAACATTTTTGTTGGAAATCTCTGGCCTTTCCAAATAGTAAGGGAAAGTTAGCCAAGTGCTGGACCAATCTGGGAACTAAATCATTACCAATAGCTTTCTTTGGAGTAGGTTTTGAATTCATGAAAACTATTCAAGAACATGTGGGTAAGCACACATCATGCACAGGATAACAAGATGCAATCTGACAAGGAACACTCAAACAGGGTTTAAAACATAGGGACTAACAGGACACAGGTGAACTTGAATGACATGATTGGTTGAGCCTTAGCCAATTAGGCATATTTTATGGCCAAGGAGTCATTTTCACTGATAACTAATGGTTGGAATGGATTCAGCAGCCCAAAAAATAGGCCTTGTAACATTCACACAATATACAAATGCAGAATATCATGACATCATCACTATCAGACTCATAGGACATTGACTCACCTAGCCTATAGTTAACCAACTGACTCATTGACTTTTTCAAAGGTCAAATTAAACAGAAATTAATTTTCATTTTAAAACCTTTTTACCTTTTTTTTACAGATTGGTGTAAAAAAAAAAAAGTAGACCAATCACTGCCGTACTCACACTGCCACATAGAGCGAATCACAAAGCAAAGCTCCTTATAGGCAATGTTGGCACATAAACCTCTTGTTAGGACATCACTGGTGGTCTGCAGGTACTAGAGTCGTGGTTATCAGAATGTTTAGCAGCCTTCCTTTAGAATAGTAAATAGCTTCTTCAGACATATTGTTTAGTAAAGCATTACATATTCTTTCTAGATTGTGACAGAATGGGCAAAGACCAAAAAGAAAAACATATTTTTTTCCAGACAGGCACTTTTATTCTGGGGGTCCCTGGCACAAAACATTTTCAATTGCTATTGTTTATTTGTAGAATCGGATTCCACAGGTCTTAATTAAGTATTCAATCAATCAACCATTCTTGGTGAGTGTGTTCTCCATGGCAGAGGCACCGTGCAGCTGCATGGTGGGCAGGTTTGGCAGGGGACAGAGTGAGAGTAGACAGACGCAGCGGACCCAGGGAGATACGACCCGTCTGCTTCAGCGCACCAGTGTACTGCAGAGGACCACAATTACATTAAACAAGACTACAGTCTACAGGCAGGAAAAGCAACATGGCCAGGGAAGCTGGACATTTGTGGAACTGGAAAAAAGGGATTGGAACCATTTGGTTACCATTTGGTAATTTGAGACGATATTAGATTCACTCTGATGTGTGTTCTGCTCTTGCTGGTGATTGGCTGTCGTCATGGCACTGACAGAGCAGCGAATGAGCTGGACCGCGATGGCCGTCTGATGCTCTGACGGATCTGGACTCAACACTGATGGCAGCAACTGCTTTTGATCTGACATGCACAAACATATGGTTAAAGAAACACTTAAAGGGGAAGACCACCCATTTACAATATTGAACTATGTCATTAATATACCTTAGAGGAGTTGTGAGGAAATAATAAAAAAGTTCCCCCTCTTCTGTGTTGCCTAAAACTGGAGGATTGATTTTGGGGTTTGTATTGTAAAGTACAATGTGTGATGTCATCAAGTTGTACATTACAATACAAACCCCAAAGTCAATCTTCCAGTTCTAGGCAACACAGAAGAGGGAAAGAGACTGCACGAAGGCAGAGAACCCGCAACACTCCAAGTTAAATATAGTCTTTTATAGTCTTATAGAATATAGTCTTCCTCAGCGTTGTATCAATACAACGCTGAGGAAGACCGCACAGGTCGAAACGCGTCCGTTGCTCTGTCCAAAAGAGGTAAATAAACTATGTGAAAAGGATTTCCTTGTGTGCCGGCGACTACTTCTTTAACACAGAAGAGGGGGAATTTTTATTTTATTTCCTCACAACTCCTCTAAGTTATATTAATGACATAGTTCAATATTGAAAATGGGTGGTCTTCCCCTTTAATGACGCAATTAAGACAAAAAGGGGATTCCAAAAACACATAGTAACTGGGAACTACAACTAAAGCCCAAGTGACATAACATTTTTGAATAAGTGTTTGGTTGTAGTGAAGTGGTGGTTTGACACACAACTTCAAATCAGGAGCAAAGTTATATACCAGTAAGACATGACGGACAAACTGACTGACTGACAAAGGGACTGACAATGGTAACTTGCGAGGTACACCGTACCCAGCTTGTCTTTGGTGGTGGAGGAGTTGAGCAGGCCGTAGTCATCTCTGAATCTCCGCGCCGCCGGTAGTCATTGGTGAAGCTAGCGTCATATCCAGGATAGTACTTACACTGGTCATCACAGCCTTCTCTCCTGAGAAGAAAGAGACAAATGCACTGGCTTAAATAAATAACTAGAAAAAGTGTTTATCAGAGGACAGGTCTCCACCAGTCATAAAGCTCAGACTTTCTACTCAGCTCAAGGAATATGAATCCCACTATTTCAGCAGGATTCAGTATCTTATAGCAGGATTATAACCCACTTGACGTCAAAATCTGATGGGGCAAATAGGGGCATGAGGGACAAAAATGTCCACGTAACGAACAACATTATAATGGAAAACCCTATTTAGAACCACATCACGTAAAAATCTCAGGGGGCGAAAACGTACTCTCCAGTCTCCACCCTCACTTCCTGGTGGAGACAATAAAGACGTACAATAGAATTATACATAAACATTTCCAAACTGCGTCCCTATCCTGAGCAAAAACAAAACAAGTAAATGAAGACTGTCCTGTGTCCTGTTTCTCTACACTGTGACTATCAATAAAGGTAAGAAAAGCCAGCCAAAAAGAAAACTAACAGGTCAATTTGGTTACACTTGAACAGTCTCAGAGTTAAGAATAGAAAATATAGAATACATACATGAATAGAAAGATCACACTCTACACAGCGGAAATATCATCAGATTACTTCACCGAAGTCTCATAAGCTCTATGTGTTTGTACCTTGTACTGGTAGTGTAGCACTGGTAGGACAAGTCATCTGCTGCTGCTTGTAGTAGGGTAGTAGAGGGCCCGGAGGGTAAGCAGCAGTAAAGTGATTCCCTACAGCAGGCCCTTGTGCAGGAGGGTGGCTGGCATTGGAGGAACATGACATTGTCCATGCATTGCAAGCTCCTGCATTGATTGAGACAACTTGGGGGGATCGCTGGAAGATGCGGGGTGTTTGAAGCCGATGGGGTGTGCGCAGGTTCAGGTGCCTGTGGGGTCGAAGACGACGATGTGGTCTGGCTAACGCTAGGGGATTCCTCTTCAGGTCTCATCCCTTGCTGAGCATCTTTGGTGACCTGCAGGTAATATCCAGGTGCATTACTAGTCTGTGGTGATTACTAGTCTGTGGGACTGATGGCCAGAGCCTTGGTTTTGGTTCTGTGGTTGGTGCATAGAGAAATCAAACAGTTCATAATTTGATGGTTGACTTGGAGCTTGGAGGTATGCAGCCGCAGGAGGAGCCTGTGAATTGACGGGAAGCGGCAGAGGAAACCTGAAAAAACAGGTTTAATGGCTCTGATCAGAGGCAGATGAACTTAAGTTGAACTGGTGGTGGGCATGGCTGGGGAGTATTGGTACCCTGTCGTGTGAGGGTGGTCTACCAGATGAAGTGGTCTCCAAAGCTGTGGTTGAGCAAAGCTGCTAGGCGGAATCACGCTGTAATTGAACACTGGTGTAGCAATCAGCAAAGTAAGGTGGAGTGACTCCAGTAGAGATACATAGCCCAGGTGAGAGCCCCTTCACTCAAAATTGGTGGGTTCTCTAGGTTCTCCGAGTGGTTCTGGGATGTTGACTGGGCTCTCTGTGGCGGGTGGAGGTCCAGAGGGACATTCTTTGGTGGCCTGAACTCTATCTTAAATAGGTCTGAGTCTTGAAATGGGAATTATACTGCTGGCGTGTAGTTTGATCAGACCATTGACAGCTGGGGAAAGATTAGTCTTTCTTTCAACAAAATGAACACTGCCTAATGCCTACATGTAGGCACTACATTACTTATGGGTAATGTAGTGCCAAGAACCCAAGCACCTCCTGGAGAATGTCAACCCCAAGGCTGTCCCTGTTGCCCCCTAACGGGTTGATCTGCTGTAGCAATTGCTGATGTTCCTCACTCATTGTGAACTGGATATCTGGAACAGCCACCAGTGTTTGGTGAAACTCAGGGTTAGGAGCCCCTTCTGTTGATGGTGGGTCATTGTCGTCACCTGTAAATATTGTCTGGATGGCCGTTAATCCACGTCTTTGCATTTCCAGGCATCCCCTCACAAAGATCTGGTTGGGTGACTGGTACTGTGCTGTTCTAAGTGTGTGATTGTTCCACTGACCTGCAAATCGTTGTAAATCTCTGTTAATCCTTGGCAGGTACACATAATGCAGAGCCCACACGTGTTTTTCATTTGTGACATCAATGGTATGATCAACCTCCAGCAGGGTAAACAAAGAGTGGTACACATTTACCAGGCCTCTCCAAAGATCTGCCCACAATCTTTCGATACGTTGATTATGGGTACTTCTGCCTCTCATTGCACTTCCACGACCATGACCTCTGAAGAGCTCCATGAACAAACAAACTGCATTGTTCTCGCCACCATGGTCGCAGCGCACTCTAGACGGTGTCCCGTACAAACTGCTCCATTACAGTCGCACTTCTGTTGTTGTTTGAAGCCCTCATAAAAACAAGAAGTCTGCTAAAGCTGTCAATACCGCCACGAACCACAATTCTCCATCTACAGGTAAGATAGACATGAAATAGCAGATTAAAGTCAGTTGCAGAACTTATTTGAAACATGGTGAGATTGTCCACAACTGACCACTAGAAAAAACTACCTGGCAATAATAATAATAATAACAATAGCTTGGGCTTAGGGTCGATTCACACTCTTATAAAGAGCCTAACTTATTTCGGTTCGGCACTGTCCAAACCCAAATAGGGTTTCCCCTCCCGGTTCGGGAGAGCACCAACCGACTAAACTCGGCTCCTCTGTGCTGCCGAAATGTTGTGACCTCCCGACTTAATTTCGGTGCTCAGCGGTGTCTCATTACTTCTAGTTATGAATCGACCCTAAGTCTCTTTACTAACGTAGGATGGGAGGTGCTTGGCAAAGAGTCCATTGAAACAAGCCCTGGGCTTTTTTGTGTTATCCAATTAACATTTGTTATAACTGAATTGCTGTACTGTTAATAAATCATTGAATGTGTTGTAACAACGTCTAATGCTAAACGAATCGTGTCTTTCATCAATGGTTACATTTACAAAACTAAAAACAAACCAAAAAAGAAAAAACACTTACCGGATAAGCTTGTGATTTCCGTCAATGTGCCACAGAGAATTTGGGCCTGCCACACGATACACCCTTCTCTGCAGTCGATGAGACATTGCTCTGGAAGCAGCTCCCTCAGGGTCTATCCTC
The DNA here is from genome assembly GCF_963921795.1 of Nannobrachium achirus. Lineage (NCBI taxonomy): Eukaryota > Metazoa > Chordata > Actinopteri > Myctophiformes > Myctophidae > Nannobrachium > Nannobrachium achirus. The sequence goes on along the minus strand of NC_137819.1, from coordinate 7,550,930 downwards.
AGCATGCTGTCACGCACTCTTTGTCTCTGGATCCTGATGCCTTCACCCATTAGTCTGGCTCTGACTGCATTAGGTCCAAGTTCTGCGTTGGGACCCACCAAGTCTCTGATTGTTTCATCAAGGTCTTCATTTGATATCCTTGAGTATCTGCCCCTAAAAGAGATATTGAATTCCCTGTACATGGATAAAATAAACACAAACACACAATAGTATGTATGTAACAAATAAAATTGCCACAGAGTCTACTACATGCATAATCTGAGGCAAAACAATGTTTTATTATATCATGTTCAAAACAAGTGACAGATAAGAGATATACAATTACTTGTGCTACATTGAACAGTTTATATCCCATATGTTTATTTCACTTGCTGTTAATACTGTGGCTATTAACTATTCACATAAGTAACAGTGTTTGAACATTACAGTTTCAATATAACTATAAAATACGTAGTCATTATGACTGACTCAGTCAAAACAATGGAAGAAAACACAAAAAATGTAAACCATTGAATGCTTACATATAATCTTCTATATTGTATTTTTAACTTATAAAAAAATATGTTAGTTGTGAAAGGAACCCCATCATACTTGCGCCTGTACTTCACTGTGCGGAGAGAAACACCAAGTATGTCTCCAATCTGCCGTGCAGTGAAATTCATGGACTCAAGGAATTGGAGTTGTTCTGTGGTGATGGCCCGACGTGGTCGTCCACCACGACCAGTCCTGACAGTTGGAGCCCTATACCTGTAATCTACCCCTGTGAAAGGGACAATAAAATATAATGGTCAGAAGGAGCATGCATATCAAACAACAATTTGACGCCGGGAAAAGGGATAATCTGTGAGCGAAATAAGGTCTGCATCACTGAACACTGAATGTAACCAATGTATTCGCTCCAATACTATAACATACACGTTTGGTATATTGACAGTACAATGGCAGTGGTTTGACATGCATTCGGCTAGGGACCCCCATTTAATGACATTTCTATAGCTGAACTCAATTTATATTATAAAATCAATGTTAATTTAAATCAAGAGTTACAGACCCATGAGGGTGCATTTGATTCTTAGCTAGCATTCACTCGGGGACCCCTATAGAACTACCTCAGGGACCCATGAGGGTCCAGATACCCCACTTTGAGAACCAATGTTCTAATATGGTATGGTCCGGCACTACTGCAGCACTTTTTACAAAAACAAACCGGCATCCACATATAGATAGATAGATAGATTCCCCCCGGTGCCAAGCACCATTAACAGTGAGGTGGTTGAGCTCGTGGATAACTACAAATTCCTCAGAGTACACCTGAATAGTTCATTGGACTGGTCGGACAACACGCAGGCGATTCACAGCAAGGGGAAAAGCAGGCTGTTCCTCCTGAGAAGACTGAGATCGTTTGGGGTGTGCAATAGGATGCTACAGATGTTCTATCAGTCTGTCATGGCAAGTGTCCTCTTTTTTGGTATAACATGCTGGGGTGGCAACAACAGAGCAGGTGACACGTTTAACCTAAACAGACTGGTGAAGAAAGCAGGCTCTGTTGTTGGGTCATCTCTGCTGGGGGTGGAGGAAGTAACCAGGGTGCGCACAGCGAGGAAGCTAGATTCCATCTTGGAGAACTCCTCCCACCCCCTCCATCTAGAGATCACCAGTTACTGGATGTAATGTATATATACTTATATATTATTCGCCCGCTCTATTGATGCACCTTCTCTTTATTGGTACTGTACTGCTCTTGTTTTTGTTTTGTTTTTTTCCCCTCTTATCTATCTTTTCTTACGTCTCTCTTTAACTTTGTAAATAACTGTATACTGCTGTGCTGCTACTGGACAACTGAATTTCCTCCTTGGGATAATAAATGTATCTATCTATCTATCTATCTATCTATCTATCTATCTATCTATCTATCTAGATAGATAGATACCTTTATTATCCCAAGGGGGAAATATATACTAATATTGAATGTTATGAAACTTGTTATTCAAGAAGAAGAAGTAGTGAACCCTGAATATACACACAACTTACCTGAAGATGAGGACTGATGGCGCCTGATAGTCTCAACTTCATGCTGCAGCTCATTGATAGTCGAGACCAGGTTGTCAGCATCACCCTCTGGAATGAGCGTACCTCTTGCCCACTGAATACTTCTCAACAAGGTCTCCAACCTATTATGAGAACCATTTATAAACAAGTAGCAATAGACTTTGCAAACACGATTCTACATGTGTAACAGATAATGTGATTCCACTTTGCCACTTTCCACTTTCCCGTTCAAAGATATGAGCTCCGAAATGATGTGCAGTGTATGGGTTATGGGGTGTGCACTGTGCACACAGTATATGAGGGATGGAAAGTAACTTTAACTGGTGCTTGCATGATAATATGTAGGAGCATCAATGTAAGAAATACCTGTTTCGTTTAATGGCTATAGAGATACTGTGTACTACTTCTTAAAGGTCAAGGATGTTCACGATCATAACACCAGAGGCAGCTCCACTAATCATCATCAGCGTAGATTTAACACTAAACAAGGCGCTAACTCGTTCTCCTGCTATACCATCAACATGTGGAACGCCCTTCCACAAGCCCTAAAGGAGAGCAAATCCATAGCCTCCTTCAAAATTGGTATGAAAAGTCACCTTCAGACAGCAGCTACCCGTGACTTGTAAATAGACTAAGCCCCCATGCTCCCCCCCCCCCTTTTCTTTGTATACTGCCTTTTGTATTTGATGTTATGCTTTTGAAACTGATATTATCCTAGATAAAGTACTATGTTCTATCCGTCTGTCTTTCAATGTTATATGAGATACTTAAAGTGTGGTTCCTGTGGAAATAAGCCTCGGCTTTCTAGGATCTCCTTTTAGTTGACCTTGTACCAGTGATTTGTACTGTCATGAAACTGTACTTTTTTCTATTGCAAACTTCTAATAAATTCTTCAATCAATCAATCAAAAAGATCTGCATGATTTTTGGATAACATCTGTAACAGGGCCAGACAACCGCCCACCCGCCTGCACGCACACGCACGCACACACACACACACACACACACACACACACACACACACACACACACACACACACACACACACACACACACACAGCTGGTTAAACATGTTGCCTCATGCTAGATGCAGAATAGATATGCCTCATGCTAGATGCAGAATAGATATAGATACATCATACACCATAAAAATGCTAATATACAGCATATGATTTGTGAAAGTGACAAACGGTCAGGTGTGTTCATATGCTAATGGTGATGCGATTTCAGATCAATTGCTCCAGCCACTGAGGAGAAACGCTGTGACTGACAGACAGACAGACAGACATACACTCACTCACTCAGACAGACAATCACTCAGACAGACAGACAGACAGACAGACAGACAGACAGACAGACAGACAGACAGACAGACAGACATTCGCAAAATTATATGTTTGATGGTACTCTCAATCTTGAACCCCGCCCCCCCCCCCCCCCCCCCCCCCCTTGTGCCCCTGCAGAGCTGAAATTCTACCCATGCTAGTAAAGCAAGCCTGATAAAAACCTGCAAAAGATCAACAGAGCACAGTTGTCGTCGTGTCCTACTTGTTGTGAAGAAGCACGGCAGTCATCAGTTGAACAAATATAATATAATAAATATATTACCTTGACATGACGGACAAGATCGTGTCCTCTTCCACAATGTCGGTGGAACACAGGCGGACACAGTCCTGGAATGCACGAATGCAGTTATTTCTGAACCCACTCAAACTCATGTTGTTGATGTTGTCGTAACCGGAGCTGAGTTGAACCATAGATGAGTTCTTCTTCTTCTTCTATTCGGGTTTATTGGCGGGTGAGTTGTGTTCAACTCTGGGACATTTCCTGTCCAGCAACAATAGGACTTCCGTTCCGTTGGACGATCTCTTCAGAATAAAGGTCTCATCTATGGGTACAACCTATGGGTTAACCCTAACCTAGTCTCGCGTAGCCAGACAACTATTCCACAATCTCTGAATGCTATACAGAGTCTGGAACAGCAGCTCCCGAACGGCGAGTATCGAAAACGGGCATTAACGTTCAAAAAAATACATTTTAAAATGTCATTTCTGCTAAGCAGCAAGCTAAACATGCTTATATGATTTTTATTTATATAATGATAAATATGTGTGATGTGAGACTGAAACGGAAGTGACGTGAGGGCTTCACTTCCGCTTCATCTCGCACTCACCGTTTCTATTTCCGTCTGCCAGACTGTATGCTGGGAGCATTTGACCAAATCGCGGAGGCAACAGTCTGGCCACGCGAGACTAACCCTAACCCAAACCCTATGAATTATGAGTTATACTACAAAAATAAAATAAAAAGGTGTATAAAGTCTTGGATATATTTTGGAGTTGTGCTGGAACTACTTTATGTGGTAGAACACTTTTGTTGCAGGTGCTGTTAGGTGCAACACAGGTGAAGTAAATACCATTGATTGCTGTGTGTCAAGCTGGCTTGGAGCAGTGACGAATGAGAACAAAGAAGAGGATAAAAAAATCCTTTGAAGGTTGCAGATCCGGTCTATGTGTGTAGGCGGGCTCTATACCGGATCTTGCAATTGAAACACATCTGGTCGATATTTGCTTAAGATTTAGTTACCATTCGTGGGTTTCCGGGAGACCACGCAATTTCCGGAAGAGAAAACACCATCCCAGCACGAGAGAGTGTTTTTTACTGGTGATTCAGTCAGAGTGTATGAAAGGGTGCGCTCGTTTTATTGTCCACGACATTGCAAGCGGCGCGAAGGCCAGCGGACCTTGGTCCTGCTCTTCGCCCCCGAGCGCCGCAGGCGCGAGTGGCCGCGAAGAGCGGGCCAGGGCCGCGCGGCCGGCGGAGCGCCGCGCGAGTTACGAAGCCGTGGTGAATGCAATCGTTATATTTATGCCCAGGCCGTAAGGCCTGGGCAAGCCCACGATAAACGCCCGCGCAGTCCGGTGCGCATTTCCGAACGCACCCTTTTCCCACACTCGGACTGAAACACCAGTAAAAAACACCATCCCAGCACATGATGGCATGGGGTTTTATGCGCACCTGCAGGCTCGCTGATTATCATTTACCAAACTAAATGCTATCCGAGTGAGTCCACTTGCCAACGAGAGATCAAGTTATCAAGGTAAGAAGTAAAAATTAAGCCAATACCCGTAACCCTTTGTCAAGATAGTCTTTTATGAGGATCAAGCTAAATTGTTTTGCACCGATGTGCTTGGTTGGGGGCCTCCCAGCCTTATGAAAAACGCCATTAAAGTTGGGTAGCTCATGCTGCTCATAGGCAGCTGGTTAGTGCAAAGACGCAAATGAAATGAACACACATGGAGTGAAAGAATGCTTTAGCTTCTGTTGGCTTTGTCAGGAGTTTTTTCTTCGTGAAAAATGTTGAGAACCACTGCCATAAACTTTATGACGTTTTTCAAATTATTTAGCAGAGTGTTTCGCCACTTTACCATAATTTCAAGGACGTTGAGTGTGTTCACTACATGTACCAACAATCACCTGTGAAAGGCAGTGTTCTGGCACCCATCAAACATATAATTTTCCGAATGTCTGAGTGAGTGTCTGTGTCTGTCTGTCTGTCTGTCTGTCTGAAACAGCGTTTCTCCTCGGTGGCTGGAGCAATTGATCTGAAATCGCATCACCATTAGCATATGAACACACCTAACATAACTGTGAAGCCTGTTTGTCACTTTCACAAATCATATGCTGTATATTAGCATTTTTATGGTGTATCTACTATCTATTCTGCATCTAGCATGAGGCATATCTATTCTGCATCTAGCATGAGGCAACATGTTTAACCAGCTGTGTGTGTGTGTGTGTGTGTGTGTGTGTGTGTGTGCGTGTGTGCGTGTGTGCGCGCAGGTAGGCAGGTGTGTGCAGGCGGGCGGACCGACCCTATCATGCAAGCACCACACTGCACATCATTTCGGAGCTCATATCTTTGAACGGGTAAGGGCTAGTAAGAATAATTGCCATGATTGTGTCCTGCTGTCCTGGTTTCATCCTTTTTCGTTTCATGGCCCATTATTTATTCTTTAGTTAAAATGGGCTTGCAACTTGGCACAAAGTGACGTGTTTTGAGCTTGTATATCTGCTATTAGTCTACTCATTAGTCTGGGACCCCTGCCGGGGTCCACCCTATGTTCCCCAGGTTCTATGTTTCCCAGGTTCTATGTTCCCCACTTACCCCCCCAAAAAGGTTCTATGTTCCCCACTCTACTGTAACCCCCCCCCCTCAAAAAAAGTATATGTTCCCAATTCAAATGCAGGAAATGGTGGAACATCTGGGCACTAAGAACATGTAGGCAATCCTAATTTAGGTGCCCAGTTACCCAGATGTCTACACCCCACGTGTCCCTATTGCCTAGATGTACAGGTGCCCACTCGTCCAGATTCCCAGTCATAACAAAAGTATCGTGTCCAGATGTCCATAATGCCCCCTGTCCCACTAGTATTTGTAATTTATTCCCAATTATTCTATGTTTTGAGTTATTAACAATTAGAAATGAATGTTTCTCATGCATTTTACGATGAGTGGGGAAGATAGAATCTTTTTTTTAAGTTGAGCGGGAAACATACAACCTTTTTTGTGGGGGTAAGTTGGGCAACACAGAACCTGGGCAAGATGGGACCCTTTTTGGCTAAGTGGGGAACATAGAACCTGGGGAACAGAGGTACGGTCCCTCCCTGTCAAACATGTAATCTCTCTTTTGGGCCTCAAGCTAAAAAGGTTGGAAACCACTCATACAAAGAATAAAATATCTTCCATCCTTTCAGGCGAGCCCTCTGCAGTTCTAACTGCTGAAGAAGCTGTTATCCTCCTACTCCAGGGAAATGCAGTAGAATTCCTCCATTCCTCCTCCTCAAAGGTACAATATGTGATCACTGATTCCATTTGTTTCCCAAGGACTGGCCTGGGACCCATTATTGGGTCGCAAACAGTCTTTTTTTCCCACCTAAAATGTATTTAATTTCTTTAATTTCATGAAGACATTAAAGAAATCATAGATATTCCATAAATTAGAAAACGCTAATGTTTAAGTAGTTAAAGGGCCATTTCACCTCTGGGCCAACCCAATCTTATTTTATTGTTGTTTGGGACACGATCAACACAATCCTTAACAATTATTTTTTGTGCATTTTGAAATACTAAAATATCAAAACAAAAAAAAAACAGATTGAACACAAAACATAACTCAGGATTGTGAAATGGCCAATCTACAAGCTCAAACCGTGGCACAAACGACGTGAGCTTGTAGATCTGTTATTTTCCCAGGTGAAAAAATAATATATTTTTTCTGTACTTAAGTATACTTTTTTCACAGAAAGTATGTTAGGAGTATACTTGTACTTGGGTCCAAGCATATTTATAGTAAAATTTTCCCCAATTCATATCTAGTACATTAGCAATAAATATGATGACAATGCACTGTAATTATATTTTTTGAAAAATATACTGTAAATTAACATAACTTCATTTGTAATTTAGTATATTTGTTGTAAGTGCAATTAATATAAAATATATTTCTAATAGTCTGAAAATGTGCTTTTTAAAAGTGTATTCACATCATGTTTTCTTTTATTTGAACTTAAATACATATAATAAAAAGTATATTTTTATGTATTATATTTAAAGTACATTATAAATATATTGATATCAAGTTGTCCTTAACAATAATGTATTATAAGACACACTTAAGTTATAATAATAAAAAATATATTTTTAGTTATTATATTTTAAGTATTCTAACAATATATTTATAGCAAGTTGTCCTCAACATGCATTTATTATAAGACATACTTAAGTTAGAATAATCAAAAATATATTTTCAATCAATATATTTTAAGTATTCTAACAATATATTTATAGCAAGTTGTCCTCAACATGCATTTAGTAGAAGACATACTTAAGTTAGAATAATCAAAAATATATTTTCAATCAATATATTTTAAGTATTCTAACAATATATTCATAGCAAGTTGTCCTCAACAAGCATTTATTATAAGACATACTTAAGTTAGAATAATCAAAAATATATTTTCAATCAATATATTTTAAGTATTCTAACAATATATTTATAGCAAGTTGTCATCAACATGCATTTATTAGAAGACATACTTAAGTTAGAATAATCAAAAATATATTTTCAATCAATATATTTTAAGTATTCTAACAATATATTCATAGCAAGTTGTCCTCAACAAGCATTTATTATAAGACATACTTAAGTTAGAATAATCAAAAATATATTTTTAATCATTATATTTTAAGTATTTTAACAATATATTCATTGCAAGTTCTCCTCAACATGCATTCATTGTAAGATATACTTAAAATATAATAAATAAAAATATATTTTTAATTATTATATTTTAAGTACTTTATCAATATATTCCTAGTAAGTTCTCCTTCACATACATTTGTTGTCAGATATACAAATCATTAATTAACAGTATATTCATAACAAGTCATGCACTTAGGTTCATTCTAATATACCAGGGGTCAGCAACACTTTTGACATGAAGTGCTATGTTGTAATTTCCTTGATTGTGCAGTGTGCTATATGAACACTACTTTTAATTATGACACCACATAAAAATGTAATTTTTCCAACTTTGATTGTCCATAATATATAACCTTTATTTTTCTTTGGAGATATTTGCACATCAGTATGTAATGATCTTTAGACTCCCTCTCCACTCTCCAGTCACTGTCCCCATGCAGTCACAGTTAGGAGTTTGAATGAATGTAGATATTTGTAGATAATTTATTTGAAATATTTAAATTCAAAGAAAACTCTTTTCTCACACATATACCAGTGTGCCAGTGATCATCCTAAGGTTGCCTACCCCTGTAATATAGACCTACTAATTACATCTATATTTTCACAAAGATAGATAGATAGATAGATAGATAGATAGATAGATAGATATGCACATGCGACGTGCACACACACACACACACACACACACACACACACACACACACACACACACACACACACACACACACACACACACACACACACACACACACACATATATAAATACATGCATAAGTATATTCAGACAGACAGACCATTATGAATAATCCACAAATCAGCTATGGCGAATACGAGGAAGAGGGAGAGTGTAATCCCATACTAATTTGAGGAGGGTGAGATTCCTATCTACTTGCATACGACAACCTGTCTCCCATCTCCCATCTGTTGTTCTGCAAACCAAATTTCTTTTTCAGGGATCTCCATATATGGGCATAAAAGGGATTCTGTTAGTGTGGTTCGCCTAACAGGGCATCATCTGGGAGTGTTCATATATGGGCATTGCCAAATATGGGTCAACAATTATTGTTGCCAATGTGATGTCACAATAATGTGATGTCACTCACAACAGGCATTGCCAAATATGGGTCAACAATGTGATGTCACAACAAAGTAATGTTAACCGGCCTCTGATGAGGCGTTACCCGGCCTCTAGCCTCGGAAACCCAGACTTTTATTTTAGGAAGAAAAATAAAACCCGGCCTCTGACAAGATGCACCGGTTTTCATAGTGAGGTCGCAATAACAGCGACCTATTCGCAACTACTATTAGGCCTATAGCTGAAGTTACCTGGAGTGTGGGCGTCAGATTTACCTGTAAAGTCCTCTGGGACAGCAATAATCTCGGAGGACTTTAAATCTGACCAGTCTCTGTCATGCAGAGCATCTATGACTGTATGTGGAACAGAACACCAACTTCCACTGACTATAATGGACAACTGCTCAAACATTTATCAAATTGTAAAATAATAAGGAAGAGGAAAACATTTCGAAATAGCTGATCTACAAGCTTACAATGTGAGGCATTGTGAGCTGGAAGATCTGCTATTTTCACAATATCTGTGGAATAGTCGGACTAAAATGTAATGCCTCATCAACTCCTACAATTCCACAGGCTTATCTTATTTGTTTGTATTCATTATGTTATTATTTATATTTATTTAAGAATAAGAATACATTTTATAAATATAGCACTTAACATTTGAAACAAATCTCAAAGTGTTAAATGTATCAACGTAATGAAAGAATACAGATGTCTGTGACAGAATGTTAATAATGTTCCTGTCTCTAAACTAAAGTAATACAGACAATGTTTTGGTTGATAAATGCCATAGTGAACTACAAGTCCCAGGATGCAAGATTGCCCATGTGACAGAAAGGGGACATTTGATTGGTTGTGCTGCGTTGTGACGTCCGGAAGTAACGTCTTCCTTGTTTGAATTTAGCGTAGCCTACCTACCAGGCGCTCTAACGTATGTACACTTTAGCAACGCTCGTCGTATTTAAACCTTTATATATTACCTCCATGGATTAAACGAACTGGAATAAAACCAATAACGGCTGTATTCCCCGAATCCCGATGTATTTCCTGGATTGAATACACTCCCAGGAGACGGAGGGGTAGCAACAGTGAGTGTAAGTACAGGAACAAACTACATAGTTTGTTCCTCCCTTCATTCTTTACCGGACTAAATGTGCTTGTTTCAACCAGTCTAGATATTATACCTATGGTTATCTATCTACACGTGCTGGGGGACCACATCGAGTGTTGATTGCTGTCTGTTGTTTATGTTTTAAAATGAGTAGAAGTCAGTGCTAATGCTAGCAAACTGATAACGTTTGCCAGTGTTAGTCGTTTTAGTTCATTGGTTTTAAACCAGTGGTCCGGGGACCACCAGTAATTGAATGAATTATATACAGTATGTGTGTATGTGTGTTGGCTGGTTTTAACTATCAAGCATCAGCAGTGAATGTTAATGTACAGTTCTTCAGTGAAAATAAGTATCACAACGGTTCCTAAAGGCAGTTTTCAGTTGTCATGGATATGTAGTGTCAATATTTTACTGCATAAAGATTCGCTCTGGTCCATAGCGTTAGTGGAGTTCTCCAACTACACTAACGCTATGGACCAGAGCTACATAAAGATGAACATGTTTTACTTTGAAAGCCTCAAGAATGTGTTGCTGCCCTTGTTATTGGATATGTTTGTGTGGGACAATGCCTTGCATACACCTTATATAAAATAAATGCACCCATAGTTGCATTTATTTAGTTGTACACTTGTTTTTTGTGTAGACTTTATATAATTCGGTCTTAGTAATTGGTGGTGTTTATTGATAAATTGGTCTCAACTTGAACATAATTCTGAGTGGTATTATTAAAAGTCTTAAATGTTTAAAATCTGACTCTGCTAAAGCTGCAGTGTAATATTGGCTAGGCATATGTCTATGTTGTCAGAATATTTAGAGCAGTGGTTCTCAACCTTTTCAGGCTGCATATTTCTCATATATTGTATGAGCTGTTTGACATGCATTGTCTAGTGGTCTAGCCCACAGCTACTGCTTAAAGTTACTACTTGTTTATATGTTTTGTCAAGTGACCTACACCTCACTGTGGAATGAACAGCCATGGATTGACTACTGTCTCCCAGAGAGTGAGCCACATGTATGTAAAAAAAGATTTTTTTCCCCTTTAAAAATATACAGAGAATTTAACATTTTGAAATGTAGAATTATGTGTAGGAACCCGAGTTCCAGTAGGACCCCCAGTCCCAGTGGAATACCGAGATCAAGCATCCTAACTGCAAACCTCCGCCCCACTGGAACCCCAAATTCAGCATTTTCTTCCTTTGACTTTTATCATACTCAGGTTGGCATGGTTGCAGTTGGCAGTTCACTAGACCTGTACCAGGAGGATGATAGTGTTCCTCACGGTATCCAATCTTGGGACATGGTAAGAGGTCCTTCCGAGCCTGCATTTTTTATGTTCTATATGGTAAAGTTGACTTTTATTTTCTCGCTCAAAAATGTCCATGAACTTTCCTTTTGTCGTTCTAACTTTAAATGCTGTTTGGCAAAAAAGTTTGATGTGTGATGTACACAAGTAGAAGCATGCCACTGAAAACATCATCAGGGATCACATCATTTTCAGCAAAGAATCCTCAATATGCCATATATGACCACCTTTCTTGTGGTCAGTTCTATACATAATAGTTCTATACATAATAGTTGAACAGCAGCATGTTATAGTTTCAGTGAGAGCTTGAAAATGTATCTCTCTCTCTCTGTCTCTCTCTCTCGGACTATAAGGCCATCGGAAAATCACCACACGCCCATACAGGACAGCCACCAGAAGGAGGAGGGAAGGCTCTGTCGAAGTGGTTCACAGAAGCTTGTGATCGAGGTAGGAACATGGTAGCACTTGAGAACCAACAGTACAATGGGGCAACAGCCCCAATAGGCAAAATGTAATCTCCACAGTCTCGTATAACACACAAGTTGAGTTCAAGTTGAGAGTGCAAGTGCACATTTTAAATTATTGTGTCGAGTCAAACAGGTAGCACTTTTTGTGTTCAGAATATTTAAGTTCCTCATGTAATGTGCCCAATTGTTTACAAGAGATAAAGGGATATTTCACTTTCAAACATGGGAGTTATTTTAAGGTTTTCACTTTTTTGTGAGCACCCCATGCAGTTTTAAAGTTGCTTGATTCAGTATTTAGATATTTCATATTCATTTTATTTTAATTAATTATTGTATTTAATTTTTTCCCTAAAAAGAATCACGCTTTAGAATGCCAATATCAGTCACTAGAACCATGGATATCTGATAAAATTATCTCTGTCTGTCTGTCTGTCTGTCTGTCTGTCTGTCTGTCTGTCTGTCTGTCTGTCTGTCTGTCTCTCTCTCTCTCTCTCTCTCTCTCTCTCTCTCTCTCTCTCTCTCTCTCTCTCTCTCTCTCTCTCTCTCTCTCACTCACACCACAGTTTTATGTATCAAGGTTTCATAATGCTGACAGTACAGGGATATACACAATGATTAGTAGTCTTTAAGGTGGTTATGTTCCATTTGATATCCTCCTATCACAGCAGCTCACACATCTTGTTGCTGTGTTTGTGCATTGTTTTATTTCACCCAGCAGGTATGGGAGTTTTTTTTTTTAACTCTCCTTGGGTGGTTCTGATCTGTGGGAAGTATGTGTCTCTGATGTCTTGTTACAATGGACAGGCGGTTAGGAAGTGTAGCTCAGTTTCCAGGTATGCCTATGACGCCCTTTCTCGGTTGCAAGACTGTGCTCAGACTATACCATCAATTTCTTCTCAGTCTTATCAATTTAAACAACAATTCTATCTATGGGGCTGTTAAATATGACATCATTTTGTAGGCAGAGGAGAATTTCTGCCCCCAGTTTCCGTGAATCTTTTTACTATTTTTACTATTCACACATTTTTCTTCTCTTTGTTGTTGAAAGGAAAGTGTTAGAATTATACTTTAGTCGTTATTTTTGTCTCGGATCTGTTGAAATAGCGAGGGACAGAAAATGCTCTGGGGGCAGAGGTCTCCTCTGCCTACAAAATGATGTCACGGCTTAAAAGCCCCATAGCACACTCTAGTAATGCTAGGTGCTGGTGTTACATTTTCTGCCATGCTTAATTGTTCCTGTACATTTCTCATGTACTGAGGCATACCCCCAAAGTGCTAGAAGGCATTGAATTTCTGTCTGTCCACTGAATGCTGCTTGCCATTTCTTCTGTAGTGTAAAACATATGCAAATCAAAATGCATTTCTCGCGCTCTGTACTGACATCAGTGGTGCTCGGGTCGCGCTGCAAATGACGTTTTGGACAGTTTGATATGTGACTTGGCTCGATAGATCAGATTAGTGCATTCAGACAGACACATCTTTATAAATCAGATTTGAAACCACCTCTGGATGTGGTTTGTAAAAATCAGATTTCATGTGACCTGTCTGCATTTAGACTATTTTAAGCAAATCAGATTCCAATCTTGATGTGACACAGATCGAATTCAGACTGGATTTGTCTGGCAGTGTAAATCAGGCCTTAGGCAAGTGACCTTTGTAATTTGTGATAATTCATGTGTCAATTCATGTGTTATTAAGCACTTAACTATTTGTCTGTCTCCCTATCTGATGTGCAGGGCCATATATCTCCCTCTACATCCGACCTGCTGGTACAAATCTACCTCCCAAACCCAAACTCAAATGTGCAAGTGCCGAGGACGAAGTTTGAACGTCTCAACAGGTCCAAATTGTCTATTCACCCAGGAGCTCTGCCAAGTGATCTTTGGGAGAGATGTCCTCAGAAACTCAAACTTCACAGGAAAGCGCCCAGAGGGAAAACCACCCAAGTCCCAACTGGACCAAAGATTGGTCGAAGCTGTGATAGGCAAGTGTACAGAATCAAATACCACAAATCTATTATCCAGTAGTGTCACTTTTAGAGACACTAGGCCCTCTGGACTCACCACACCTAGCTCGGCTGCTGGGTAGTGTAGCCTGCTCTATTGGCATGCACAGGACACAATTTATCCAAATTATCGTCACTGTTCGAATGCCTATGGCATCATTGATGATGACGTAATAATGATTTTGGTCAAACAGTGTGTCACTGAACATCACAACATAATTACTGTGACTTGTATATATCTAGGATTGGGCAGAAACCAACTACGGTATATGTCAAAAATATTACCTTTTCGGGATATGAAAATAAAATGTTTTTACTGCCTCATCAAACTTGGTATGGTGACTTTACTGACTTAATACCTAGTTGAAATTTAAATTGTGTACAAATACAAGTGTACTTAGGAGTGTTTTATTTTTTTATTTAAAAAAAGAATTACCATTCATTTTGTCCATTGATTAGAATGACAAAATCAGACGGGGAGACATTTCTAGAGTTGAATGGTTTGACCTTCAATTTATGCTTGAGTGTCAGAGATTCGAGGTGCAATAAGAAGAAAGTGCAACAAGTGAACAAACCCACAAGCTGGCCAAAGGCCTACATAATTTATCTCAAGTCTTGCCTTAATCTGTAAGCCATTTTCATTGACTCATTTGTACTTTTTTTGTTACTGATGTTGCAATGTTTAGTTTTTCTACAAAGTCCTAAATCTTTGGCAGCTCTAGAGTTTTTTCTGCGCTTTTGTTACTGATGTTACTACTGTAAAAGAAAATAAATATTGTATTTTCACTATACCTATGTATGTTCTTTGCACTAGAGCACTGTTTAAGCTCTGTTCTGCTGACTTGCACTGCAAGCACTTTGTTTTAAAATTGAAAATAAATGACAAACCTTGTCAAAGAGTTGTACACAAGTTCCTGCCACACACATCTGGTTATGTTTAATATCTGTTTTGAATGGTTACACAGGTGATTTGTTGATTGAGTGTAATGCTATTAGTACTTTAATATACTGAAAGCAGTTTGTAAAAATAATTTACTTAAAATGTACTGACAATGCATTTGTTACATTCTATACAGTATACTGTATAGGATGTGTACCAAATGCATTGTCAGTACATTTTAAGTAAATTATTTTTACAAACTGCTTTCAGTATATTAAGTACTAATATACTTGTAGTGCACTAGCAGTATAGTACTGAAAAGTAAACTGCAGACTAGTATATCAAGTACTAATACATTTGAAGTACAATATTAGTAAATTACTAAAAAGTATACTTCAGACCAGTATATTTCTATTACACTGACAGCATATTTTAAACGTATATTTTAAATATATTACCAGTATATTTAAATTGTATTTTTGTGTACTTGATATACTTCTAGAAAATACACTTTTGTATACTTTTAGACAATACACTTTAGTATACTTTTAGACAACACACTTTAGTATACTTATAAAGTATATTTTCATTTAATTTCAAGTACTACTTAAGTGTTTTCATTATAGCACATTTAAGTACTACTTAAGTGTTTTCATTATAGCACATTTAAAATATATTTTTATTAAGTATGTTTCAAGCATATTTAGTATACTTTCAAAAAATATACTAAGCATATTTTTTTTTCGCCTGGGTTCACTGGCAAACGTGTAATCTCTTTGGTCCTCGAGCTAATAAGGTTGGGAACGACTCTTAAAGAATAATCTATCTTCCATCCTCAGGCCAGCCCCCTGCACTTCTAACTGCTGAAGAAGCTGTCATCCGCCTCCAGGGATCTGCAGTAGAATTCTCCATTCCTTCTCCTCCAGGGAAGTGCCATCCTGCAGGCCTCTCCAAACATCTACCCACAATCCTTCTATCCATTGATTAAGGGTGCTTCTGCCTCTCATCGCACTTCCTATACCTGCAATATCAAACGCCAGATTGCGGGAGTTGTCTGGGCCCTCAAATAGGGGACATCTAGATGGACCCTTGTAAGTTCCCCTTCGTTGACGGCCCCCTCACCGACACCTCCATCTTCCAGGAAGACAATGGAGTATCTTTTCTTGGGCCATCACCATAGAACAACTGCAGTTCCTTCAGTCCATGAATTTCACTGCATGTCAGATTGGAGACTTACTTTGTGTTTCTGTCCGCATAGTGAAGTGGGTCATTGTCATCACCTGTAGCCCTAAATATTGTCTGGATGGCCATTAATCCACGTCTTTGCATTTCAAGGCATTGTGCTGTTCTAAGTGTGTGATAGTTCCACTGACCAGCAAATCGTTGTAAATCTCTGTTAATCCTTGGCAGGTTCCCATCAACATATTGTTTTTGTTTGTTGGATCAACATATATTGTTTTCATTTGTTACATTCCTTTTGATAGTCATATTTGGTTATAATGGTTCCCTATGGGGACACGCTTTGACACGGACGCCTCTACAGAGCACCATGGGTGCTCTGTAAATGCATTAAAAACCGACGAGAGCTCGGAGTCAGAACAGAGCCCCTCGTCCGCCCCCACAGATAACCTTAAAGGCCTGTCTATACTTGTTCGGTTTGGTGAGTTGTGTTCCGAACTCTCATTCGGTCCGATGCATTTCAGAAGTCGCGAGGAATATAATTTTATGGTGGGAAAGGACCTTTTGACCGAAATCTTCGGTTTCGGTCGAGTATGGAAAGCCCTTAAGGCTGGCCTTACTGCATGAGGATCTGTCAGACGTTTATTTGCCAAGTTATATGCCAAGAAGTAAGATCAGTTTTGTTCTCATACACAGAATTATTCTAAAAGTCAAATGTGATTTGCTGAATTTTAGAATGAGTAGTACTCTTTGGGGTTCCTTTTTTTTTTTTTAATTATTATTACAATGTACAAGTTTCATGACAGTACAAATCACTGTTACAAGAAAACTAACTCTTGAGAGCATAAAACCAAATGAAACCATTTTTTTCCCCTTCAGTTTACACTCATGAGTTAAGTCTTAGTTACCAATTCTCCATCATTTACCTGGGGACCACTAATCTGGAAACGTTTCTCGTTTTCTCCACATTATGTTTATTTCAGAGATAAAGATTATGAGAACATCCAGTTACTTACTCAGACATCTCCAATGAGGCCACAGATGGACTAGATGTCCATAGACATCGTTTGACAGATTATTTTTAAACAATATTTTTGAAATAAATAATGACAGTTTTTTTATTATCATGAGATAATCAGATTATCAGATAGACAGAGAGAAAGTTAGTACTATTAAATATGTCTAATGTATATCCTGCAAGAGTTGAGGTACTATTTAACTATGATGACATGAAGATTTTTTTAAATTGTATTCTAAAATATAATGCCCATGTCTAAATCAAAGGAGAACAGTTGGTACTCGAGCAACACAGACGTTTCTGGGTTTTTTACCCTAAAGTTTTATTATTATATATTATCTGTTCCAGGCCAAAAGACTGAAAATGCAGTCCATTACTGAGCCAAGGTGGAGTGTATTTTAAGATTAAATGCCAGGATGGGACTGAGAAAAAAAGGAAATTCCTGCCCTCTCAAACTTTCCAGGTATTTTGTGTAATGTAATCTGGACGTGAATCTGTCTGGCCAATCATCCATGTTTTATTTTACATTTATAATCAAAGTTTTATTTGTCATTGACTTTTACTGGTACAAGCAGTGAAATGTTAATTGTGTTCAAAAACAAAAATCATAGGAGAGGAAGCAAAGAACAGTTGTTACTCAAGCAACAGAATGATGTGAGTTGAACATTTGTTGCAAGTCTCCTTGGCAAACATTCTACCCACAATCTTTGCAGACCATGTTAATTGGCCACGCATTCTGTATGTGCAATGGTTTTCCACCATTGCACATGGCTCATGATGGCTGTGTGTGTGATACACGAAGGAGTCAGGCAGCTTTAACATTGACGCCTCTACTGAGCACCATCATTGGATGCATTTCAGACCATCTTAATGGGCCATGCACTCTGTATGTGCAATAGTTTTCCACAATGAAGTGAAGGTAAATGGTTAATCAACTAAATTCCTATAGAGGGCTACTGCGTTCGTGTTTTTTTTTTTTTTTTTTTCAGTCAAAAGCTGCTATAACTCGATTCTAAGTTTCTAAGTCTATTACTGTATTTCATCAGTACACCCCTATGCACACAGTTGTAACCAAATATGACTATCATCAAATTATTGACATAGGAAAGTTTAATTTCATCATACAGCCCTGTGCACAAGGTTGTAGTCATGTGAAAGTTTCACTGTTTCCCCATTTCTTTATTATTTCATTTTTCCGTCTCCTAATGAAGTCCATCCAGATGTCCCCTATTTTTAAGGGCCAGACAACTCGTGATCTGGCATTTGATATCGCAGGTTAATATTTTGCATACCTGTTGCCCATGAAAAATGTATATACCCTCCATGATAAATGGCTCTATATTTTGCTGGTAATGGTTGCTGGTGTGAAGCTCAACCACAGAAAAAGTGTCACTGTCTAAATACTTGCATGCGGTGACGTGACTTTGGAGAAGGTCCTGATCTTCGCCTCAGGGCTGGGAAAACTGCCGCCACTTGGATTTCCAGTGACCCCAACCCTGAAGTTCAATCACTCAAATTACAGGCCTCACACACCTGCTCAGCACCGTAAATATTATCTGGATGGCCGTTAATCCACGTCTTTATTACATAAAGTATTTATTATATACTACAACATAGCCTATTTCTTGATGTAAGTTTACAATATATTGGGTTTAAATATTTAGAGAAAGTTCAAGTTGCCATTTTCACTCTCCCCATCCAGACTCAGGATTTCCCAGCCGTCTCGGGTCCAGTCCATGAATTTCACTGCACAGCAGATTGGAGACATACTTGGTGTTTCTGTCCGCACAGTGAAGTGGATTGTTGTCACCTGTAAATACTGTCTGGATGACCATTAATCCACGTCTTTGCATTTCAAGGCATCCCCTCACAAAGATCTGTTTGGGTGACTGGTACCATGCTGTTCTAAGTGTGTGATAGTTCCACTGACCAGCAAATCGTTGTAAATCTGTTAATCCTTGGCAGGTTCCCATCAACACGGGGGCCAAGGTGGAGTGTATTTTAAGATTAAATACCAGGATGGGACTGAGAAAAAAAGGAAATTCCTGCTCTCTCAACCTTTCCAGGTATTTTGTGTAACGTAATCTAGACGTGGATCTGTTTGGCCAATCCATCCATGTTTTATTTTACATTCATATTCAAAGTTTTATTTGTCATTGACTTTTACTGGTACAAGCAGTGAAATGTTAATTGTATTCAAAAACAAAATGCCCATGTCTAAATCATAGAGGAAACAAAGAACAGATGTTACTCGAACAACAGAGAATGATGTGAGTTGAACATTTGTTGTAAATCTCTGTTAATCCTTGGCAAACATCTACCCACAATCTTTGCAGACCATGTTAGTGTGCAATGGTTTTCCACCATTGCACATGGCTCATGATGGCTGTGTGTGTGTGTGTGTGTGATACACGGAGTCACACCACAGTTCTTTTCTCCCCAGCTGTACAACTTTGTGGGAAGCCCACAGAGCCTCCAAGCTTGTCAGACATTGCAGAGGGCGAGTTTAGATCCAGGCTTGAAAGGATAAGGACTTTCATTGAAAATCAATAGATTCCACTGACCAGCAAATCGTTGTAAATCTGTTTATCCTTGGCAGTTTTTTTTTTTTTTTTTGCATTCCCTTTGATAGTCATATTTGTTCATAACCAAATATGACTATCATCAAATTATTGACATAGGAATGTTTAATTTCATCATATAGTACAGCCCTGTGCACAAGGTTCTAGTCATGTGAAAGTGTCACTGTTTCCCCATTTTTAAAATGTTTAAATGTTTCCGTCTCCTAATGAAGTCCATCCAGATGTCCCCTATTTTTGAGGGCCCAGACAACTCGTGATCTGGCATTTGATATCGCAGGTTAATATTTTGCACACTTGTTGAAAAATGTGTTTATACCGGTATATATCCATGATAAATGGCTCTATATTCTGATGGTAATGGTTGCTGGTGTGCAGCGCAACCACAGAAAAAGTGTCACTGTCTAAATACCTGCATGCGGTGACGTCACTTTGGAGAAGGTCCTGATCTTCGCCTCAGGGCTGGGAAAACTGCTGCCACTTGGATTTATTTTCCAGTGACCCCAACCCTGAAGTTCAATTACTCAAACGACAGGCCTCTTCCACAGTCACATTACCTGTAATGCACCAGTCATGAGGAATTCAAAACCTGGATGGAGGTGGGTGTGGTGCAGGAGGGCCTTCTTTTGTTTTTGGTTGTGTTAGTTTTTTATTTAATTTATTTGTTTTTTATTTATTGCTTTTCATTGGTTCCATAGTTTCGTTGTTTGACAACACAATCTGTATTATTCATGTCAATGTGTTTCAGGTTTATTTAAACACTTGACCAGTCAACACTTGATACACCTGACATTTCACTCTGTACTTAGTCTGCTCTTTTTTCCCCCTCTACAACAAAGTACTTCTTTGACCAGAAGGTACAGACTTATCAGTAGCTCCGATATCAAATATATATGTTTTTCATTTTATATATTTTCAATTTGCCTGCATTTCTGCAAAATGATCATTTGTTTTATCTGCTGATTGTTTGAATCTGCTGAGAAATCATCCATAGGCTTTTGGATCTCTTTAATGAGTGTCATAATGCCTTTGAAAAAGTCAATGAGTCATGTGGTTAACTATAGGCTAAATTAGTCAATGTTGACACTGATAGTGATGATGTCATGATATTCTGCATTTGTATATTGTGTGGTCAACAGTCTGACCATGCAAGATTAACGCTGGCTTGACATTTTCTTTTCATGTGATTAGTAAGAAAGAACCTGTTGCTGGTATGCGGCGCAACCACAGGAAAAGTGTCACTGTCTAAATACTTGCATTGCAGACTACACTGTAGAATCATTACATTTGTACAAAACATTCTACTGAATTGTGTTCTGTAGCTGTGGAGTCCTGGGCTGTAATAGCTGGTGCAGAAAATGATGGCTCTGTGTGTGATACACGAAGGAGTCACACCACAGTTCTTTTCTCCCCGCCTGTACAACCTGGTTTGTGGGAAGCCCACTGAGCAAGCTTGTCAGACATTGCAGAGGGAGAGTTTAGATCCAGGCTCGAAAGGATAAGGACCTTCATTGAAAATCACTAGATTTCAAATAACATAACATCGTTTGCTAACTTTTAATAAACATTTCCCCTTTTTTTCTGTCATTTGTCTATTAGATTCAGACATTGCCGAGGGCGAGTTTAGATCCAGGCTCGAAAGGGTACAGACTACACTTTAGAATTATTAATGTCATTTAATTGTCCTATATGAGCTCAATGAAAATGGTTCATACTGTGTGTCCATGTTGTACAATAAATAAAGGCAATGAAAACGTTTTTTCTTGTGTAATATAATATATTGCTATAATATTCTATCCACACTTATAGACCACAATTACAGTTGCAAGCAGGTAAAAAGGCATAGGTATATGCTTGAAAGCCATTTAAATATACATAGGCCTACATCACCAATGTTTACAATACCTTATTCTTCAGGGAAATTATAACCCAAGGGGGTCCCCCTGTTATATGCCATGGCATATTGAGGTTATTGAGCACAAAAAACTAAAGTCATCTTTTTAACTCAAACTAACACACTCTTGGCACTCTATGAAATATTCAGCTTGTTTACCTCAATTCCACTTTCCAAGGGTGAAAACATTAAATAGTAGCTCATTTAGCCTATATGTATTGACTGAGAGCAACAAAATGGGGAAACACTGCCACCAAGTGTCTGGCTATAGGGGATATAGTGCTGAAGACCCCCTAGCATGCTGTTGATCTGTGGGGGCTTTGGAGCCAAAGTGATAGCCTTATCATGCAGGGTCCACGTTGCTGCCGTCATCCCAAGTACGCTGTTGGTCTTCAGCTGTTAGGTGAGCTGACAGCCAGACCTTCTAATTCTTGCTTGGACAGCTGCCTTTACAGTCAATGCACCACTGTGGCAGGGCAATTAATTATATCATATAACATTGAAAGACAGACGGATAGAACACAGTAGTCTAGCCTACTTTGCATAGGATAACCTCAATTATAAAATCTGAAAATTAAGAATAAAAGGATAATAAAAAAAGAAGAACAAGCAGTGTGCTGCTGATAAATAAATCAATACATTTGTAGATAATAATAGCCTAATAATAATGATTTATTTGATCATTGGGGCTGCACAGTGGCGGTAATATGTGTGTGTGTGTGTGTGTGTGTGTGTGTGTGTGTGTGTGTGTGTGTGTGTGTGTGTGTGTGTGTGTCCTGTCATTTCTTGTTTTATGCGACGGCCTGTGTGAGTGCACCGTGCACGTGAAGAGAGGCTCATTTGCGCGAGTCTCACACTCATTGCGTGAGTTGGCAGCTCTGCATGCGACGTCGTACGGACGTCGTTTCAAAGTCTTTCTCCAACACAGCTCAGGGACGAACTCACCCAGGGTTGACTGGGACGTTGCATCAACGTCGTATGAACGTCTTCTCGCGGACGTCCTATTTTGACGTTTACGGAGGGTCAGCCTTGTCCGTCGTATGGACGTCGTTTCAAAGTCTTTCTGCAACGCAGCTCAGGCGCAGCAGCACTCAGGGTTTGACTGGGACGTCGTATGGAAGTTGTATGAACGTCCGTTGGTTGTGAACTTGTGTGCCCCCTAGTGGGCAGAGAGGTCTGTTGAAAAGACTTTAAAGGAGCTATAGTCAACTTTTTCTTGAAAAACGGATGCGAAAATAAAAATAACGTTTCGAAAATATTTTATAAAAAAATAAGCTTCATATATGTTTCAATTAAAAAATGACCACAAAAAGCGGAAAAATAATGATAAAATAATCATTTTGGCCCTTTGTTTACTTTCGAAACATTATTTTTATTTTAGCATCCGTTTTTCAAGAAAAAGTTGACTATAGCTCCTTTAACTAACGTGCAATGTTGAATTATGGCTATTTGATTCAAAATAAAGGTTTTAGATGGATTTTCCAAAACTGCTGTAGCCCAAGTAACTCATTAACACCAGGTATTCTTCTAGATGTGATGCCAAAAAAATAAGGTAATTACAGCCTACAGGTGGTGACAGCCCTGATGATAAAATCAGTTATAGCCTACAGCAATTAGACCTATAAAGAACATTAGACCTATTTGATTATGTAAATTATCTGTTTACAGTATAATCGTACCCCGACTGAGCTGGCCGTGTGTGCCCATGAGAGCAGTATGTTTTAATGGTGATTGTTTTGCCAACTATAGCTACCCAAGTGGAATGCCCAGGATTCAAACCCACGTAACCCAGGTCTCCCAGTGCCCACACTTTTTTGACTCAAGGGCTACTTTTAAAACGACCAGCTCGACATGATCTACCCACCCCAATAAAGATGTAGTACCTACCTGAGGTGGCTTTGAATAGTGGCACTGGTGTTACATATGAGACAAACACACTTGAAATTGGAAATAGTGGGGAAAAAGGTCTTCTCATTCTGTATGGGGAATGTTTTGGGGGTTCTTTGTAATGCTACTGACTCATGAAAACAAAGCATTGCATTGGGTGGTTTGCTTACTTAGAAGCCATGAAGGGAGCTGACAGGCCCCTTTTTATGTCAATCAATCAGTCACTTTAATTCAAGTGACAGATGTGACAGAATTGTTCATGAATATATATATTTTTTATGTTATATATATATATTTTTTAGGGATGTCATGTGATCTACCTGCACAGCCTTTGTGATCTACTGGTAGATCACGATCTACCTTTTGGGCACCCCTGCTGACTAGCCCATCGCTCTGCAACACAAACACACTACATCAGGGGTCTTCAACAGGGGGTCCAGGACCCCTAGGGGCTCCCCAGAGTTACAGGGGGTCCTCCAAATTTTGATAGAAACTTTTTTTTCTCCTTTTTTATATTAACCACTTGAACCCTAGCGTCCATATTCTATGAACTTTAGCAAAAATAGATCTACAAGCTCACAACGCCTCGTGCTGCGAGGCGTTGTGAGCTTGTAGATCGGCTATTTTGGGCAAAGAGCTTTGGTGTAGAGGGGAAAAAGAGCAGACTAAGTACAGAGTGAAAGGTCAAGTTTGACTACTAGGCCTACTTGGTTCAATACTTGAACCAAGACCGTATTGATGGTTCAAGTGGTTAAATATTTGACTAGAATCCAAAATACACTGATGATTGTGCTGCCAAACAATGAAACTATATGGAATCTATGAACAGGTTGTGGGGGTCCCTGCTTCATCTCTCTCTCAACTAAGGGGTCCTTGGCCTGAAAACGTTGAAGACCCCTGCTATAATAGATTATAATAGTGGTTATTATAACACAATAGAATCTATTATCATGTATTACAAATATCCTGGTGGTCTAAATGAAAAGTCAGTGAGTGATCAGTCATTATGAAGTGTTTGGCCTAGCTCAGACCTACTCTAGATTGGATACTTTTTAGTAGGCCTACCACGTTTAGTACCACTTTCACACCACTCAGCAGTTGTAGCTACTTAGTGCAGGGGATGGGTGGAGGGTCCACCCATCACTCAAGCCCAGGGAAACAATAATCATATGCACTCAACTCAACCCGCCAAGTCTGAACTCATGTAAACAGGAAGCACAGACAGGTAGTAATAGCGAATATAACTAGCAAATTATGTAAAAAAGACGGCGGCTCCGAGAGAGCTTGACTAGAGCGCTGTTTCTGCCTCCTCCAGCGCTGTACTGTAGCTGTTGCCCCGCCTCCTCCACATTCAGAGAAGGCAGAGAAACAAATGACTATTTTCACTGCTTGAAGTCATTTATCCAAGTTATGACTGAAAACAAACTATATTATTATCAGTGAAATCATCCTAGTTAGTATGACTGGAGACAAATAGTTTACTTAAACAGCCGCTGACATAAAAAAGGGGGGGGGGGATGCTCTTTATACATTTTGATGATGACATTGGAATGTGCAATGAGCCAATCAAATTAATTTACTGTACTTACATTCTCTTCCCCTCCCCCGCAGCCTGCAGCAACCTCCTGGCATCAAGTAAACAAGTGACTACACGAAAATGTATTTTATTGCCATTTGAAACCCAGCAGATCCTGTCCGTCCATAGATGGGTAACGCCTCAATGTCTAATATAGCTTACCTGTTGTGTTGTGACATCACATCACATTGCTGACTCAATGACCAAGACAGCCTGTTCTGGCAATCATATATGGAGATAAGCCCATATTTAGCAATGACCTTATATGGAGCTCCATATGGCCAAGACAGAATTATAATTTGCAAATCAAGACTGCTGACTTTAATTACCTGGATGTCCATATATGAAT
The DNA here is from genome assembly GCF_963921795.1 of Nannobrachium achirus. Classification (NCBI taxonomy): domain Eukaryota; kingdom Metazoa; phylum Chordata; class Actinopteri; order Myctophiformes; family Myctophidae; genus Nannobrachium; species Nannobrachium achirus. The sequence goes on along the minus strand of NC_137819.1, from coordinate 7,525,290 downwards.
ATCACAACACTGACCTCATCAAACCCTGGATATCCATACATGGAGACGACTGGATCTTCACTTAGATCTCTATCTGACCTCATGGACTCCATATATGGATATAGCTGACCTGTTCGGACATCACAGTGATGACTGGAATGGTGTGTGTGTGTGGGGGGTGTGGGGTGGGGGTAGTCTAATTTAGGCAGACAACCATTCCTCAATCTCACAATGATACAGTATAGACTAGAGTCTGGAACTACACCTCCTGAATGCTATATTATATAGTCTGGAACTACACAATTTTCTTTTTATTACAATTACTCTGTGATACGAGTTCTGAAATTATTTCCAAACACGACCATACCCGTCCCGACCCGACGTTTTCGGGCCGGGTAGGGCCTAAAATGTATGCCAACTAGTCGGGCCGGGTAGGGCCTCGGGCCGGCCCAGTTAGGGCCGGGCCTTAATGTTCAGGCCCCTTGAGAACTCTAGTATGAATTGGCCCTAAAGGGAAACGGAAGCGGGGAGGAGGCGGCTTCACATCCGATTATCCTCTGATCATTTTACGAGCTTCTGTTGCTAACTGACAGACAGACTGACTGTATGACTGACTGACATGTGAGCATTGTGGGAGGCGACAGTCTGTCCATGCCAGACTAGCCGTTCTGTGCAACGAAACATGGCCAATAGTCGGGGGATATCTTAAAAAGTCCTGGAATAAATTCCTTACCAAAACATTTCTTCACCAATGTGTTTGTAAAGGTGTCTAGTAACACATCTCACAAAGACTGAAATTCAGTTTCCCTAGGAAAATCTTTGACAGCTAGGGTAATTCTGGGTCTCATTCACTCACTATACACTATACTATAGGGGAAAAAAATCACTCCCAAAAAATATGCTTTAAGTGGGATGTGAGGGGTCTAACTAGGTGTTTTTAATTATTCTGAATCCATTGCAAGAATTTGTTTTGCACAAAAAAACATTCATTGGGCTACAAACAGCCCATAAAATGATGGTTTAGTGATGAGTCATCACTTTTCACAGTGGTATGGGGAGATTTTCCTAGGGAAACTGAATTTCAGTCTTTGTGAGATGTGTTACTAGACACACCTTTACAAACACATTGGTGAAGAATGTTTTTGGTAAGGAATTTATTCCAGGATTTGACAATATTTCTAAAGATATCCCCCGATTACAAGTTGATCTTGTTGAAAGGAATACCACGCTGTTCACCCACCTGGCCGTTCGCCCAGGCCCCAGGGCGTCTATCCGGCTAATGTTAAAACCTACGTTTTTAAATAATTAGAGTGGAGTAAAGTAAAATATTTGGATCAGAGATTTAGTGGAGTCGAAGTAAAAGTAAATACTTAAGTAAAGTAAAATAAAAATACCTCAAAATTGTACTTTTGTACAGTTAAAGGAGTAGTTCACCCCCAAAATGACTTGTTTTCTATTGATTACTCATGCCATGGAGAGTAGAGTTCAATAATATTTTTAGTTTTTTGTCACATTCCTAAGACATAAATGTGATAACAATACATTTACCCCCATTCATTTCGGATGGTGACCCGTTTCGAAACGGGTCACCATCCGGAATCAATGGGGGTAAATTTACTCAAATCAAATTTTTGTCTTAGGAATGTGACAAAAACCAAAAAAAATAGTCATTTGGGGGGTGAACTACTCCTTTAAGTACAGTACAGCACCACCGAGCGGTCAGCACGGTGAGCGTGAGACCGGCGGAACGGCCATGGGTGAACGGCCGAGCGGGCGAACAGACTTGTTACCGTTGAAAGAGAGGGTTCAGAAACGTGAGTGTGTAAACATAATCCTACAGCTGTTTCTCCTTCTTGATAACACGTTCATAACACAACAATACACAGTTGAGATTCTTTGTTTGTTTTCATCTTCATTTTTTTCTTAAACAAGCGTTTTCTCTTCTTTTCATAGAGATATAATATGTGTAATATATACTTATAGAGAGCTTATTCATACTGTGGCTGCTGGAACAGAACACAAAACACATCATTTCATCTTAAACATAACGTACTACCAGTTGTTTTTTTCCTTTTAATGCATGCCCCCCCTCCCCACCCCACCCCCCCAGCCAGAAAAGAGCTGTGCACTAATATGCAGTGTAGAGACACAAACACACGGTGAGATGTCCTTGAGAGGGAGTTCCTAAGGAAGGCAGAAATCCAATGCAAAACAAATATGTGACCGTCGATGAGGCAGACCACAGTACAATGCAACAAGAACAGCGTCCATGCTGCAAACAAAAACAGATTTACTCTTGTTTCCCACAAAAACAAATATAAACTGTATTATATACAGATCCATCTCGAAAAAGTTGAATATTGTGTAAAAGTAAATCTTCTTGAAACTTTCATATATTTCTTGAAACTTTCATTATTCTAAATTGCACATTCAGTGAATTATTCCAAACGATTTTTTTGTTAACATTTTGAATTGTTTTGGCATACAGCTCATGAATATCAAAACTCAAACATTTCAAATTTGTTTACAATATTACATGAGACCACTCAAAACAAGGGTTTATAATAGTCAAGAGTTGCTTCAAGTCCAGTGGGAAGTTTCCTCAGTCAGTAATGATTTGGGCTGCTATGGCATCTGCAATGCTTTTTCACACAATATTCGAATTCAAGATGGATCGGTTTTCTCTGCTTTGTGCTACTTTTTGGCGTAAACAAGCCACAGTCAACTGGCTGTAACTCTGCAATGGATTATCGCAGCCGGACCCCCCACCCTGTATGTATAGAAACAGGAACTCGGTTTGGCTCCTCCCTTATCTAAAGGCCTGTCCATACTGTCCCCGACCACCGACATTTTCGTTGTTCCGACTTTCCACGTGCAGATTTACAAAATCTAATTCGGGGTAATGCTTTTCAGAAGTTACGAGTGACGTCATTTTGTAGTTGAACCGGACCTTTCCAAAAGTTCTGTGGTTGGAGACCATATGGACAGCCCTTTAGTCCACCTTTTCTGTGTTTATTGCTACTAACTAACTAACAACACTACACGGTTTAGGGCAGTGGTGCTGCCCTGAACACAGGTTGTTAATAAAGACAATCTGAAGGCATTAAAACCGTTCTTGTTGCATTGTACAGCGGTCTGCCTCCGCAGTTTCAGAAATATGTAGGACAGAACATGAACCACTCAGACCATAGAAACGTCCGTTGCACGTCCAATAGTGAACAGCCGATCTACAAGCTCACGACACGTCGCCGAAGTCGAAGGGAAAGCAAGACTCCCAAACTTTGATTGATTTCCATCCTGTGTGGCGCGGTTCAGGAGGACAGGGTGCGTTCAGAGGTAACGCTATATGGATGCTCCCAATGTACAAGATGTACAACAAGCTTGTAGCTCACACCATGAAGACTCCATGGTGTGAGTAATCAATAGAAAGAAAGTCATTTTGAGGGTGAATCACCGTTTAAGTCGACCTCTTGTTACGGGTGGGGAGACGTGGGGATGGGATACATCCTCGGTTAAAATCGACCATCTTTGGCCTCGCGACGACGACGCACTGTGAGCTTGTAGATCGGCTACTTTCGCCTCCCAAAACGCTCGGCAAATGTCCCGTCTGTTTTGGCCAATCACATCGCGACATGTCCCAAGAGAGGATGCGAGGGTTCATGTGGTTTAAAAGGAGGAAAAGTCTTTGTGATGGTTTGTTGTTGTTGTTAAGACATTGCTTCTACGTCATGCAGGGACAGAGAGAGAAAGACAGACAGAGATCAGATCTTTACGACTATGAGAACTAAGTTAACGTATTTTCCAGGTTGTGGGTTTGATTCTTGTTTCCAGAGGTTTCCCTGATGTGGGACCTTCAGCTCAGGAGGAGGTGCTACTTTAACCCCCAGAACTTCTACAGGAACCCCAGAACTTTCAACGTGGTCTCTGTCGGGTCGAAACCTCACACAGTATGTCCAAAACCGTTCCTTTCCAGGATTGGAGAAGTAGCAGATCAGCTATTGTTGGTACTTTAGTGCGACGCCGTAGTGTGATCAAGTAAGGGCGTTCATTTATGCAAATGTTAGAATGTGGACTCCAGAGGTTTCTGCCCGACAGAGCTGACTTTCAATGCGTTTCTGAAATACGGGGGTTGACACACTAACCGTTTAGTGCGTCAACCCCCACACTAAAGGGCCTTGCACACAGGACCGCTGCATGATTAAAACGCATTGGATTTGGTGTGCAAGGCTGTGCGGAATCCACACTGCGGATCTGAAAAGGAGTCATAAAAGGAGTCAATGAGTTTTTACCGCATGCGACAAGACACAAATTGAACTGGGTTCGATCTGGAAAAAAAACGAACAGCCGCAGCCACCTGCCGCATGGCAAATTCGGAGCCAATCTGCATGAGGTCATAGAGAATCATTGTTTTCTTTTAAAAAAATGAAATTGACAGTTTTTTCTGTGCGTAAAAAAAACGTGTCTGTGTGCAAAGCCCTTAGCGTCAACCTCTGTATTTCAGAAACACTACCCAACTCGTTCCAGGGTGCCCGACAGTACTGTCGCCACTCAGCAGTTATCGATTCTACACGGGTAAGGATTTACTTTTCTGAGACCTTAGTGTCTGTGTCTGCCCCTGGGAAACAGCGGGGGAAAGGGTTTCAGGTTCTGGAAGGAGAAGAAGGTTCTGACTTATAAACGTTCATAGTCGAAAAGAGACGAGAGAGAGAGAAAGGTTGGGGTTGTGGGGTGCTTGGTGGGTGCTTGGTGGGTGGATGGTGCTTGGTGGGTGGTGCTGGGTGACTAGGTGGGTGCTTCGTGGGTGGTGTTGTTTTTAAGTAGCCTTGTTGGCAGCGAGGGCAGAGGCCAGCTCTGCTGGCTGGGGGTGGAGGTGGGTGGGGTAGTGAGGGTGGGGGGGTTCTAGCTGATGGCCAGGCTGTCTGTTTGGTCCAGAGTCTCTGGTGGAGGGAGGCTCCCAGGCTCCTCGGAGGGGGGTCCTCCTCTGTGCTGCAGGGGGGGTCCCCGCCGCCCGAGGCCCCCCCCTCCTCCTCCTCCTGGTCCTCGTCGGGCGGGGCCAGGCGGTGCATGGCGCCCCCTGGCAGCCGGACGGGGCAGAACGCTGAGCCGGTGGAGATGAAGTTCACCTTGTTCTTGTCAGGACACGAGAAGAGGAGGACCGACGATGATGTGGACTGTCTGGAAGAACTGAGAGAGAGGGGGGAGGAGAGAGAGAGAGAGAGAGAGAGAGAGAGGGAGAGAGACGGGGGGAGGGGAGAGGAGGGGGGAGAGAGACTTGTGAGCTGTTTTGACAGATGTCTATCAGAATAGAAATAGAACACTATAAGGACTACTATCATATTTGTATTCCTGCATGTACATAGAACTACTTCCCATACCAACAGACCATGTACAGTACCTTTACATACTGCTGCTATGTGTATTTGCGGAAAAAAAAAAAGAGGGCTGCTCGTCTTAAGCTTTTATACTGAGTGAATGCAAAATCTTGGAAAGAATTTGCTATTGTTTTCAAAAGCTTTATTATACCAAAGTTAGCCTTGCTTACATGTTTAACCACTTGAACCCCAGGAGGGTCCAGGGGAGAAATCCGCCTAAAATGTATGGCCAAACTGGAACAGTTGTGGACACAAAACTACAATGATTGTGGCTACTCTTGACCCACCAAATGTAAGCTAACCCCTGAAAATTCACAAACGCTGTGATCACTTACTAGGGAAAAGAGGACTGAAAAAGACCTCTGCCTATGGAAAATTTGCATTCTGAATAGTGAAAAAGACTCAAGACCTCATTGGAGACATAGTGAATAGAGAAAGTGTCCATCAAGGTGTCATCAATTGATAGGCAAAATCTTATGAATATATTTCAAACTATGTAAACTCTACAGATGTTTTAGTGAGAGTAGTGCTGTAATATTAGTAATGTAAAAGTATAGGGCGAAAAATGATAAAAACTAGTAAAAATAATGTGTAATAATAATGTAATATGAGTAATGCATGGATGAAAAATAAAATGGCAGCTGATTATATGTGCTGTAGGGCCCCTGTAGCAGAATCAACATTGAAATTGTAATTTGATCTAGTCTCTATTGATTTTTATTTTTTTTATTTTTTATAATTTTTATCCCACGATTTTGCAACCCATTTTCACCCAATTTTTTGCCAATTGCCTATGTAATCCTGGGCTCTGCTCTCCCTCTGCCGCGCCTAGGGAGACAACGGACTGACCTCATGCTTCCTTCAATGCATGAGTAGTCCAAGTTGTTTCTTTTCACCTGACAGGGGGGATTTCCCCGGGATGGACGTAGCGCGTGGAAGGAACACGTTATTCCAACCAGTTCCTTTCCCCTCCATCAAGCGCCCCGGCTGGCCAGGGGGAGGCATTATTGAGACCAGGATTACTGCATGTTTTTGTGAGGGTATCAACCCTAGGAGACACAGGGAGAACATGCAAACTCCACACAGAAAGGCCCTATCCTATCGCCGACCCCACCTAGGGTGTGGGCGCTGATGACGCGGAGGGAGAAACACGCCCCCAGCACCCACAGCGTCCCCCGGCGGGAATCGAACCCAGGACCTTCTAGCTGTGAGGCGAAGCGCTAACCACTGCGCCACCGTGCCCCCCTCTCTATTGATTTATTGACCAATAACAGAACAAAAACAGTTGTGTAAATGGTTATGGGAGGCCGGCTTCCCATATGGGGCTTAAGTGGTTAATAGAGAACCATTTTAAAACAGCAAATGGGACACGTTTGTGGTTTTGGACGTTGGTCTGCCAGGCTAGTCTCCTCCTAGAATTGCACTGAACCAAACTGAAGTGATCCCAGCAGCACCCACATGACACCCTGAACCCTGCAGCACCCACATGACACCCTGGGCCTGAACCCTGAACAGCTCAGTCAGCTCACTGAGCAAGTGAGAACTCCATCTGGGCCCAGGGGAGTCATTTGGGCAACTGCCACCCCCTGGTGTTCACATTTAACATTGCATTCAGTTATCTCATGCATAGGATATTTGTCCCAGATTCTGAACTGTTTTATCAGATTAATATGATTTCATCACAATCTGGTGCCCGTCCATCTACGTGTGACATGTGATATCATTTACTTTAACTTTGTTTTTTTTATAACAAGGGTTCATATTTTAGATAGTCATTAGAGAAAAGAAACATTGAGTGTTAAAATGTTTTCATTTACTTCTTTCTATCGTTTTAGTGATTTTAACGATTTTGATTTGCATGCCCCCAACCACTGAAATCAAAATATTTTAACAATCATCTTTTCTTTTCTCTAATCTAAAATATGAACCCTTGTTGTAAAAAACTAAACTTGTCCTTTAATGCAACCGTTAATTTATCAACCACTTTCTACACGGCATCCCTGTTTTGGGCGAACATTTTCAAATCTTTTCTGTTTTTGCCCCCAAACAAACAGTGACGCGTTGACAGGCGACAGGTTGAGAGCTTGTAAATGCACTATTTCTGCTATTTTAGAAAATCAGGCTTAAGTGGTAACCTATTTTTCTCCTCCCCACCATTTCTTTCTGAAACTGTCTGGGTTCACATTACATTCACTCCAGGCAGGGTTGTGTGATGTGAACAGAGCTGAGTGCAGATCCCTGCTCTCCTAGAAGGTTTGACCTTCTAACCCAGGCGTCAGCAACCTTTTTGAAATGAAGTGCCATGTTTGTATTATCTAGATCGTCAGTGTGTCATGTCTACATACATTTTAATGGCACATATTTTGACATATTTTGATTGGCAGGACATTGTTAAAATGATCATTAGACCCAGAGCAGTAATCCACCTATCTCCTCGACTCCTTCCCCAGTCAGAGTTAAGAGTTTTAATGAATGTAGAATTATGTGCAGGATGTAATTTGCTGTAAATGAGCTAACTTCATTTAATTGACCACGCTTAAAAATATATCTACCACACTTCTGCCAGTGTGCCAGTGATCACCCTCCCCTGTGCCAATGTTGGCACCCGTGCCTAAGGTTGCCTACCCCTGAACCAAAACCATTCACTACCTGGTCATCTCCAAGGCTGTGGTCTTTAAACCTAAACCATTCGCTACCTGGTTATCTGGAAAGGCCTTGACCTTCTAACCTACAGTAAACCATTCTCTACCTGCTCTCCTCGAAGGCCTTGACCTTCTCGCAGCCCTCAGGAGGTTCTCTCTTGAACATGTAGGTGTTGTTGGGTTTGGGAGACGAGGCGAACTTGGGAAGAGGTGAGCTGCTGCCACTGTCTGTGAGAGAGAGAGAGAGACAGACACAGGGTTTATATGAGAGAGAGAGATACTAGAACATGACCCCAAAATGGAGTCTCTTTTATCTCCCAAAATCTGCCTACACACAGTTACTGCATCTAAACATATATCCTTTATCAGCATCAGCCTCAGTGATGCTCACAGCCGCAGAAGACAGCAGCCTATATATGTTCCATATGTGTTCAATTGCATCGATTTACCTGTATACATGTACATGTATATAAAAGCTGAGCATGTTTGCTGGTTCCTGCCAGACAGCAACAATATTATATTTCTATCTGCTGCTACAGCCTCTTCAGCCAGTATATATATTTCCATCTGTCCTCTGTTCTTTAAACTATAACAGTTTTGAAAACTCTGAACTATATGAACCATATGGGAGGCCAACTTCTTTATGAATGTGTGCAGAGACTAGCTCTTCTCTCCCTCTCTCTCTTTCTGTGCTTCAGAACTCAACAGCTCATTTTAAAGCCCAAACCACAGATACTTCATAAACTATTCCATCTCAGCATAGCGGGGAGAGCGTTTTGCATAAGTCGTATGGAAATGACTACCAATTAGTGATCAGCGAGTGCAGGACATCTCTGCAAGCTGGTGGTTGGAACATTTTTATACTTCTTCTCCAATGCTCTGATACGAACACTTAAGATTCCTTTCCTAGCCTTCAGTGTTAGTCTAATCTCCATGTAAAGCCCACATGTCACATTGCACACATGTAGGCAAACTGCTACTGGAACAGGGTTCCCACACATCTTTACCAATTAATCTCCAAAACTTTTCCAAAACTTTTCCAGAATATTTAACCCGATTTCCAGGACTATATATATAAGAATAATTCAGCTCAATAACGAGTCGCTTTAATACTCCTATGTGCAATATGCCTAAAGAGTAAAGACAGGTAGTGTATGCCAGTGGTTCTCAACCTTTTCAGGCCGTGACCCCCGAAATAATCATATTTGAACTGGGGACCCTGGCACCCTGGCGAGCACTAAGAGTAGAGGAATTTTGTATAACACGGTTTTATTGTGAAAATAGCCGATCTACATGCTCACTTTGTCACGTTGTGAGCATGTAGATCTGCTATTTTCACAATTTCTGCCTCTAATATTTGACAATTTGGCCAATGTTTAATTTGTCATTTAAGAGGTATTAACAAAATCAATAACCAAAGACAATGCATAGCTATTTTTTTCCAGGACCTTCCAGGACCCTTGATACATTCCAAAACTTTTCCAGTACTGGAAAAATATTTTTCTAATTTCAAAATATTTCCAGGAATTCCATGACTGTGGGAACCCTGTAGATAATAATGGTGGCACCCTCGTACCTCTACGTTATAAAGTTTTCCTCCGGCGACCACCTCTATTCCAGTAGCCTTTACTGTGACACGTGCTCCATAACACAAAGCAGCTCCTGTTACTCCAGGTATGAAGAGTGATCCTGTAGATGGGGAGAAGAGCAAAGAACCAAAGATAAATTATGAGAGGTGAGAGCAAAAATCAGAAAACAGGATTCTAAGAAATTAACTGAAATCCATTTACTGGGTTAGTAGCTTACATTAAAGTTACGGTTTGTTTATTCATACCGACATAGCAGTATACAAAACTAAAATGTGAATAAAATGAAAAGGTATAAAAACATAATCTGCACATAAATCTACACAATAGCAGCCTGAAACAATGGCTCAAATCATGACATCATTCATTATTCATTGCGATCGTCAGACTGCACTGCCAGTTACTATCAACACCTCCACCGGCTGTCCCTCCCTCCCTCTTATCTCCGGCACTGTACCCCTATCCATGCCAAACTTTGCACACACACTCCTTGGCTGGCAAACCACAACCTCCATTCCTAATTTCTCAATTTCTCCCTCTTCTAGTGCCACCATGAGGTTGCTGACCTGACGGTCGCTTATCTCCCGATTAGGGAGTCTTACTGGTTAATGATACTTACTTGCATTAAATAATATTGGGGTCTACCATAGACTGCTAGCTATTCTTTTGACTACATTGCTGTGTCTTCTTGCATTGATTATCTTTATGTTTGTTATAATAAAACATTACCTCTGGTACCATGACATCTCCAACTCAAAAGCCCCAAATACATCACATCTTACCCCCAAATACACTGCTCAAAAAAAGAAAGGGAACGCATAATCATTGCAATGTAACTCCAAGTCAATCACACTTTTGGGATATCAACCTGGCCAGTTAGGAAGCAACACTGATTATGAATCAGTTTCATCTGCTGTTGTGCAAATGGAAAAGACAACAGGTGAAAATGAGGCAATTTGCAAGACAACCCCTAAAAAAGGAATGGTTTTGCAGGTGGTGGCCACAGACCATTTTCCTGTCCTCATCCTTTCTGGCAGATTTTTGGTTAGTTTTGGATTTTGCCAGTGCCCTGACCACTAGAGGTAGCATGAGGCAGTATCTGCAACCCACATAAGTTGCTCAGGTAGTGCTGCTCATCCAGGATGGCACATCAATGCGCACTGTGGCAAGAAGGTTTGCTGTGTCTCCCAGCACAGTGTCCAGAGCATGGAGGCGATACCAGGAGACAGGCCAGTACACCAGGAGACGTGGAGGGGGCCGTAGGAGGACAACAACCCAGCCGCAGGACCGCTATCTGGTCCTTTGTGCAAGGAGGAACAGGAGGAGCACTGCCAGAGCCCTACAAAACGACCTTCAGCAGGACACTAATGTGAATGTTTCTGCTCAAACTGTGAGAAACAGACTCCATGATGGTGGTATGAGGGCCCGACGTCCACAAGTGGGGCCTGTGCTCACAGCCCAACACCGTGCAGCCCGATTTACATTTGCCAGAGAACACATAGACTGGCAGGTCTATGTTGGGTTTTTTGGGTGTTCCCTTTATTTTTTTGAGCAGTGTACATCCCCCTCATAAAATGTGTCAAACCCACAGTTAAAATAGTCAAAGTGTGGTCAGAGGAGGCAGACTCTATCTTACAGTCAAAATTCCACCTTACTGACTGGAAAATGTTTGCCACTCAGGCCACCCAGGACTCTCATATTAACATCGACACCTATACCTCTGCTGTAGTAGAAGACTACATCAACACAAATACAAACAGTGTTACCACCCTCAAACCAGCTTTCCCAAACCAGAAGTCGTGGATGAACAGAGAAACACGTCTACTGTTAAAGGCACGTGACATCTGGATCTGGTGATGCACAGGCCTACAGTATAGCCAGGGCTAATCTGAAAAGGGACATAAAGAGGGCCAAGCATGACTACAAGCTGAGGCTTGAGGAGCACTTTGCTAACAACTCTGACTCCCAAAGCATGTGGCAAAGTATACAGGCTATTACAAACTACAAATCCACTAAAGCCTCACTTCTGACACCTCCTTCCCTGACGAGCTAAATACATTTTATGCTCGTTTTGATAGGAGAACACAGAGACAGCCATCAAAGCTGTCCTCTCTGCAAACCACCAACCCCACTGAGTTTCTGTCCCTATTTTTCTTCAGGAGAATGAGGGATGTCAACCTGTCCAACGTAACTCTGTAAAACTTTTACCACTGCACCATTTAAAGTACCCTCACCTACTGCTACTACTTAACAATGTTTTCAAACAAGAAACAAGTTATTGTCTCCACCAGCCAAAGACATGAGGGAAGAGTATGTTTTCGCCCCTGTCCGTCCGTGCGTGCGTCCGTCTGTTACCAGCTAATCTCCGGCGCCGTTGGCCCGGTCCCTGGCAAACTGTGCGCACACACTCCCTGGATACCAATTCTGAACCTCTGCCCCAAACTTTCCCATGGGCCTGTTCAAGCGCCACCAGGAGGCCGATTTTTGGCAAAACTAGCTTTTGGCCAGTACACCTACAGATTTTGTCCAACAATCGAGCAAAGCTGATTGGCTAAAACTGTCTCCCAAAGTTTGCAGGATTGGTCCGTTTTGAATAAAATGCCTGAAATCATTAACGCAGTGTGCGATTTTGTGAAATTGTGCATGCACATTCCCAATAGGCCGAGGAACAAATGCCACTTCAAAAATGTCAAATCAGCCTCACTAGCCCTTACCCGTTCAAAGATATGAGCTCCAAAATGATGTGCAGTGTGTGGGTTATATGATGTGCACTGTGCAAACAGTATATGAGGGATGGAAAGTAACTTTAACTGGTGCTTGCATGATGTAGGAGCATCAATGTAAGAAACCCGTTTCGTTTAATGGCTACAGAGATACTGTCCCCCCCCCCCCCCCACCCACCCGCCTGCACACACACCCGCCTGCCTACACACACACACACACACACACACACACACACACACACACACACACACACACACACACACACACACACACAGCGCCACACCGCCATTAATGAAGCTTCACACGATTAATACATTATAAAACGCTACAATTGAAGCATTTGTACTTGAGTATTTCCAATATGTTTTACTTACACTCTACATCTCAGAGGAAAACGATGTAGCCTACTGTACTATTACTCCTCCACAATCATTTGAAAACTTTTGTTACTTTGTAGATTTGAATTATTTTTACAAAACATACCACCATTTCAGCCAAATATATCCTCCATTTCGGCCATTTAAAAATAGACGATCTAAAAGCTCACAATGCCTTGTGATGTGACGCATTGTGAGCTTTTAAATCTGCTATTTTTTCCAAAATATTTTGTATGCATTTTAAACTTGTGAAAAGGGACATTCTGCACAATGACAACTTTTACTTTTCGTACTTTAAAGTACATTTTATACCAATAGGGAGAACCACTGCTTTAGAACTTTGGACCCTGAGACCTCAATTTATATTGTAAAATCAATGTTAATTTAACTCAGTGTGTAAATGTACACCCTCAGTTACATATCCATAAGGGTCCATTTGGTTCCTAACTATAATTTATCTGGGGACCCCCTGAAACTCCCTAAAGGACCCCTGGGGGTCCCCGGACCCCATTTTGAGACCAATGTTATAAACGCCCACCAGTCACCTCCACACATATATAAATGAACCAGAAGGGGGAGACAAAACACCAGTGTAGCTCCTTCGTGGCCATGATATGAACACTTAGTATTCTCTAAAGGTTGTGTGTAAACTAGAACCTACTAGAAGCCTACTTCATAAATGAAACCTGTTGTTATAAACAACAATAACACATATAATACATTGATGAACTTTTCAAAAGTGCTTCACAACACAAACCACAAGAAACAGTGTGGGGAAAACAAAACACACTTGAATTTCAATACCAAGAGTGAAAAGGCAAAAACAACTAAATTGAGGCCATACAATAATAGTGTTAAAAATCATTCTATATAAGTGAGTCTTTAGAAGAGTTTTAAAAGTGGCCAGTGTGAGGTAGCCTGTGACTGACTGACTATCTTCTATAGGAAGATTGTTCCACTAATGTCCGGTAAACATTTGCTGGAAATAAATACGGTAAAATAAGAGTATAGGCATATTATTGTCTAATTGCCTTGTGTACCTGTAGACTACCTGCTTTAATTACATCAAGTTTTATTTTTTAAACAAAACTGATTCTGAAAGAATTGTGACAATGTCCTAAGAAAAAGCTTTAGAGTAATTTCCATGGATAACTCCAGGCAGGAATAACCCCACAGTACTGGAGAACTCTATGCACCTGTGTCACCTCAAGACCTCAGGAGGGACCCACCCAATATCTCCCCAGAGGAGCCTCTTGTTGCGAAAAAACAAATAGAGCAGGAGAGGGGAGTTTAGCCTTGGCCAGGAGGAGGAGATGGGCAGTGATTTGGCCACCACTGCCGACCCGGCCATCAGGAGGGTGTAGCGGTTCACGGGTCAAAACACCTTATGATCGATGGTTACCGCCTGAAGACATCAAATTTTCCTGGCCAAGGCTACATTCAATGGAATGTATGGAGAAGCATCGTTAGATGTAATTATAATCATATTGTCCATAGAACCATTATTTCTATATACTTCGTTGACCATGGCGCCTCAGGCCTCAGGAGTAGCTTAGATTAGATTACTCTAAATCTATTTGCAGAAAATGGACAATCTACAAGATTACAACTTGTAGACTCTTAGGGCCAACAGCGCCTGCATGGTCTCAGGCGTCTGAAGAAATTCGGCCTGAGACCCACCACCATCAGGGACTTCTACAGAGGCACAATAAAGCCTACTAACAAGCAGTTTCACATCGTGGTACGGCAGCTGCACAGACAGAGACCACAGGGCTCTGAGGAGGGTTGTCTGCACTGCAGAGAAAATCACCGGATGTGAGCTGCCCAGTATGGAGGATCTCTACACCCAGCTTTGCCTCAATAAATCCCTGAAGATTATCGAAGACCTCACCCACCCCCACAAAGGACTTTTTTCCCCTCTAAAGTCAAAAAGGGTGAAGGGATACAAGATCCTGAAAGCAAGCACGAGCAGGCTGAGGAACAGTTTCTTTCCTCAAGCAATCAGACTTGTAAATGCTAAGTGCATAGCAACTTCCCAATTCACAGTGTGCGCCCTTCGCAGTGTAGCCCTAGCTAGGGTAGTGCTAGTGTAGTGTAGGACTTTGCCCTGTGAAGTACACATTTTGCCTGTGAAATGAGACAGCACTAAACTAGCAAGTGCAGAGCCAAGATGTTCCCCTCCGCTGTACTTTTAAGCCTTCTTAAACGTCCCCAAACGTCTTTTTTGTGAAGCTAAATTAAAATTTAGTAAAGTATTTTGTTTGTAATTATTATTTCAAAATATGAATTATAAAAACTAAATTCTATGATTGTTTTATATAGAGCATTTATATAGCATTATATAGAGGCAGTTTATTTCATATCTAATCATAAGAAAACAATATGAAATGGATTGCCTGTTAATTATAGCCACAACAAACACATCATCTCAAGACTCCCATGGATATCAGACAGTCATGTATCTCATATTATAATCTGTTCCCAGTGGTGTAAAGTAACTAAGTACATTTACTTAAGTTCAGTTTTGAGGTATTTGTACTTTACTTGAGTAGTTCCAGTTTTCAGTACTTTTTCTTCTACTCCACTACATCTCAGAGGCAAATATTGTACTTACTCCACCAAAAATATTTGGGAACTTTACTAGTTACTTTGCAGATAGGCGGCTTATAAATGATTATATTATACAACATTACATTAACCCAATTTAGCCCTATTTTATACCTAAGCTATTTGAAAATACAAGCTCACAACGCGTTGCATGGTGACCTGTTGTCAGCTTGTAGATCTGCTATTTTTAAACACATTTGAGTACATCCCTTCGGCCTGATAACTCGTTATCAGGCCGTCGGTCTGTTAAATATATCGTCATTCACCGCGGAGCCATTCATTATCCCTTACATGTGTACGTCCATGCGTGTAATAAGTGCGTGTGTATGTGTGTCTTCTCAAACAGTCTCTCCTCCTGCTGTTTGTGGAAGGAGCTCTGCTGCAGTTTAGCCTGTCGGATCTGTTCCTCCTCCACCTTCAGGTCACTGCTTCAGTTGATGGTACCTGCAGGAAGGGAAGGCAGAGCGAAGAGACAGAGGAGGGGAGGAGGCAGAGGAGGAACCGTGGGAGGAAAGGTAAAGTATTTAAGGACAAAAAACAAAGGATGGAAGGAAGTTAAGGTCAAACATTGACAAGTGTGTGTGTTGTTTCAGCCTTGGGTTGGGATCCGGAGCCAGATGCAACCCTAAGGAACCGGAATTGGTTCCATTGCTGGTTCTCTGAGAGTGTACAAATGGAACCAAATGGACCAGTAAGTGTCCATTTGATTCTATTTGTACACTCTGTGCTACAGACCCCTAAGAGTCTGTAAGTAAACCAGAGGGTCCCTAGACCTCTATGTGAGAACCACAACAATATGAAGACTGCAAAACTGACACTGTATGTATGATGAGGAGAGCAGTGAGACTTGGTTAAAACACTTTCAACCTGGTGTTCCTATTCAAATTGTCATTATAGGCAAACAGTTTTAATCAGCCTCAAACCCCCTTAAAAGGTCTAATTTCTGTTAATTTGTTGCAGACATACATGAGCTGTGAAGTGAATTCTCAAATTTAAAGGTCTGCCAAACAACATTCCTTTAGTTTAGAGTATCATGATTCTGTTTAAATCTACCAAACTATCACCCTTGCATTAACAAAGATTTTACACAAACAAGTTCTATGCTAATTATAAGTACCTTATCCACCCAAACAAACTGCAAAGTTGTGAGACTGCTGCTGTCATGGAATAACAGCCATCCAAAAATCCTTTGCCACAAACAGGGCTAAAAAGAGATTGAATTGGTATCGTATGGGCATCGATATGACGGTTGCGGTACTGGTATCGAGCAATCAAGTTCATTCCAACTTTTTGAAGGGTCATTGATCCTTTTAAGAAAGCTGTAGAATCTGGAGTGCACAAATGGACACAAATGCAATTAATTTAGAAATTACTGTTACTTCTATGACCACCAAAATAATATAAAGCTAAAATCATTTGCATTAAACATAATCCTTACTTGAACTCAAAGCGAAGGTTAGGGAAACAAGCAAGGCTCTCATAACAATAATAACTTGAATTTATATAGCAACTTTCAAAAACCCAGTGGCGCTTAACAATACAGGTCTTTCTAAGTTCAGACACCGCTCTGGATAGCAGTCTCCTCTTCTTTAGCAAACTAATTTCAATGCCATCTGTGTGCATAGACAGACATGATATGTCAGGACTTAAAATGTATATGGAGCACAAACCATTATCTTTACAACACAACTATTACTTTTAGGATTACAATTGTATTGCACTGTATACAAACAGGCACTCACACATCCCTAGTTGAGTTTAGCTAGTTCAGCCTGTAGTTTCTCTCTGCTGCTCTTCACAGCCTGGAAGGTGTCCTGGTTCTTCTTATAGCCACTGTCCATCTTCTTCACCTCTGCCTGTTTGGTCTTGAGTTCACCATGCTGTAGTTTCATCTGGCCCTGCACAGAGCAGAGAGAAAGAAAACAGAAAGAGAGGAGAAGCTGAGAGAGGAATAAAGAACACTACAGTGTTTTGCAACGAGAAACATTTTAGAAGCAATAGGTCCGTACTCTGTAGCCACTGCACTATACCTCATGTACAGTACATGTGCAATAATGTAATTGCAAATGAAAGTACAGCAAATCGGGCCAGTCAGTTGCTGTACTGTACTAAAACATGACTAATCTGGAAGAAAAACAGTACAATCCAACTATGATTTAATGACTTCTTGGTAACTATTCTTGCAAGTACATTGTACAGATGTGTCATGCTGAACTGTTATTCACCCTCTAAAAATCATAACTGCTAGAGTGATACATTCTGCCTAGAACCCAGCCACCAGAAGAAAACATAAATAAATAAAGAATAATTATCCATGAGCGGTCATGTAGGTCCATTCCTCATGGACATTCTTACCTTTAGTAGCCTTGCTCATGTTGTTCTTGCAGGTCATCATTTGTCCTGCCAGCGCGGCCTCTTCTCCGTCCTCATTGGTGGAGACTGAGACCTGCTGACACAGCCCTGTAGTGATGCTCTGCTGCTTCCCAGTCGGCACTGTTCTGCTAGCCCTCCTCCTCCAGTCTGGAGCTTCACCGTGTGCTTAGAAACCACCTTCTCCTTTACCACTAGCATCTTCTTGTCCTGAAAATGGACAATAGTACCGTGTAAATACTGTCCTCATGGCATTTTAACCCATTTAGAACAGGTACACATGTTGTGTATCATTATTTTATGCTTTAACTATTGAAAAATAGCAGATATACAAGCTCACAGCGTGGCACTTATTTTTGACCCGATTCTACAAATGTCAGCAATCTGGCCAGCCAAAAGGTCCTTTTCAAAAGGTCCTTTTCACTCAACTGGAGCTCAGTTAGCCTGTTCTTGAGAGACTACTATGTCAGTGGTTCTCAAACCTTTTCATGTGAAGGACTCGCAAAATGATATTTATTTGGCCACGGACCCCCATCTCAAAATATCTAGTTCCAGGGACACCCCAGAAGCAAAATTTGAGTTACAAACGTTCGCTTTGAAAATGCATATATTCAAAGATTTGCACACAGTGTCATGACTTTTTTTCAAAAATAGCAGATCTACGAGTGCCGCGCTGCGAGCTTGTATATCTGCTATTTTCCACTATTTTCCACAAATGCTTGCAATGGATTCAGCATCATGTCAAACCCCTAGTTAGACCCCTCACATCCTACTTAAAGCAGATTTTCTTTTCTGGGTATTTTCCTCCTGTATAGAAAGTCGATGGGAGCCCAACTTGATTTGGCCACTGTGGGTATTTGCAGTGAGCAGATCATGGTAGATTTTTTATCCTGGCTAGTAGACCTAATTTCCTGTCAGAATCAGTTGAACAACTAAATAATAAAATTTTGTCCAACCTCAGCCTTATTTTTTACTGGACTTTACCTCTACATTAAGGATGGTGGTCTATTTTTGC
Source organism: Nannobrachium achirus (assembly GCF_963921795.1). Lineage (NCBI taxonomy): Eukaryota > Metazoa > Chordata > Actinopteri > Myctophiformes > Myctophidae > Nannobrachium > Nannobrachium achirus. Next base: position 7,506,618 of record NC_137819.1, on the reverse strand, counting down.
CTATTATGACATACATAGAATGGGGAAACTAGGGTTCATCTGGTTAATGGTATTCAAAAGGAAGGCTGGTTATGCAAATAATTTGTAAGACGACAAACAATACTCCCCCAAAGAAACAAATTAATACAGAAAATATAATTATGAAAGGTATTATTGGCCATCAATTATGGTGCCATGACCAGTTTACAAAACATTGTTCACTCAATTAAATCTGATTACAGCTTGATTACTTTTAACATAAAGTTCAGTTCCAAAAATCTAAGAAAATACTCTCCAGTGTTCTAGCCCCACAGTTTGGTCACCTCGTGGTCACTTCTGCTCTTAGATCTCCCAACCCCGTTTCTGATTCTTGACGTAGCGTGAACGTGGACAAGTGCAAAGCAGGCCTATCACGTACAGTAGCTGGTAATGAGTCTGGCTGGAAGCAGAGCCCTTGTTCACCAAGCCCTATGAGGAACATGAAGCCTTGTTTATACTCTGTAGTACAACGGTGTCGCTTGCCAAAAAGCTTTTTGGAAAGTGACACCCAAGGTTTATACATAACAATACAATTTATTTTAGTTTGGCTTCCTTCAAACCATGCAGCATAAAGGGACAGGGGAGGGAGGAGCTGTGAGGGATGGGGGTGATGTCATATACAGTATGTCAAATATCATGTGGTTAAGGGCTTTTGACCCAGGGAGCCTTTTTATGCCTTTATTGGATAGTACAGTAGACTGACAGGAAACGGGGGAGAGATGGGGAGAGACATGCGGCAAAGGTCGTCCGGATCGGGAATCGAAACGGCGACGCCGCCAGGCATCAATGCCTATATGGTATGCGCTTAGACCAGTAAGCCACCGGGCGCCCCGAATAGATGTATTTCTATGAGGAACATAGAAAACAATTAAAACACTCACCATGACGGCATGGGGAACTAAGGTAACTGCTGGTCTGGTCTGGACTGGAGTCCCAGGGTGCTGAGTTCTGCTGCTCTGGACTCTGCTTGTCTAGCGTGGGCCTTCTTATTTTACTCAGCTTGGTGGCCATGAAAAGCTATGCATTCTGCAAGGAAGAAACTTTGATTGTTACAGTTACACACCTTAAGTAAGGTAAGTTGTCTTTGGTATGACTCGGCCAGGTTTGATTGATTGAAGATTTTAATAGAAGGTCGCATAGGAAAAAGTAGAGTTTTTCATGACCTTATAGTTCACTGGTACATGGTCAACAGAAGGAGATCCTAGTAAGCTTTACGGCTTATTTACACAGGATCTCTTTATGTATCGAATATAACATTGAAAGACAGACGGATAGAATACAGTACTTTGCATTTGAACAAAAAATAAAGAAGCAGTTAAGAAGAGAAAAAAAGGGATACAAAGATATAAATATTTACAGTGAAAAAGGGGAGGTAAGGATGGGCTTAGTCAATTATAGGTTTCGAGTAGCAGCCCTCTGTAGGTGACTTTTCAGGGCGATTTTGAAGGAAGTTAGGGATTTACACTCCTTTAGGGCCTGCGGTAGGGCATTCCACATGTAAGTGGTATAGCAGGAGAACGAATTAGAGCCTTTTTTAGAGTCAAATCTGGGTTGAACGTGATTTGTGGAGCTGCCTCTGTTGTTGTAAGTGTGGTACTAGACCCCAACCTCACGGTCTAAGGATTCACTTGAATGCAAGCCATTTCAACTTCAGAGATGTATTTGCATTAATCTAAACAGCCATTTGTGTCATGGAAATATACACACAAACTGTGAACATAACAAGCGATAAAGCAGTGCAATAATTTTTCTACTGTGAATAAACAATTTCATTGATAGCTTTATTCCATTTTTTGATTACACTCTGTAAGCACCTTTAGTGTTCTTTCTAAAAGATTCCATTTACATTCCATGTTAAAAGGGGACTAAAGTGTGTTAACCGATTTAGTGCCATTCCCGAGATATCTCGCGAAATTGGGCCGATCGAGCTGATCTCCCTCGCTGATTTATCATCATCACGGATCCACGAGCACAAAATAGTAATCCCATAACATTGAGGCAGACGGGGAATCTCATCTTTAATGTCCATTATCTCAAAACAACACTTTCAAAGCGCAGATGGCAATAGATGCTCGCTTATAAAACACATATTGAAAAGCACCGATCCGATCCGCCATTACACCACGTAAACAATGATCGATTCCGGTGAAGGACGCGATGACGTCAGACCGGAAGTGTTAACGCTATGGACTTTTGGCCTTCAAAATAAGAGACTGGCCGTTTATGGAGCCAGCGAGAGGCACTCTGGACATTTTAATCCGTTAATTTCTGGGGCACAAAATGGGTTAAAAAGGCCTTAAATTACTAATAAGACGCTTCAGGGCGACATGTGGGGCGAGGTCGTGCCAATTCTTGGCCATCTGGCCAGTGATGTACTGTATATATATATCTTGGGCCAGTTAGGGCCTGGGATTGATGACATCAGAAATCTCCATATATGGGCATAAAAGGGATTTTGTTTCTGGGAATGACCATAAATGGACTTTTTATTAATATGTATCCATACATACAATATATGTTATGCCCATACATGGAGATCCCTATCTGAACCAGCCACACAGATATGGGCCATGCCTTTGCCATCTGGCTAGTGATACATCATGAAATCAGGGATCTTCATATAGGGGCATAAAAAGGATACCCATACAGTATGGACTTTAACATAGGTGATTTCACCTGTGATATCACCTGTGATGTCACAGTGACAAGGGAACCAACCCATAGACTGTAAAAATGTGTACTGACTGACTGACATACAGACAGACAGACAGACAGACAGACAGACAGACAGACAGACAGACAGACAGACAGACAGACAGACAGACAGACAGTTTCTCATGGAATACTGCAACCTTCGGTCGCAATCGCTTTAGAAATGTGCAGATACCCTCTATACACTTAAACTTTATGGTGGTTTGTTTACTGTTGAGTGAGAAAACAATTGCACATTAAGTTAATCATCGGGGGACCCCCTCAAAATAATTTGGGGACCCCCCTGGGGGTTTCCGACCCACAGGTTGAGAGCCACTGTCCTATTCCACCTGGACGTAGAAAGACAGGCGGTCACAGTTCTGCTGTCCAGTCTGCAGGGAGAGCCTCCTGGGCTGCTGTTGTCTCTGACTCGTCCAGAACAGCTCTGGCAGGAAACCTCTTCTCATCCAACAGCACACTGTACCATACCTCTGAGGAGAGGAGAGGAGATTCAAGAGGGTGAGAGGAGAGGAGAGACAAATGTATGTGCGATATTAGGAAAACCTTCGATATTCACTAACATTGTTGAATACCTCAATATCTATATTGCTCACGATATTAGTAAAAACAATTGCATTATTGCGACCGTCAGGTAGCAGTTACTATCAAGACCTCCACAGTCTGTCAGTCAGTCTATCTGTCACACGTCACGTCACACTTTTGCCCTACTCATATCACCGCCACCGTTGCCCCTATCCATACCAAACGTTGCACACACACTCCTTGGCTGCCAATTACCACAACCTACCATGAGGCAGATCTTTGCAAAACACATTTTTGGACACTGCTCCTATATATTTTGCCCTAAAATCACGCAAAGCGGTACACAGTATCTCTAAAGTCATGTCATCAACATGGATTAGTCCCATTTCCCATATTCCCTCCTGACTGGCTACCATTGCCTTCTAAAGTTTGTGTATGAGACCTGATGGTCGCTTATCTCCCGATTAGGCAGTCTTACTGGTATAGTTTTGAATGTTTTTTCTGCTTTAGGTCCACTGCCTGCCTAACCCAGATAATGAATAGCATATCCATGCATGCACACTGCACAGTACACATAGAATAAATAAATGAAATGCCTTATTTCCATTTTCCAATAATGGTTTTATGGAAATAACCACACCTGGTTACAGATGCACGCTTTTTTTACATGTGCTACAGTACGTGCATGCATAGTGGGTCTGACTGTTAATTAATCTGTCACATAAACCAATACCTCATTTCAAGCCGTCTTCGTCGATTTGTATACCTCGCATGTTGATACCTCGATACAGGTACATTTTCAATAGATTTTCCAATGCCCAGCCTTAGTTGCAACCTGGATGCCAGCATCGGCACACTGTATTCTTACATTCATTGCACTTAAATGAAAAAGAAAAACACTTTGATTTATCCATTGTAGTCTAGCCAACACTGAACACTCACTCTGTTTTAATTCTGTGTTATGCCAGGCATGTGTCCTCTGTACAAATGGCGTCCACAATAACTTCCCCCAACTCTATTCTGAAGGGACACCTTCAACGTGGACTGTGCTTACCACATGAAACCGTCCCTTTTCTAGGCATGTCAAAATAGGAAAACACTGAGCAAAATAGGCAAACATTTGGCTGAAATAAAATAAGTGAGCATTTGGCGGAAATAGGTGAACACTCACAGATAAAGTATGTACGTAGGTACATACCTACATACTGTAGTGTACATACAGACTATGTGCCTGCCTATGTACTGTTACACCTATGTGACCTGCTGCATTTGATCTAGCCAGGCAACATTAACAGTGTGGTATGTATGCTCTCAAGTCAGATCTTGGCTGCAATGAGATATGATGCAAGCCAGGCCACCTGCTGAGGATTCCTGGCTCCCATTGAGTTTGGATCTCAGTGGGGTGTGGACGCTGCAGTCCTATATGTCAGGGCTTCTCAATCTGTGGGTCAAATCAATTCTCAGAGGTCTGTGTGTCCTACTGTATAAATGAAAAATAAAAAATGTTTTCTACATTGAACTGAACGGAGCTGCCTTGGATTTTTTCTAAGTTCCCCACCTAATCAGTGCACTGTTTTAGATTACAATGGAATGGAACTAGAATCTTTTTGTCTTAATATCTATGTAGTATGTACCCTCTCCAAAGAGCACCTGTCTTCAGTCTATTGTTCTACTCACGGACCCACGCAGCGCTTTTATTCTACTGTAATTCTTGCTTTAAAAAATAACAATAAATGTAGTTAATTTCTTTATGCGTACCGAGAAGTGTTGTAGAAAATGAAATGTAGAAGATGAAATGTAATGGTAATATATATAGCAATTTAAGACAATAGGACAGTGACTATTGCCATTCCCAGTGTCATCATTAATTTGTCGAAAATAGATAAGTATTCAAAGACCGGAAAGTTTCACTACATATGAAATAAGTAGTAAGTCAAGTATCCAAATGGGCCAAGAATAGTGCCCTGGGGGGACCCCAGTCACTAATTGGATTTAAGAGGTTCAAAGGTATAGGGCAACAGATGAGGAACAACTTCAGAAATTGATATAGTAGTCCATACTGTATGTACACAACAATATATAGTTGCTTTAAAAAATAATGATATAGATATGACTTCAATTCAGAAAAGCTCTCCAAAACTGCTGGAAAAAGCTCCAAACGTTGGAGCCTTTCCAACATCGAATGTTTAGAATTTCCACATTTGTAAAATGTCTGTTGTCTTTAAGTAATGCTGCGTTGTGTCCTCTTATTATAACTCTATGGTTGTGTCACATCCCGAAAACAGCAGATATACAATACAACAGTTGATCGTCTGTTTTCGGCACACAACACTGTCGTACAACGAAGCATAGTTGAGACTTAATGTGTGTGTGTGTGTGAGATCATGTAGGTCTATATATCTGTGCGTTTGTGTGTATGTGTGCATGACATCTGCATGCATGCATGCATGCATGCGTGTGCGTGTCTGTCTGTGTGTACGTGTGTGTCATCACCCTGTAATGCTCCAGGGTCCTCTCATCTGTGTTTGAGTGTCTCCAGGTTGGACCGTGTGTCCGCCAGCTCTCTTCGAACCATGCTGCATTTCTGTTCTATCGTCAACTGCTGCAGGCGATCCGGCATGCTGGACAGAGTCCTCTGCTTTCTTACACGATTCTGACACGCACACGCACACGCACACGCACACACACACACACACACGCACACACACACACACGTTTAATACATTACAGTCTAAACAAAGCTGCATAGTATTTATCCACAGATAGACAAGCTTTAACTAGCAAGACGCCTCAGGGCAACATGTGAAAAGGGCGAGGTCGGGCCCGGGCCAGCAGTACTCGTTCAAAACCCTTTTCGTTGTTTTTTTTTTGTTTTTTTGTTTTTTTTCAAAAACATTTTTAAATAAAGAAAAATAAACCTTGAAATGTGTTTAAAACTGAATTAATGTAAAAGATGATAGGCAAAAATCACGAATCTTCCATTCTACAGCAAACACCAGGCTGTCACCTGACTACCTGTAGCCACTCACGTGACATACACATTGGCAGCAGCAGACAACAGCGCATCATTTCAAAATGAGTACGAGGAAGTACAGCAGTGGTTCTCAAAAGCGCCAAGAACAAGTCCGAAAAAAACGAAATATAGCCAAACTCCCAAAGATTTCTGCAATATTTAAACCTACAACTGCAAGTGCCGGCGCGGCGCCCCCGCGAGATGCGGCGGTTAACACTGACACCAACGCCGGGGAGATTGGGGTCGAAGATAACAACACACCGGCTGTCAGTTCTCGTTCTCCCCGTCCCGATCCTGGCCCTTCTGCTGCTGGGACAAACACAGAGGACACAGACCCACCCGGACAATCTACAAGTTGCAGCAGCCCACCTGATCAACGACAAGTAGATGAGGAATCGGAAATGGAGTCTGATAATGATATAAACCAAGAATCAACAACACGGCCTACTGCAGAGCAATATCCATCAGACGGAGCCAATTTCCCTGTTGATTTAATTGAGCCCCATGTGAAGTGGAGTATACTTGCTATGGGTTCATGTAAACCTGGGGGACCTTTTCCTAGGGATCAAAAGCGCAGAGGTTTCTCAGAAGAATATTATTTCATACGATCAAAACTGGGTTGTAAAGTGCCTCGTAAATGGCTATGTTATTCTCCAAAGATGGACTGTGCATATTATGAGCCCTGCTGGCTTTTCGCCGATAGGAAGTGTCCATCCCACCAGCTCGTCTGGACTGTAGGGATTAAAGACTGGCAAGGACTGTCTACCAAAATAAAAACACACAAATCATCGAAATCTCATCTAGCCGCATGTGTGGTATTTGACACCTGGAAAAACGACCATACAGTGGATGCACAACTTGACCAGCAGTATAAGCACCAGTTACAGTTCTGGACACAGGTGTTAAAAAGAGTCACAGATGTCACTCTGACATTAGCTTCTAACAACCTTGCTTTTAGAGCGCATCGTGAGAAAGTTGGTGAGCTCAACAGTGGGAACTTTTTATCAATCATAGAGCTGTTGGCTCGATATGATCCAATATTGCAGGAGTTGCTTAATAAAAAAAGGAAAGTAAATTATTTAAGCCCTAGCATTCAAACGAATTAATTGCATTATTGTCACAGAAAGTAAAAAAAAATGATTGTTTCTGAAATACAGGAGGCAGGGGTTTATTCAGTTATCATGGACACTACTCAGGATTTAACTAAAATTGACCAACTCAGTCAAGTGTTCAGATACATAACAGTTCGCAAAGATGAAAATTATAACGCAATAGCGGTTGACATCAATGAGAGTTTTCTGGGATTCGAGAATATCTCAGACCAATCCGCAGAAGGACTGTAAGGAAAGATCCTTGAACTGATAGAGACTATGGGACTGTCACTTGAAATGTGCAGAGGCCAAGGATATGACTGGGCCAGCGTCATGAGTGGCATTTATTCAGGCATGCAGAAACGCATAATTGATAGAGAGCCGAATGCTGTATATGTCCATTGTGCAGCACACCAATTGAATTTGGTGTTAAATGATGCTTGCCAACCGATTTCCGAAATCAAAGACTGAGTGACATAGTACAGAGACTTTATGTTTTTTTTAACCAGAGCGATAAAATGGGAAATGTTGGATAACCACTTCAAATCAAAACCCACACTGAAGAGACTGTGTCCAACGCGATGGTCATCCAGACATGATGCTATTCATGCACTTAGATTTCGTTATGTTGATATATTACAAGCACTGACCAAAATCAGCCTTCGTTCTAAAACATCCACTGAACGTGCTGAGGCCACTGGACTTATTAAGTCCATTGAAACGTTCAAATTTGCTAATATTACTGTGATGCAGGAAAAGATATTGGAGTCGGTCAATATAGTTTCCAAATTATTACAGAAGATGGATATGGACGCAACATGGCCTACTAGGCAATGCATACAGCACCTTATCAAAACTAAGGGACGAGTATGAAGAGGTCAAAAGCACAGCACAGGATCTTGCAGCTTCATGGGGCTCTAGCTGTAATTTCACTCAGAAACGCGGATGACGCACAAAGCAACACTTTGACGAGCTCTGCGAAGACCAGCGCCTCACGTGTCCAGAGAAACATTTCAAAGTTGCTGTCTTTTATGGTTCTATCAATATCATAGTTTCCCAGTTAAAACATAGATTCAAAGGAATGGATGCAATTGCAAAGTGATTCCGTTGCTTATGCCCAGCAGAACTCATACAGGCCAACGGAATTCCCATCACAGCTGCTTTCCTTTAGAAACGCTGAAATCAAATCAATTGAAAAGGGCACAATTAAAGATTTGACCGAGCTCCTGTATTTGAGAAACTCATCCATTCTGCCCAGTGTCACAGACGTGGCTACTGCGCTAAAGCTGTTTTTAACCATACCAGTCACCGTGGCAAGTGCGGAGAGATCATTTTCTAGATTGAAAATCATAAAGACACATCTGAGAAGCACCATGTCCCAGGACAGACTGTCAGGATTGGCAGTTCTCAGCATTGAAAACCAGCGCGCTCGCCAGTTGGATTTAGGAGACGTGGTAAAGGATTTCGCTAAGAAGAATGCAAGGAGGGAAGGACGCTTTGGACCTTTTTAAAGATAAGAATATATTTTTGCAATATTAGGAATATTAGGCCAAATAAAGGCCTAGTGTTAGGCATGACTATTTGTAGTCTGTTGTGCTTGTTTATGGATGTGTAGGACACACACACACACACACACACACACACACACACACACACACACACACACACACACACACACACACACACACACACACACACACACACACACACACACACACACACACACACACACACACACACACACACACACACACACACACACACACACACACACACAGGTCTGCAGTGATACAGGCTCGCTGTGAATTATTTGATGCGCTATTTTGGTTGCCTCGGCCTCCGGCAATACTAATACACAGCTTTTCTTTCTTTTCTATCTCTCTCTCTCTCTCTATCTCTCACATACACCTCAGAACTTCCTTTGGCTGTCCATGGTGCTGATTTGTGAAGAGATCTGGCACGGTAGAAGTTTCATGGGAGATTTGTGTTAAATGGCTGCAAATAATAGCCTATTTCAACGTCCTGGACTGTCGATGTGTCAGACATTTGATTGATTGAATACTTTATCAGCAGTTTGTATAGGAAAGGTACAGTTTCATGACGGTACAGTTCACTGTTACAAAGTCAACTAAAAGGAGATCCTAGTAGCTCTACAGCTTATTTACACAGGAATCCTTCATGTATTTCATATAACATTGAATGACAGCATTGTGTTATATTGGCTGCCGCTGCAGTGTTGTTCAAATTGGTCCTTTATTGGCTGCATGCAGTCAGCAAATTTGTATTTTGGACCATTAAATATATTTCATTGTATCCAATTTCATGTGTACACATTCTTATTGGAGCAAGGACTCATATTAACATGATAACGTGGGCTACAATGTGGTGAAAGGGCCCCCACCCCCCTCCTCGCAGGGGAGCCCCAGGATTTAGCAAAACGCCACTGGATACACCTAAACCTAACCTCAGTACAACTAACGCTGGTGAATGCTAACCTGGTGAAATGCTACCCTGCCAACGCTGGTGAATGCTAACCTGGTGAATGTTAAACTGGTCGGACCAACTGTGCTATAGTTGCTTTTTTGATACTGTAAGAGCCATTTGAGCCATGTTATTGTTTAATTGATTAATTATGATGTCACTTAAGTTCACGCCCAAGTTCAGGCCAAGGTGGCCAATGTTACTTAAGGCTGATGGGTAATCAGTGACAGCTGTTGTCGCCTGGAGAGACAAACAGTCTTTTGACTGTGGGCATGAGAGGCTGGTGTTTGCGTTAATGTTTATTTCTTTATAATGCTGAAGTATAGGACTGAAAGTATATAATAAATAACGTTTATGCTGCTGAACTATATTGGAGGTTTGGACATCAGTTTCTTTACACCACACGTCAGGACTTTGAGCCCTTTAGTCGGCAACCAGCAGTAGAGCACCAAATATAGGATTTGGGCGCTACAGATACACTCGGACTTAAAGACCTGAAAAACATACTCTCCCATATGGAGACCCCTGCATGATAGTCAACAATGTTATGTCAAAACATGCCCATATGCGCATTACCAAATAAGGGCATTCCTAGACATCTCCTTAATATTGATGACATTGGGACAGGGATCTCCATACAGTATATGGGCATAAAACGTATGTTAATTAGTATAAAGCCAAGTAGGGCCATGGCGAGTTAGGGCCTGGGTTTGATGCCTGGGGATCTCCATATATGGGCATATCAGAATGGGAGTCCCTAAAGTATTGTGGGATTGTTTTTCTCACTCAACAGTAAAAAAAACAACATACAGACAGTATAAATGTATACAGGGTATCTGGACATTACAAAAAGTTACTATTTAATGACTTTTAAGAAATGTATAATAACAAATTGGACAGATTGTCAAATGTCTCACATATAGCCGATCTACATGCTCACAACGCCCCGCAGTCAGGGCCGGATCTCCCCATAGGCAAGGGGGGGCATTGCCCCCCTAAATGCCCTGTCTGCCCCACCAAACAAGATGGCATGAAAAAATAAAAATATATATATTTCGTTTTTTTATTATTATTATTTTTTTATATATATTATGCTACAGCTGTCGCACCACCAAAACCAACACCATTTCATTATATATACATTTTAAAAAACTCTGATCGCCAATGCCATCTCTCTCCCTCTCTGCACCTCAAAAGAAGTAAAACAAATAATAATGTTCCAGCCAGGCCAGCAGCTCCGCCCCCGATATGCGTTGAATGCGTAGGAGGGAACAGCAGTCAGTCTCGTCTCGACAGACAAGTACACGCACCACTTCTGGTTGCCAACTAACTTCAGTTTTGTCCAGCGCATTAAGGAACTAATCGAGAGAAGGAACAGTTTGTTTTTTAGTTGTGCTTGCAGCTTGTTTCACTTTAACTTCTGTTCTCTTTCTCTGGCTCTTTCGGTCAATATGCGTCGATTTCTGGTTTCTAAACCTCGCGACGCGAGTAGCACTGCTGCTACGGCTCCAGTCAGTCCAGAGGCAGGCTCCGAGCCGTCGTCGACTCGGGGTACAGCTGCTCCTCGACCCGACCCGACCCAAACCCTAACCCCCAATTGAGTTCCACAAGCACGGCAACAAGCTGAAAGCGTCGCCGTTCGCAACGCAGCAGCGGCCGCCGACAACAGCACACAGGGAGCAGGAGGTAGAGCTGCTGCTCCTCGACCCGACCCAAACCCTAACCCCCAATTGAGTTCCACAAGCACGGCAACACAAGCTGAAAGCTTCGCCGTACACGACGCAGCAGTGGCCGCTGCTAACAGCACTGGCTTAAGCACAACAGCACCATCACAGCCCGCTAATCTTGTGTTTCCAAAACGTCATTTTGGCAAGACGGCACGCGCATTCAGCCCGGGCTGGTACCGTGGAGGAAGACCATGGCTGGAATATTCAGTGAAGCTAGATGCGTGCTTTTGTTTTCCTTGTCGCAAATTTGGAGGAAATATAATGTCATTGTCTGTCTAGTGGTCTGTCTGTCTGTCTATCTAGTGTCATATCAGTGTATCAATCTATCCATCCAGTATCATATCTATCATCCATCTAGTGTCATCTCAGTGTCTCAATCTATCCAGTATCATATCTATCATCCATCTAGTCTCATATCAGTGTATCAATCTATATCTATCAGTTTATAGTATCATTTGCATTCATCTTTGTCAATCACATCAGTTTATATAGCTATCACACCAGTAACATGTCTGTCTTTTGTCATCACATTATTTATCATTTCTTTAACCTTTTGTTGTTTTTTTTGTGTTTTTTTTGAGCGGTGGTCACAACGCTCCTATACGTGGCTGTGTGTGTGGGTCTGTCTGTCTCCGTCCGTGTCTGTATGTAGCCTAAACTTCGGCGCGTAACTAGTGCCGCACCATTTACGCCACTCGCGCAATATATACATCAAAATGTGCGGCTCGGCCGGGAATGGTGTGCTATTACCTTTCGTTCCGATCCGCCTTACCATGGCGACGTAATCGGCAAAAAACGACGCTTAATTGTCCCCATTGACTTATAATGGGACAATGCAAGAAATCACTTTCAAGTATTTTTCTCTCATAAACCATTGGAGCTACAGTTTCAAACCTCGGAGAGGAGATTCATAATGATTTTAAGAATGAATCGAAAAATAATTACATCACTCGGCCTCATGGTGGCGCTATAACGGCCCACTTTACGTTTTGCCACGTAACTCATGAACCGTAGATCGGAAAATTAAAATTCTTTTTTCCCTGGATTCCTTGGGTCAAGACGCATCTCCCCATATAGGCCACGCCCATTTGCGCCAGGATAGATTTTCCGCCATCTTGAATTTTCTCCAAAACACACTTTTTGCTCCTTTTCCTACATATTTTCTTCAAATGTCACAAAAATCGGTACACATGATCTATGAGGTGGGTAAACCACCGCTCAGTTCACACGGGTGTGATTGTTTTCTTTTTTTTTTTTACTTTTTTGTGTATTTTATTTCTTAAGTTCTGTGACTTGTACTGTACACAGCATGGTGTGGTGTGTCATTGGTATAAGTGTGCCAAAATGCATAGGTTTTTATGCATTTCTGGCGTTATGACCCCCTAAAAAGGTTGCCCCCCTGGCATTTCCTCTCGCCCCACCTACTACTAGAGCTTACATCCGGCCCTGCCCGCAGTGCAAGGCATTGTGAGCTTGTAGTTCAGCTATTATTTTCACAATATTTATCTGTGGAACCGAGTCAAATCAAATGTAATGCCTCAACTCCTACAATTCCAAGTGCTTGTCAGGAGTCCCCACTTCAGATTACTTTGGGGGGTCGCGGCCTGAAAGGTTTGGGAGTCCTTGGTCTACTCTAGACTCTAGAGCACACATGGGCAACTGGCGGCCCTGGGGCCACATGTGGCGCCCACCTTCATTTAATGCGGCCCACAGGTTAATACCGGAATACTGATATATTATTGATTTCAGCTGTTACAATTTCAAACATGGCCGCTTTAATTCCGTCAGTCAATATTTGTAGCTTAATGACTAGTATTATTAAAATGTATTTTTTTATGTCCAATGTATTTATAACTAAATGCGTTTGAAATTAAATCAAAATGTTACATTTCAGGATTCCAATTAAAAAATAACAAAAACGAATTCAGGATTCCAATTCAAAAGAAGCAAAAATAGCCGATCTACAAGCTCAAAATGCATCGCAGTGCGATGCGTTTTGAGCTTGTAGATCAGCTATATTTGCTTCTTTTGTATAGAGCTACTAGAATGACAAAGTAAGGACATAGCAATATGCAATGTGGCCCTCTGGAGTGAAGTTGGACATATAGTGGCCCTCACCATCATCAAAGTTACCCACCCCTGATCTAGAGGGTGGACATGCTACACAGCATGTGTTTGACAACATGAGATTGAGCCAGTGTTGGAAAATATCATATACATTTACTCAAGTACTGTACTTCAGTACAATTTTTACTTACCTTTACTTTACTTGAGTATGTCCATTTTTCATTACTACTCCACTACATATCAGATTCAAATATTGTACTTTTTACTCCACTGCATTTATTTAGATCATTATCAATTACATTAACTAAATAAGCCCTATATACTTAATCTATTCAAAAATAGCTTATAGATCTGTGATTTGTGCAATAAATTCTTCTGCATAATGAGACATTTTAAGTAGCCTACAGGTATATCTTGATGCCAACCCATTAACTCATGTAACTCAATGTGAATACAGAGCTTTTAAATGGAACTGAGTATTTCTACCTTGTGGGATTGCTACTTTTACTTAATGAGAATATGCATTTATAAGATAATTGTAAATATAAAATACATATAAATTCAAATGAGTTCTCAGGTGCCCACTCTTCAGGTTCCACTCTGGATGTACGTACCACTCTTCAGGTTACACTCTGGATGTACGTACCAGCTCCCCTCAGTCCTCCCAGGGTCTCAGCAGCATCCTGACCACTGATGAAGCGCTCAAAAATGTCCTTCTCTGCCAAGATGAATGCATTGGAGCGCCTTGCAGGGGAGGGAATACAAAATGAGTGGGAAAGTGTCTATTATTTTAAACATTTTATTACTGTTTCAGCCCACTTTCAACCTGGTGATATTTTGAGGGTGTCACTTTAGGCGAATTGCAAATCCTCAAGATAAGCACATTTTTTGTGTTTTTGTGTACCAAATGACTACTACAATTGGAGGACAGCCCCAACCAGACTATATGAGTACCAACTCATAGCAGACCAGATATCCAGTCCACTTGCCTTTAAACTGGTATTTGAACCTTTTACTTTCCCACCTTTACAACAGGTCTCCACTCATCATAGTCACCAATGTTCATGTTTCCTCTCCCTCTTTCTCCCTGTGCCCCCCCCCCCTCTCTCTCTGATGGTGCAGCTGGCCCTGTAACACGAGATTTATTGCCTTCTCTCTCTCTCACACACACACACACACACACACACACACACACACACACACACACACACACACACACACACACACACACACACACACACACACACACACACACACACACACACACACACACACACAGCATTTATAACTGACAGACCTTTCATAGATGTATAACATTTCTGACAGAAAATGCACAACTTTTAAAGTTTAGTAAGATAGTCTTCTATTGCAGTGTAAAGCAGCTCTGTTTACACTTTCAATTTATATTTATATTATGTAATTGTATTGCATTGTTTTGTTTTGATTGCCTTGTTCCTTGACAGACAGACAGAGAATTTGATTGCCTTGACAGACAGACAGACAGACAGACAGACAGACAGACAGACAGACAGACAGACAGACATACACACAGAGAGAGAGAGAGAGAGAGAGAGAGAGAGAGAGAGAGAGAGAGAGAGAGAGAGAGACAGACACTCACACCACCAGCCAGAGAGCAACATCCCTTGAGTATGGGGGTGGGGGAAATATTAGGTTAGTATTATAATGTAATATTATTTCTGTAGCGCTTTTCTAAGTACCCAAAGTTTCTTTACATAAAGGAAAGGAAAGAACCAATTCTAGTAAGAAAAGAAACAATGAAAACAATAAAGACATATTGTGCTAGATTAAAATGTTAAGCATGGGTTGGGGAGACATCCTAACTAGATGCTTAAGAGTTGGGGTTTGACTGAGTGTGGTTTAGAAGGAAGTGAGCGTGTCTTTGTGGTTTGTGCATTCCAGAGGGAGGGGGCAGCAACAGAGCCCTGTCCCCCCAGGTAGAGTACAAGGCCTGGGGGAACTCCAGGAGGTTGGCTTCACTGATAAGTGTTAAATAGCTCTATATTATGAGAATCATTACAGAGCAGGGCTTTTCAACCCTTTTCATGACACGGTCCATTATTTATTCTGCATTTGAGCCACGGACCATTTGATGAGATTTAAGCCTCATTTTTGATTGAAGAATTTAGCAGTTTGCAATAGAAAAAAAGTACAGTTTCATGACAGCACAAATCACTGGTAGACAAGGTCAACTAAAAGGAGATCCTAAAAAGCCTTATTTCCACAGGAACCACACTTTATGTATCTCATATAACATTGAAAGACAGATGGATAGAACATAGTACTTTATCTAAGATAAAGTACCCAAAACATATTAAAGAATATTTTGTTATCGTTGGATAAGATAAGATTGTGTCCACAATTCCATGCTGTATTGATGTTGGTACCATAGGAGAGATAAAAGATAAAACGTTGATCAAAATAAAACATTTGCTATTTGTAAATTAAATAATGCAGACTTCAACAATAATTTAACTCTTGAGATCATAAAATGAATTCATTTTACACTCAAGGTTTAAAGATCTATAAGGCTCCATTTGGTAACCAACTCTCCATCATTTATCTGGGGAGTGGGGACCACAAGGAAACACTAGATTTGATTTTAATCGGATGAATATAGGTTGCAATATAGGCAGCAATGCATCAAAACAGTTTTTTTTTGCCATCTGATTGTAATAAACAACTTCAAATTCACCTATATTGGGGCTCTATGGAAAGCTCGGAGTATCCTCTTTCTATCGGCAAAGAGTTTCTTTCATAAAACTCCACCGTAGACATGTTATGAGCTACTTTCTGTCAAGAAATCCGAACAGACATGGTTTATTTTCTAAGTGTTGAACTTCGGAAGCGCTCGTCTTCTATTACGCAGCGTCCCGCTGCCTCCTACATTATGTGTCATTTAGAACCAGCTGGTACACAGGACTGCTGAGTGACTTCGCACAAGCGCTTCCAAACTACAGCACTTTGAAAAAATAATCACCTGAAGCCAATTTCTTGATAGAAAGTAGCTCCTAACATGTCTACGGTGGATTTTTATGAAACAAACACTTTGCAGATAGAAAGAGGATACTCCAAGCTTTACATAAAGCCCCAACATTGGTGAGTTTGACACAGTTTAATACAATCAGATAGCATCTAGTGTTGCAATTTGCGGCTAACTCTTCTCTAGACGTCTAACAAACAGAGCCGAGTTTAGCCTTACTTACTTTAACTCTTCGACGCGTTCATAAATACGTTTTTTCTTTTCTTGTGTAGCGTTTTGGACTTCTCGCATCTCAGCAATGTCGTCCTCCATCATGGTTGGTTGCTAAGGTAGGCTACTGATGGCTGCTGAGGTAGGCTACACACCCCCTTGTCCTCTTGGTGAACTGCAGACAGAGTGCAGAAGGCACCATGCTGTGCAGTAGCTCCTCTCGGAACTAGAGATGGGACGTTCGTGAACGAATTGAGTCTTTTGAATGGCTCTTTGAAATGAACGATGGCATACGGTTCGCAGTAGGGAGTTCCTTTCTAATGAACAGAGGTGGAAAAGGTACTCAAATTCTTTACTTGAGTAAAAGTATCAATGCTGCAATGTAGAAATACTCTGCCACATCGGAATTGAAATGCACTTGAGTACATGGTATCAAAGTATTGGTATCAAAATGTAAAAAAAGTATACTACCAATAATAGAAAGTATTCAGTATGCAGAATGTCCCATTTCACAAGTTTTCCAATTAATGAATAAAATGTAGAAAAAACATTTGAAAATAGCAGATGTAAAATGGCAGAAATGTATCCTATGGTCAAAATGCCTATAGGGTTGAAGTGATTTGCAATCATAATTAAGTAAGTAACCAGTAACTAAAATGAGCCAGTCTTTTGAACGACTCTTTGAAAGGAACGGATCTCAGAGATCCGGCTCACTTCAAAGAACCATAAATCCCATCTCTACTCGGAACCCCTCCCTCCGCGATGTGTGTGTGTGTGTGTGTGTGTGTGTGTGTGTGTGTGTGTGTGTGTGTGTGTGTGTGTGTGTGTGTGTGTGTGTGTGTGTGTGTGTGTGTGTGTGTGTGTGTGTGTGTGCCTCTCATAGATGAGGGCTAGGCTACTTCCCGAGGAGGCTCAGAGGTGGCTCAGCTCCACAGGGAAGCTGACAGACAGAACCCTCGCTAAAAACCCCAGGACAACGATCCACTCGTCCTAGACTCTCTTGGCCTGAATAGGCTTATCAGGAATGCTGATTCTGTCCTCAGTAGGCCTACCAGAGTTGGGTAACACTGATTTTAGTCAACTATTTAAAATAACTCCAAACACTTCATCAGAAAGTGTTAACATTAGCCTACACTTTGGGAGTGAAAATCTACTTTGGGATAACACTGACGTGATCAACTCTTTCAAATAACTCCAATTTAATTAAATATGAAAGGTGTTAAAATTACACTTTGGGAGTTGTAACCATGAAATGTTTAAACCTGACTTTTCAACTCTTGAACTTTTGCTCTGTGCCATTGAAATATACAACCCACAATATACTATAATAGCCTACTAGGCCTATACTCCATCAGTGCGTCTAATAAAGAGGTGGCCTTGGACCTATATGGACATGCACATGTGATATGTCTTTGAAAGGTATCTTTTCACACATGTTTTTACATGAGGATTTTTACTCAGGGGTTTTCTGGGTTGAAAGCCACACATAGGCCTACTGCTATAACTGATTTATATCATTTGACAAAATGTTATAAATCATATAAATATACAAGCAATTCCACCAGCACTTTGGTATTTGTCTGCACAGCCAACCACGTTAAAAGAACAAGAAGAAAAAAGCAACAATTTAAATATAATTGTAATTTTTTTTTTTTTAAAGTGGCCATTCATTTTTAAATCCACGAATAAGACATTATGGCTGGTACACAGTTTTGTGCCCTGTATTTGGATAACGTGGTCTTACTATAGTCAGAGAATTGATATGCAATCCTCATAGTCACATTTATAACTGCATCAACCTTTTATGAAGGTCATTAATACTTCAGAACAAGATTTCTTTGATTAGTTATGTACAGTGATGGACGTGATACTGAATGATATCATAGATACTGATCCTGATGCTGAACATGATATTGACATGAAAGTAACTGACCATGTAACTTGACGCTAGCTAGTGCTGTGCTGTTGTGCTCATAGAGGTTGTGCTATTTGGTTGGAGTGTAAAGTTATGCAGTGTTATATTGCCCTCTAGTGGTATCATAACGCAATAACTGGTAACATGAAAGGTGGGAACCTAAACATTCTGCAAGAGTGGGCACTTGGGAAATGTGGCCACTTTGGGCACAAGAAGAGTGGACACCTGAAGGATTTGTGTCCACAGAAAGTGTTTTGCATGTGATGTAGTAAGACAGTATTTAAACAAATAACTGGCAGTTGCTGGACTGGAGTAGGTTGCTGTTTACTGATGTAGGCCTATGTTCAAGTTTTCTTTTCTTTTTTTTTCTCCAGCGCACTATTGAGTTAATTTGCCAAAATATAGCTCTCCCTTCTCTGAAGAGGAGGTGAGGACGGTAATTAACAGCTTACCGAATAATAAAGCCACTGATTTAGATGGAGTGACATACGAGACCCTCAAAGGCAGAAACTTACTATCTTTAATGTGTGTCTAGTGAACGGGAGAGTGCCAGACTCCTGGAAAGGAGCTCTTGTTCATATAGGATACCAAAAACGACCCGTCTCCTGCCGACTATATACAAGGTTTTCATGATGAAGGCGTATTGGTGGATGCCAACATCATATCCACGAACCAAAATGCATATATCGAGAGACAGGGGATGAATGAACATGTTTTGTGTCTGAAAACCGGAATCGACGACTTAAGCATGAGTCTAAGCACTTTTACGCAGCCTTTTTAGATTTCCGTGACGCATTTGGGACCCTGACGCACAATGTATGCTACGTCATGTTTCAATCACTTGAGTTGAGGAAATCCATCTGCCTCAGGCCTACACATTGACATTGTTAGGGATGTCTACAAAGACAGAGCCAATCCCTCTGAAACTGGGAATCAAAACGGGCTGCCCCTGGAGCGCAGTGAACTTTGTGCTGGCCATTGACCGGTGGCTACAGACAGTGGATGCGCCTTTGCGCACCCATGGATGTCCGCTCTCCAAATCCCGTCCAGGGATACGCGGACGACGTGCTAGGGTGTTCCCGCTGCCACGGGCGAGAGACCTGCCCTCCAGCTTCCTCGGTTTCAAAAATAAACCTAGTGGAAAGCTGGACACCAACGCAGCAGGATTTGGTGTACATTCTGACTGGCCGGACCTAAACGACCTGTGCAACTGGAGCGACGTCTCCCTTCACTGGAGACGAGACGACGCGGAGCCTGTGCGCGTCACGGAGGCTGTATGACCAAGCAGTCTCTGTGTGCGCAACACAGTCTGCCGGGACGACGGAACGTCTTGCGCTCTGCCCATAATAAGCGCGCACGCGCATCTCCTTGCGCTGCGGGAACAAAAACGAAGACAGCGCTGGACGGGACTTCGGCTGCAGGGGAAGGTTGCCTGCCTTCAATGAATCAGCTGACCACTCCGTGTCCCATTCTTGATTCATACCTCAAAAACGCAGCTATTGATGAGGAGATCGGAATCCTCATCTTCACGGTGAAAGCACGCCTCCAGGTACTGTCCACCAAACTCAACCTCTCCATATGGTAGGCCTATCCCAATAAACATGACACTTTCTGCCTACATCATGGACAGCAGCACATGATAGAGTCTATGTCTCACATCCTCAATGGTTGTCACTTTTATAAAGGACTTTACACAGCCAGACATGACGGAATTGTCAACATAATAATGAAATCAGTTTGTTCCACTGCTGTGTTCCACTGTAACATCCCAGTGAAACCACACATGTTTGAAAACAATAATCCCTATGCTTTTGTAAATATTTCTGCAAATGCACCTGATATAATTAAAATAGATGAGGAACGCAGGGAAGTTGTCCTACTGGAAGTAGGCTGTACTTTTGACTTTAGCCTGGGGGAAGCCTTCCTCACTAAGCAGTTGTACAGGCCATTACTCAGATGGGTTACAGTTGTCAGCTTGTTGTCTTTATATTTGGCAGCTTAGGCCATGTCCATAGGCTAGTGGTCAGGGGCCTTAGGATTATGGGGTTGTCCAAGTGCAGAGCAAAGCAGCTGGCAAGTAGGCTACTGCTCAGTCTCCTCCATTATAGGCAGTCGCTGCATTTGGAGGAGGAGGTGCTATTTGTACCCATAAAAGTGATGTTTTGTTTTTAGTTTTTTCAGTAGCTGCATGCTAAATATCCTGCTTGTTTGAAAATAGGAGTGATGCATGATCATAAAGATGATGCCAGATGAAGTTACTTCATCTGGCAACTGAAAATATGTGAGTGAGACCTTGTTACTTTATAAAATGTGGACTCAAATAAATAATTAAAATGTGTGTGTGTGTGTGTGTGGTGTGTGTGTGTGTGTGTGTGTGTGTGTGTGTGTGTGTGTGTGTGTGCGTGCGCGCGAGGTGACAAACTGACAATTAATTACAAACAAAGAAACTGACGCATGTATAATCATCCAACAGCTCCCCCTCCCTTCTGCTCTCAGAGAGGAACATGACGTATATGTTAGATGAGTAAAATAGTTAATTTAATATTATGTATGTTTAACTTGAAGCGAGCTAGTGCTGTGCTGTTGTGCTCATATAGAGGTTGTGCTTTGGTTGGAGTGTAAAGTTATTCAGTCTTATATTGCCCTCTAGTGGTATCATAACGCAATAACTTCAGACTAATCATTTCTGTGTGCTAACTGTGCTTTTAATGGTAACATGAAAGGTGGGAACCAAAACATTCTGCAAGAGTGGGCACTTGGGAAATGTGGCCACCTTGGGCACAAGAAGAGTGGACACCTGAAGGCTTTGTGTCCACAGAAAGTGTTTTGCATGTGATGTAGTAAGACGGTATTTAAACAAATAACTGTGGCAGTTGCTGGACTGGAGTAGGCTGCTGTTTACTGATGTTCAAGTTTTCTTTTCTTTTTTCAGCACACTATTGAGTTAATTTGCCAAAATAGCACTGAGGTTAATTAGCCCCACAATATAACAGAGTTTCAAAAGAGAGTTCATATTTCAAAAATAGTGAAAGAAGTTAAAATGGTAGTGTCCAGTTTCCTGGTGCCAAGTCTTCCTGGTGCCCACTCTTCCCCCCTCAAAGTGCCCACTCTTCTCCCCTCAAAGTGGGCACTATTCAGGGTTCCCACATTTCCCTAGTGCCCACTCTTCATTGTGCCCAGTCTTCCTCCAAAAAGATGGTGCCCATGCAGATTTCCCTAATGCCCACCTTTCCTGTATTCCTTTTAATGACATTCACCTTACTTTATGTGTCTCATAAACGGGAAAGTCCTGTTCTGGCGAAGCCCGAACTGGCGAAGTGGGGATTTGTCTCCTACCTTAGCGATCTGGCGAATCGATTGTCCACGACACTGCAAGCGGCGCGAAGGCCAGCGGACCTTGGTCCTGCTCTTCGCCCCCGAGTGCCGCAGGCGCGAGTGGCCGCGAAGAGCGGGCAGGGCCGCGCGGCCGGCGGAGCGCCGCGCGAGTTACGAAGCCGTGGTGAATGCAATCGTTATATTTATGCCCAGGCCGTAAGGCCTGGGCAAGCGCACGATAAACGCCCTGTCCAGAAGACGTTCGCCAGATCGCTACGGTATCGGACATTTCCAGTTCGGGCTTCGCCTAAAAGGTACGTGCCCGCTATTTGTTGCAGTCAGCCTAAAAACAGAGGGAGATCCACAATGGTTCAAGAGCAGCGTAGGAATACTCTCAACCTGGTGTCCATTAAGAGGGACTTATTATGAAACATGGATTTATTTCACAGAATTGATCAAATACTTTTCTGCACTGTAGTCAGGAGAAGACAGTTAAAGGTACGAGCCCTGTTTCCCTCTCTGCTGTCTGTCATTGTAGTCTGTGCCACAGGAAGCTCATCATATTCGTCCCCAAGCCTGGGTGAGTCATGTCCAGTGACGCTATTTTTGTCAGTAGAAATGTGAATCTAATTTCACATTTGTCACCATTGTGTGTGTGTGTGTGTGTGTGTGTGTGTGTGTGTGTGTGTGTGTGTGTGTGTGTGTGTGTGTGTGTGTGTGTGTGTGTGTGTGTGTGTGTGTGTTGTGGCTACTGTTGGAAGGTTCTGAGTTGAGACAGGATGTCTGTTGTAAAGGTTTATCAATCAACCTACTGTAACTGCTCTCATATATACCGGTAAGTGCTTATGTTTATTAGTTTGTCGTACAATAAATGGCAGCTCTACAGGCTCAATGGGCTGCATGTGAGCTTGTATGTTATTTGTTTTGAGCGGTGCTCCTTGAAGGAGCTAGGCTCCAACAACTGGCTTTGTCCGGGCTCTGAAGCATGGCCTACATCTTGACACATTGGGTCCCATTGGCCAAGCTTATAGCGTGAGGCGGCTTATAATGAAATGAATTAATGAAATAGCAGTGCTCAATTCATTATTTTGTCTCTATAGGAGGAAACTGATGGCAAAAAAAGATTAAAAAAATAGAGAAGTACTGTATGACTAAGTTACAGAAGCTGTCAGTTTTGTCATCATCATTGTGTGTGTGTGTGTGTGTGTGTGTGTGTGTGTGTGTGTGTGTGTGTGTGTGTGTGTGTGTGTGTGTGTGTGTGTGTGTCAGTGTGTGTCAGTGTGTGTGTGTGTGTGCACACGTGCGCATGTGTGTGAGACTGTGTGTAATGCAGAGGGGGGGCAGGTTGTTTTCTTGACTTTAACCGGAGACAACAGAGAGACAGGAGAACGCACGGCTGTATTGTTGGAGAGACTGGTGAGTACTGAAACCATTTCATGTTTACCGTAAATCATTTTTAAACAAACAAACAAACACATTCCATGAATAAAACAAATATATAATAATTAAGCAGTAATGAAAATAGCCGATCTACAAGCTCGCGGCGCGAAGCATCCGTTGTGCGCTTGTAGATCTGCTTTTTTCACTATTGGATCACAGGCAATCTCTCTCTCTCTGACGTTTGGGAACCACTGGTTTAGAGTCTAAACACAAAGCAAATGAGCTGGCTGATCATTGATTTAACATGACTGATTGATTTAAGATTGTATCAGAGGTTTGCATAGGAAAAGGTACAGGACAGTACAGTCCTACCATTCCCTGAGGGATGGCGTACCAGCGGCAGCAGGAGGACAATAAGGATTGATTTGGGGGTTTGATGTCATCAAGTTGTAATTTGCAATACAAATCCCAAAATCCATCTTCCAGTTCTAGGCAACACAGAAGAGGGGGAACTTTTTTTGTATTTCCACACAACTCCTCTAAGGTATATTAATGACATAGTTCAATATTGAAAATGGGTGGTCTTCCCCTTTAAGGTTTCGTATGAAACCCCTGTTTAATGGGGCTTTTAAGCCGCGACATCATTTTGTAGGCAGAGGAGAATCTGCCCCCAGAGCATTTTCTGTCCCTCGCTATTTCAAAAAACAACGACTAAAAAATAACGACTAAAGTATCATTCTAACACTTTCCTTTCAACAACAAAGAGAAGAAAAATGTGTAAATAGTAAAAATAGTAAAAAGATTCACGGAAACTGGGGGCAGAAATTCTCCTCTGTCTACAAAATGATGTCATACTTAACAGCCCCATACATTCTCTCTCTCTCTCTAGGTCGTCCTCAGACAAGCCTTCCATCGTCGCTTCCTGTCATCCCGGTTCTCCATACATCTGGCCAGCTCGTTGGTACTTTGCGCTCCTACCACGTCTTTCTTGAGTACATCCACGTATGTGATTGTGGGACGTCCTTGTGACCGGTGCCCATGTGTTGGTTCCCACAGTACCAGTTTGCTGGCAGGAAGCTCCAGGTGTCTTTGAGCACCAGTTTGCTGGCAGGAAGCTCCTGGTGTCTTTGGCAGTGTCCTGCTAATCTCATTCTTCTGGCAGCAATTTTCTCGCTCACCCTTGGTATTCCCTCATATAGGCTCTTGTTGGTAACATGTGCACTCTTACTGATGTTAAGTACTGCACGCAGCATTCTAGTGTAGCACCCGTCAAGAGACTTCTGCAGGGTTGGCTTCAGGGTCCAGCATTCACTGCCATAGAGGAGAACAGACTCCACCGTTGCAAAGAAGAAGCTGAGTTTGATTTGGCGGGGGAGGTTGGAGTTCCATACACTGTTCATGCCATTCAAGGCCCTCCATGCAAGTGCCTTCCTCACTTGAAGATCTTTCTCTGTTGAGTTGACCCATGCGCCCAGGTACTTGAAGTCCTTGACTTCCTTCAGCACAGCGCCTCCTGTTGTTGTCAGAGGTGGGTGTTCTGGTAA